>NC_036848.1:33418329-33522584 GCF_002910315.2 Salvelinus sp. IW2-2015 | reverse complement strand
GATTATGAGGAAAAACATTAAGATCCACAACATTTATTCCATGGGACAAAACTAGGTCCAGAGTATGACTGTGACAGTGAGTAGGTCCAGAGACATGTTGGACAAAACCCACTGAGTCGATGATGGCTCCGAAAGCCTTTTGGAGTGGGTCTGTGGACTTTTCCATGTGAATATTAAAGTCACCAAAAATGTGAATATTATCTGCTATGACTACAAGGTCCGATACGAATTCAGGGAACTCAGTGAGGAACGCTGTATATGGCCCAGGAGGCCAGTAAACAGTAGCTATAAAAAGTGATTGAGTAGGCTGCATAGATTTCATGACTAGAAGCTCAAAAGACGAAAACGTCGTTTTTTTTGGTAAATTGACATTTGCTATCGTAAATGTGTTACGAATCCCGCCGAGGATGGTGCCTCTTCCCGTTCGGGCGGCGCTCGGCGGTCGTCGTCTCCGGTCTACTAGCTGCCACCGATCCCCTTGTCTGTTTTCTGTTGAGTTTGTCTAATTTGTCTATTTGTATCACCTGTTTTGTGTTTAGGGTAGGGGGTTATTTAAACCCAGTTGGCCCGCCGACTTTTGTGCGGGCTTGTTATTCTGTTTGTTGTGGTGGTGTTTTCGTACTGTAATTTTGTCCTAGTTATTGTGGACTGGTTATTGACGCGCCCTTTTGTTGTGTGGCGTAGGCGTCTTATATATATTTCTGTTCGGATTATTAAATACAAATCCACTTGCACGAAACAACCTGCTCTCTGCGCTTGACTCCTTCACTCACCACTGGATACGTGACAAAATGTTAGCAACACCTCCGCCTTTGTGGAATGCACAGGGGATGTGGTCACGAGTGTAACCAGGAGGTGAGGCCTCATTTAACACAGTAAATTCATCAGGCTTAAGCCATGTTTCAGTCAGGCCAATSACATCAAGATTATGATCAGTGATTAGTTCATTGATTATAACTGCCTTTGAAGTGAGGGATCTAACATTAAGTAGCCCTATTTTGAGATGTGAGGTATCACGATCTCTTTCAATAATGGCAGGAATGGAGGAGGTCTTTATTCTAGTGAGATTGCTAAGGCGAACACCGCCATGTTTAGTTTTGCCCAACCTAGGTCGAGGCACTGACACGGTCTCAATGGGGATAGCTGAGCTGACTACACTGACTGTGCTAGTGGCAGACTCCACTAAGCTGGCAGGCTGGCTAACAGCCTGCTGCCTGGCCTGCACCCTATTTCATTGTGGAGCTAGAGGAGTTAGAGCCCTGTCTATGTTGGTAGATAAGATGAGAGCACCACTCCAGCTAGGATGGAGTCCGTCACTCCTCAGCAGGCCAGGCTTGGTCCTGTTTGTGGGTGAGTCCCAGAAAGAGGGCCAATTGTCTACAAATTCTATATTTTGGGAGGGGCAGAAAACAGTTTTCAACCAGCGATTGAGTTGTGAGACTCTGCTGTAGAGCTCATCACTCCCCCTAACTGGGAGGGGGCCAGAGACAATTACTCGATGCCGACATCTTTCTAGCTGATTTACACGCTGAAGCTATGTTGCGCTTGGTGACCTCTGACTGTTTCATCCTAACATTGTTGGTGCCGACGTGGATAACAATCTCTCTATACCCTCTACACTCACCAGTTTTAGCTTTAGCCAGCACCATCTTCAGATTAGCCTTAACGTCGGTAGCCCTGCCCCCTGGTAAACAGTGTATGATCGCTGGATGATTCTTTTTAAGTCTAATACTGCTGGTAATGAAGTCGCCAATGACTAGGGTTTTCAATTTGTCAGAGCTAATGGTGGGAAGCTTCGGAGTCTCAGACCCCGTAACGGGAGGAGTAGAGACAAGAGAAGGCTCGGCCTCAGACTCCGACTCGCTGCTTAATGGGGAAAACCGGTTGAAAGTTTCTGTCGGCTGAATGAGCGACACCGGTTGAGCATTCCTA
Source organism: Salvelinus sp. IW2-2015 (assembly GCF_002910315.2). Classification (NCBI taxonomy): domain Eukaryota; kingdom Metazoa; phylum Chordata; class Actinopteri; order Salmoniformes; family Salmonidae; genus Salvelinus; species Salvelinus sp. IW2-2015. The sequence continues at coordinate 33,520,652 of NC_036848.1, read as the reverse complement.
CAGCATTTCCCTCCAAAAGCCATGAGAACGTTGTCTGGCTGCGGGGAACGTGCGATGGGATTTATACTAACGTTACTATCTGTACTTACTGGTGGCACTGACGCTGTTTCATCCTTTCCTACACTGAAATTACCCTTGCCTAACGATTAAGAGGTTAAACTGTTCTTTGTGAACAACAAAACGTTAACTGCCGACACTGGGCAGAGGTGCAAAGTAGCCTACCTATCGGCAGTCAGATTTCTCAGTGCGTCTGACCCATAAAACTAAAAACTAGAACAAAGTTAAAGTACTACCCCCTACAAACGTCAGTTTATTTCCTACTCAGGTCTCTTCAAACCATAATAAAAACACTGAACATGTGTATTGCATACAGAGTATTCTCAGAACCTCACATGGCCAGACAACTATTGATGACAGAGTGGAAAATCAGTGGGGAATCCATCCTTCGTACTAAAACAGGTGTGTGTGTGTGTGTGTGTGTAATAAAAACACTACTTGTGATATCCAGGGTTTGCTCTGCCCGCCATGGCCTTTTTTCCCCCCACACACCATCTCTATCACGGGGGCTGCAAAAAAAGCTCTGTCCTCACCAGCCAGAAAATGTTAATCACTCACTCCCCTGAATTTCCCCTGGCTGTGTGTCCTGCAAGGCTAAGCAGAGCACTTCAGCGAGTCCTGCCCATCCACTGCGGACTAGGGAGTTTTTGCTGAACAGTCACCATCCTAAGTGTTGAAGTTTTTTTTCTCAAGTTACCTTTGTCCAAACAAAAAAAACAGTTCAGTGTAAACTTTAAACAACTAAAACCAGATATAAAGTATGTAGATAAGATAATGGACACAACCACACAACCAAAAAAAAGTCTTAAACAACTCAAAATAATTTGAGATTTGAGATTTTTCAAAGTAGCCACCCTTTGCCTTGTTGACAGCTTTGCACACTCTTGGCATTCTCTCAACCAGCTTCACCTAGAATACTTTTCCAACAGTGTTGAAGGAGTTCCTACATATGCTGAGCCACTTGTTGGCTGCTTTTCCTTCACTCTGTGGTCCAACTCATCCCAAACCATCTCAATTGGGTTGATGTTGGGTGATTGTGGAGGCCAGGTCATCTGATGCAGCACTCCATCACTCTCCTTCTTGGTCAAATAGCCCTTACACAGCCTGGGAGGTGGTCCTGTTGAAAAACAAATGATAGTCCTTCTAAGCATAAAACAGATGGGATGGTATATCGCTGCAGAATGCTGAGGTAGCCGTGCTGGTTAAGTGTGCCTTGAATTCTAAATAAATCACAAGGTCACCAGCAAAGCAGTCCCTCACCATCACACCTCCTCCTCCATGCTTCATGGTGGGAACCACACATGCGGAGATCATATGTTCACCTACTCTGCGTCTCACAAAGAGACGGCAGTTGGAACCAAAAATCTCAAATTTGGACTCATCAGACCAAAGGACAGATTTCCACCGGTCTAATGTTCATTGCTCGTGTTTCTTGGCCCAAGCAAGTCTCTTCTTACTGGTGTCCTTTAGTAGTGTTTTTTTGCAGAAATTCGACCATGAAGGCCTGATTCACGCAGTCTCCTCTTAACAGTTGATGTTGAGATGGGTCTGTTACTTGAACTCTGTGAAGCATTTATTTGGGCTGCAATCTGAGGTGCAGTTAACTCTAATGAACTTATCCTTTCCGGATTGACTGACCTTCATGTCTTAAAGTAATGATGGACTGTTGTTTCTCTTTGCTTATTTGAGCTGTTCTTGCCATAATATCGACTTGGTCTTATACCAAATAGGGCCATCTTCTGTATACCACCCCTACCTTGTCACAATGCAACTGATTGGCCTGAAACGCATTAAGAAGGAAAGAAAAGGCACACCTGTTAATTGAAATGCATTCCAGGTGACTACCTCCTGAATCTGCTTGAGAGAATGCCAAGAGTGTGCAAAGCTGTCAAGGCAAAGGGTGGCTACTTTAAAGAATCTCAAATATAAAATATATTTTGATTTGTTTAACACTTTTTTTGGTTACTACATGATTCCATGTGTTATTACATAGTTTTGATGTCTTCACTATTATTATACAACGTAGAAAATAGTAAAAATTAAGAAAAACCCTGGAATGAGTAGGTGTGTCCAAACGTTTGACTGGTACTGTACATCTAACAAAGACTTGATTTTTACCCAAAAAATTACATAAAACCGTGTGTTTCCAGCTGTGAGTCTTTGTCTAAGAACTTTCCACAGCTGGATTGTTTAAAATTTGCCCATTATTATTTTCAAAACTCTTCTAGCTCTGTCACATTGGTTGTTGATTATTGCTAAACAACCATTTTCAGGTCTTCCTATAGATTTAAGTATATTTAAGTCAAAACTGTAACTCTGCCACTCAGGAACATTCACTGTCTCCTTTGTAAGCAACTCCAGTGTAGATTTAGCCTTGTGTTTAACGTTATTGTCCTGCTGAAAATGTGAATTAATCTCCCTGTGTCTGGTGGAAAGCAGACTGAACCAGGTTTTCCTCTACGATTTTGCATTTGCATTCCATACCCATGACATGATGCATACCCATAACATGATGCAGCCACCACTATGCTTGAAAATATGGAGAGTGGTACTCAGTAATGTGTCGTATTTACCCCAAACATAACCCTTTGTATTCAGGCCAAAAAGTGAATTGCTTTGCCACATTTTTTGCAGTATTACTTTAGTGCCTCGTTGCAAACAGGATGCATGTTTTGGAATATTTATATTTTGTACAGGCTTCCTTCTTTTCATTTTGTCAATTAGGTTAGTATTGTGGAGTAACTACAATGTTGTTGGTCCATCATCAGTTCTCCTATCACAGCCATTAAACTCTGTAACTGTTTTGAAGTCACCATGTCCTGGTGAAATCCCTGAGCGGTTTACTTCCCATCCGGCAACAGAGTTGGGAAAGAAGCCTGTATCTTTGTACAAACTCTGTGTATTGATACACCATCCAAAGTGTAATTAATAACTTCACCATGCTCAAAAGGGATATTCAATGTCTTTTTTTCTCTTCGCTTTGGAAAACCTGCCTGGTCTTTTCTGAAAACATAATTCCACTTTGACATTAAAAATGGGTATTGTGTGGAGGCCAGTGACAAACTATTTTTAATTCAGGCTGTAACACAACAAAATGTGGAAAAAGTCAGTGGATGTGAATACTTTCTGAATGTGTAATAAGCAACTGCTTTGTACGAATGAAGTAGGAATACAATCAGAAGACCAAGAAAACAACGCGATATGACACGTTGGCTTTAGATGTACATTTTAACCCTCCTCTCTATTCACATTCAATGGAAATAGGCCTATGTGCATTCAAAGCATTTGCCTCTAGCCACCCAACAGGTGAAATTTACTCACTTGGCTCCAATCATTTTTGGAGGAAAAAGTCAGACTACAGAGTCCACAAAGAGACAGCACGTTACTTTAGAGAGTGAGTCATTTTCTCCTCGAAATGTGATGAGAAGTTTCCACTGTGGTGTCTATTAGAGCAGCACATTTGATTTCACAGCAGCTTCTGGTGACTCAACTCAATCTAATAGCCATTAGACATACTAAGATCATTGAGACAGGAGCAATAGACCATTTTGCGGCAATTGAAAAACTCAGCTTTTCACCAAGAAACTGCCCTCTTCAATTACCCTCATACCTGACTTGTGACCTCTTTTACTCACGAAAGACAACGTGGGCCATTCCTCTAAATTTGGCCACAGCAGCACCTCATTGCCGTCAGACAGCCACACGAGTCGGCTTTAGTAAAGCCACGTCGAAGGAGAGGCGGCAGGAAAGGATTAGAACAGGGGACATGGGTTTGTACGGTCTAGGTCTGGTGACCAGCTGGCATCATTTATCGCTTGATGATAACTTCATTCCCCACTGATCTGATAACACCACCGCAACCACGCTGGAGCGAGAAGAACCATAGCTCAGGCCAAAAGGTTGTTGACTGGTTTGGACCAAAACCCTGGCTTTAAAGAACTTGAATATGAGACAGATGTAGAGGATCTAAACCCATTAACACTTCGGAACAGATAGGCTAATACCTATAAATAATTATTGACAATGTTCTTCGCAGAGAAGATATTAAAGAAGAGAAGTGGCGCAGCCGTAAAAATCATTATGCAACTTCACAAGGTCTACAAATGATCTGCTCTCTCTGATACAGTACATTACTAACGTTAGGATTGGGAATGAAGTATGCTGTGAGATAACAAGTTGCCTATCTCTGCAGTGGCCTTTCCAGTTGAACGGTGGAGGACCATTGCATACTTTTCAGACAGCTGCCAGTGGAAAGCTGCCAGTGCACTTCACACAGGCATTTCTTTGTAAGCGAACAACTGAACGTTTGACTTCGGGACACACTTTTTTTTTTACCGCATTTTTGTTTGTTTTGTTATTTTTTTGTTGGGGGGAGATTATCCATTTCACATTATACGTTTATAAAACATGTACCAGTAGGCTGCCACTCAAAATAAATTAAAAACAGTGAGAAATACAGTTTAATTGGTAGTAAATTCAATATATAAAAAAAGAAAATGGGCCTGCACCCCCAACCTCCCGTCCCCACCCAGCCAAAATGTCTTTATCCAGAAAACCTCCCTGGTCTTTGTGGTTGAATCTATGTTTGAAATTCACTGCTCGACTTAGAGATAATTGTACGCGTGGGGTACAGAGATGAGTTAGTCATTCAAATATCACATTAAACACTATTATTGCATACAGAGTGAGTCCATGCAACTTATTATATGACTTGTTAAGCACATTTTTACTCCTGAAGTTATTTAGGCTTGCCATAACAAAGGGGTTGAAGACTTATTGACTCAAGACACTTCAGCTTTTAATTTTGTATTAATATCTAAACATTTCAAAAAACATAATTTCACTGACATTATGGGGTATTGTGTGTAGGCCAGTGACAAAAATCTCAACTTCATCCATTTTAAATTCAGTCGGTAACACAATAAAATGTGGAAAAAGGGGTGTGAATACCTTCTGAAGGCACTGTAAAGTACATATACTGTATATTGTTTGTATGTATGTGTTGGGCTTTATGAATTGTTTATTTGTATGTGTTGGGCTTAACTGATCTGCTTTACAGAGTTAAGTATATTTGTCCATGCCTCAATTGTTCGAAAAATTCTAACGTTAAAACTTCTAATAGTAACTGTATCCACTGGCGAATTGGGAGAGTGAGATGATTGCTATCTAAGAGACATAGTTTTTTTGCGGCAGTGCTGCCTGTCAGTAATAGTCTCTGATTGAGAGATTCAAGGATTCAAGAGCTATCATAATTAACGTAATAGATGCAAAGCATTGAATATTTGCATACATGCACATACATGCAATTTCATAATTTTGCCCCAGAAGCAGTTAACTGAAGGTCACTCACACATCATATGGAGGAATGTGCCTACCTGATTTAGGGGACACAGTGAACAGTTGGGAGTTAGGGCCAATTTCATCGTAAAATGTTTTCTTGGTATAAAATATAGTGTCACGTCCTGACCATAGAGAGCCTTTATTTTCTATGGTGGTGTAGGTCAGGGCGTGACTGGGGGTGTTAGTCTAGTTTATTATTTCTATGTGGGTGTTCTAGTTTTCATGTTTCTAGTTTTCATGTTTCTATGTTGGTGATTTGTGTGATTCTCAATTAGAGGCAGCTGGTCATCGTTGTCTCTAATTGGGGATCATATTTAAGTAGTGTTTGTTCCCACCTGTGTTTGTGGGATATTGTATTTTGAGTAAGTGTATGTAGCACCGGTTCTTTGTTCATTTATTGTTTTTGTTAAGTGTCACTATTAAATAATTATGTGGAACTTTAATCACGCTGCGCCTTGGTCCGTTTCTACAAACGATCGTGACATATAGTCTGAACAAACTTCAAATGTATAAATTGATGGATTGCATTTCAGTATGCCAAGGTCATATTTTTCCATACTCTGTTCCAGTTAAAGGGTTGTTCAGATTCAATTCGATCTGTGGACCACACCTTTTTAATGGCTAGCTTAGCATATGACCTTTCCAAAAGTTGTTTATATATTATAGAGATTAGTTCAAACTTGTCTCAGTTTTGACCCCTGGTTTCAGGCCACAAATGAGCCATGACATTATTGCAATACAAATGGGTGAATTCAAACTTCTCTTAATTTCTTCAACAAACCGTGGTGCTTTAGGCACTACTGTTGCACAGATGGAAATTAAAACAATGACTCAACTGGACCAATATCAACTTATTTCCATCCACTTTACAAATTCATTTGTTTTGTGGTTCAACCAGGACAGCTCCTGGTAGTGTGATTCATATGGGTAACTACCAACAGACACGAACCGTGTGTTTCAGGAATTCTCTCAGTCCATTCCCCCTATTTGCACTAACCAGTGCTTCATCAGCAACAAAAGCAGTTAAATATCAGCTAGATGAGCCAGGACAAAACTTAACGATTGCAAAATCTAAAGGCCAAAAGTGTGACCTCTATCTTAAACAGCCAAGCTAATTTATCAGTGCTCATTTGGTCATGACAAACAATCTTGATGCCTACAACACAGCAGTGTGTGCTTTGGCCTTTGACTGACTGTGAAATTAAATTCAATGAATGCATGAATCTCCATCTCAAACCACATCCATCTGAAAGACAAACCAGCCTGTGGTGGATGAGAGAGTTGAGGAAATGAAACATATCAAGCTTATTTGGTTACATTTACTGTAGGCTAAATTGTGAAAAAGATCGGGTCATTTTCAGCCAATGGAAGGAATTAAGACTATTACTGATGTCAGTGAAAGCCATACACAGCTACAATCAAATCCAACCCTCATCACTGTGTATACATTTCAAAGCATAGTAGCCTACCTACCAAACAAAGGCATTGCCTTTCAGCCAGTCTCTTAGTAGGCATTATCATTGAGAAAAACTAATTGCACAACAGCCACAGGTAATGAGAAACTCCTTCGCCCATGAGTGCAGTCTACTCAATCCAACACAGGGATAAATGACCACAATTTATAACCTCTCTCTCAAAAGTGGCACTGAGGTTTTCCTAATGAGGCCCGTGAATAATGCAGGAACACAACGGGAACTTCTGCCAGACACAGACACCACCTCTATTTACAGTTAGTCTGTACCCAACCAGGGACATTGAGTTCAACCTTCACTGTCATGCAGGTCTTGTGTTTATCCATCAGTCAAACCTAAGAGACCCAATGGTAAGTGTTATTGGCACAATTAGAAATACAATAGGCCGTTTACATATGCAGGTATCATTTACCCATTCAAACTGGGATTAACCACTAAGAGAAAGAAAAAATATATATGGTTAGGCCTAAACCTACCAAGTACAGGACAACAGCCTACCTGGCCTACCGATGCTGTGTCCATTTGAACAACGTCCAAGGTAAMATTTTCCATCCAAATTGTCAGACCCTGGTGGCTTGTCATTGTTGATAGACAACAATTWTTTTTTTGCCTCTTCCACACTAACTTTAAGATGTAAAATTACATAAAAGGACTTAAATCATGGATATTAATTGTTCACCAATTCCCATATGCTGTAGAATAGGCCATAAATATTTCTACTCTAGGCAGTTAAAAGCTTTTTCTTAAAAACAAGTTTTGAAAAAAAAAAAAAGGCAATGCAAGTAATGTATATCTAGGGCTACACCATACAGCTTTACTATTAAATAATATATATCTCATGTGATATGCATATCATTGCATGATTCATTCTTTATAAACAAGAACAATAAAGAAGTGCAATCTTCCATTAGAATTTTTCACTGCACCTGTGCAATTTATCTCTGGAGATGGACACAGCTGCACCGGGGATTTTTTTGCCTAGAAAATGAAGGTAAAGAGTGGTCCTCTCTATCAAGAACACCTGGGAGAATTCTAATGGGCTATGAATAGCCACAGGCTCCTGCATAATGCTAGCATTTTCAAATAGACAGTAAATGTACTTAAACATTATACCATCTATTAACGAAGCCGTCTGCACGCAATACAGATTTGGAAACATTTGGAATTTAGCTTGCAACTGAGCAAACAGACCAAGAAATCGCGTGTGTGGCGTCTGATAGGAAAGTCCTTGCCTCCAAAAGATGGAATGTGCCAGGCACCTGAAATTCCTTCAGCAATTTCACTAATGCAAAGCCCTTTTGTCATTTTCTTACTGCTCTGCTGATGAATAGCTACGGAACTATACAATCCTGGAATTTCGCAAATCTCGGGATATAAAAGAAAATATGTGTCTCATGCTCAGGCACATAAAAAGCAGTGATAAACCTTTATTGTATTCGCCCTCTGGTGGGGAGAAGTGATTTTTCTGATAGACCCAGTGGATTCAACATCATTTGGTTTCTATCTACGTTTGGGATATTTGATTGATTTTGATATCCCACAGCCCTGAACACGGTTTGTTTTATTATCTTGATTTCTGTCCAATTTCTACACCGATTATAACTAAGTCATGCAGTTTAGTGTGGGTCCCTTGCCACACGAAAACGCAGGGATATAATACGGTTGGCCGGCTGGTGGAGCTCCATTTTTATTGTTGTTGCCAAGTTCAAAGTTCGCAGCGAAACAACAAACAAAGCAGACGGCAATGTACTAGCTAACTTAGTTTAGTAGTTTGTAAGTATCAATTATTACTACCTCAACTAATTTTGACGAAATGACATCTGCGTTATCTAAACAAACGTTGTTGTTCACGACATTTAGTCTAGCTTTGACCCGGTTTTCATACTGCTCAGTTGCAAATGCTAACGTTAATTCAAGCATACCTGCGATTGCAAATTATTTCGGAACGAAAGGCAGATATGAGGAAATAAACCCTTATCTCATTAATGACATCCTCTCGGTAAACAAATCCCTTCTAAAACCGGGATGTACCGATTGCACTGCTATTCATGTGACCGCCATAATTCGGCATGGAACACGATATCCAACGACCAAAAATATCAAAAGGATGCAACGGCTTTACGACCTTGTTCTAAACGACGCTATGAACACCGATAAATGGCTGACTGAAATAAAAACCAAGTGGGAAATGTGGTACACTGAAGACATGGATGGGAAGCTTGTGGAAAAGGGGAGAGATGACCATCGACATCTGGCTGTCAGGTTGGCAACATTCTTTCCATCTTTGATGTCAGAGGAAAACCTCAGGAGCCATCGTATCCGTTTCATCACTAGCTCCAAACACAGATGCGTGGACAGCATTGTCGCTTTCCAAGAAGGCCTACGCAACCTTTGGAAAGTAACAGGTGAGTTTGTAGAGTAAAGCTAGTTTAGTCGTTTTCCTATTCTCTGAATTATAAATAGGCCTGGTGGTATCACACGCAGTCACTCACACTGATCACCAGTGCTTTTTTTTCTCTCCTCCCTCTCCCAGAAAGACGGTAATGTAAAAGCGCGGTGATCATTCAGCGTATTCATCCTATCCTGCCACACTGATTCTAAATCTAATTGTATTGGTCACATACACATATTTAGCAGACGTAATTACGGATGCTTCTGAGAAATAATACACACACAAAAACCAAATACTTAAAAGTTGCTTAGGAGCTAGAAGCAAAGTTGTCCCGTCTGTCAGCGCCATAGACATGAGCTGTGTTCGAAAACTACTATTTGTGACGTACATTTAGTATGTTGTATGCTTATTGGTCATTTAAGTAATAATGCCCGAGAAGCCGGTGTTTGGTGGATATATTGGCAAAGGTGTTGTTAGGCCCCTGTAAATGTTAGTCTAAAAGAAATGTGAGAATATCTAGATGCTTTTTATAGTTTATAAATTTCCTGGCTGGGTTGATGAGGCAGATGTAACAGAGTAAATAGGCATTTTATGTCATAGCAGGTGGTAACTTGTGGAATAGACACCGTCTGGAATCCGGTTTTAACCAATCAGCATTCAGGATTAGACCCACCCATTGTATAAAGTTAGTATGCCAAAAGTTCCTGGATGTCTTACTACAGTCGCCAAAATTCGAAGTATACAACAGTGGACACTTTCTGTGCTTTTAGGGCCCATAATGCAATTCTTCAGAAATGAGCATGGCTTCAAAACAATTTCAGATTTTAAGAAATGGTGGAAAATATGCAGCCGAAGTCTGACCATAGCGGATACAAATGTAAGTACAAAAAGTTCATTAGTTAAATTAGTTAACTAATTATGATAAATGTTAAGAAAATGTTGAGCAATGTAATAAAAAAAGTAAATACTTTTCAAATAAGTTACGTTACATGTGATGTTGGCTGACAATTTGTTTTGCTACGCTAGCCTTATGAACCGCATAGCATATCATTACAGCAGTTGCTTGTATGTATTGGTATGTTAGCTAGCTACCTAACGTTACTTGGCTACTAATAAATCGACAGTTTATTGACAGTTTATTAACTATATGCTATCTAACTACCCAACGTTTATGGACTTGATTATTCACGTCATGCTTAGCTAAGTGGTATAGTCGTTGTTTGTTCTCAATGGACATTGTTAAAGAAGTCGTAAGATGTCTAGCTAGTAATTTGTTATGCTAACATGCTGGCAAGAAGTTGCATAGCAACAGCATAAACTTCCAGTAGACAGGCGGAGCGTAAGTACACTTAACTGAAAGGATACCGTTCGTTTACAGTATACTCAAATTTACTTATACTGTATACTACATACTTAATGAGTATATTTGTATTTTTTTATTTCACCTTTATTTAACCAGGTGGGCAAGTTGAGAACAAGTTCTCATTTACAATTGCGACCTGGCCAAGATAAAGCAAAGCAGTTCGACACATACAACAACACAGAGTTACACATGGAGTAAAACAAACATACAGTCAATAATACAGTAGAAAAATAAGTCTATATACAATTGAGGTGAGATAAGGGAGGTAAAGGCAAAAAAAGGCCATGTTGGCGAAGTAAATACAATATAGCAAGTAAAACACTGGAATGGTAGATTTGCAGTGGAAGAATGTGCAAAGTAGAAATAATGGGGTGCAAAGGAGCAAAATAAATACAGTAGGGGAAGAGGTAGTTGTTTGGGCTAAATTATAGATGGGCTATGTACAGGTGCAGTGATCTGTGAGCTGCTCTGACAGCTGGTGCTTTAAAGCTATGGGGGAGATAAGTGTTTCCAGTTTCAAGAGATTTTTGTAGTTCGTTCCAGTCATTGGCAGCAGAGAACTGGAAGGAGAGGCGGCCAAAGGAGGAATTGGCTTTGGGGTGACCAGAGAAGACATACCTGCTGGAGCGCGTGCTACAGGGTGGGTGCTGCTATGTGGACCAGCGAGCTGAGATAAGGGGGGACTTTACCTAGCAGGGTCTTGTAGATGACCTGAGCCAGTGGGTTAGTATGAAGCGAGGGCCAGCCAATGAGAGCGTACAGGTCGCAGTGGTGGGTAGTATATGGGGCTTTGTTGACAAAACGGATGGCACTGTGATAGACTGCATCCAATTTATTGAGTAGGGTGTTGGAGGCTATTTTGTAAATGACATCGCCGAAGTCGAGGATCGGTAGGATGGTCAGTTTTACGAGGGTATGTTTGGCAGCATGAGTGAAGGATGCTTTGTTGCAAAATAGGAAGCCAATTCTAGATTTAACTTTGGATTGGAGATGTTTTATGTGAGTCTGGATGGAGAGTTTACAGTCTAACCAGACACCTAGGTATTTGTAGTTGTCCACATATTCTAAGTCAGAACCGTCCAGAGTAGTGATGCTGGACGGGCGGGCAGGTGCAGGCAGCGATCGGTTGAAGAGCATGCATTTAGTTTTACTCGTATTTAAGAGCAATTGGAGGCCACGGAAGGAGAGTTGTATGGCATTGAAGCTCGCCTGGAGGGTTGTTAACAGTGTCCAAAGAAGGGCCAGAAGTATACAGAATGGTGTCGTCTGCGTAGAGGTGGATCAGAAACTCACCAGCAGCAAGAGCGACATCATTGATGTATACAGAGAAGACAGTCAGCCCAAGAATTGAACCCTGTGGCACCCCCATAGAGACTGCCAGAGGCCCGGACAACAGGCCCTCCGATTTGACACACTGAACTCTATCAGAGAAGTAGTTGGTGAACCAGGCGAGGCAATCATTTGAGAAACCAAGGCTGTCGAGTCTGCCGATGAGGATGTGGTGATTGACAGAGTCGAAAGCCTTGGCCAGGTCAATGAATACGGCTGCACAGTATTGTTTCTTATCGATGGCGGTTAAGATATCGTTTATATACTACATATTATGTTAGTATGGGTATTCAAAAACAGCTCTGCTCTCTTATTTGTACATAGAGGTTATGGGGAGGGCCGGTAGGGTAAGTAACTGATCTTGACACAGGTCTTGGTAGTGGTGGTCAGCTAGTGAAGAGTTCCCTACTTAATCACGTCACGTAGCCTAGGCTAGTCTGAATTTGAAACGTGGGAAAGGCAAATAAAAAAAATTAATAAGAAAAGGTTAATCGAGTTTGAGGACATTTTTCAAGCCCAAAAATCTAGAGAAAGATGATGAATCGAACCCAGAACCAGCCAGAGGACTATCAGTGCTGGAGGAGAGGTGTGAGGGGCAATCTGTTCCTGATGGCAATGCCTTAGCTAGCAGCACTGCTAATCCTGCAGTGCATCCACTGACAAAGTGCTCGGAGCAGGTGCAATTTGTAGTTCAAGAATACGCAAACGTATAACCCCTTGCTTGTCATGCAGAATTCAAAGTTGGGCTGTACACCATGCAAAAAGGGTTGGGAGCTTGGTCCTAGAAACGACTAGAGGGATTAAACTAGCAAAAGAGTGGGTGGAATGTACCCGTAACATCCTCTGCCTCAGAAAAAGGTTTTTGAACATGCCCGACCCATGGTGCATTTAATGGTGGCAGCAAGCCTTGTAGACAAGGCTAAAGAGGACACCCAGGTGATAGTTAACACTCAAAGAAAAAATAGACACTACAGCCAGAGGAGTCTAAACGTCACAGCTCATGGCTTTGAGGAAGAAGTTGATTGTCAGTAGTTAAATGGACTTGACATGGGGAGAATCATTGTGGGAGGTTTTGAAAACTAAGGTAGGAAAAAATAATTCCTTTACAAACTTGTTCTGTGCTGTGAATTTAGTCTGAATGTGCTTAATTTTAACACAAAGGCAGGAGGCCTATATATTCTCATGTGTGTTCTGCTGTAGCCTACATTGATTTATTTTATTTGAAGTTATATTCCGATATTGTGATATTTGTTCTACTGCTACATTGATATCTTGAAAATGATATGAAATTCGGGTCGTGTAAGCCCCACAGCTGAGTATGTGTGCGTATGCATATGGCTGGTGTTCTACAGTGGCGTCAAAAAATGTTGCTGTACATTGATGTCTACAAAAGTAGGCTATAAGAAATTCGGACTTGTGTAAGCCCCGCAGCTATACTCAAGTATGTGGCCTTAAAATGCATTGAATTAATCAGCACCTTGGAGAGTGCTGTCCATTTCACCACCATATAACAGTAGCCTGCTATACATTTGCTCTGTCTGCCTCGCTGCGACATTGTGTTTGAAACCTTTTCTCTCAATGTAATCCGGTACCTCAGAGCCCCCCGCATAACTCCCCCCTCTCTCACACTCACTATGTGTTCCGGGACCTCCCGATTTACAAATGAAGCACTGCTGATCACCATTAGTACAGTCTGGTGGGGGTGAGATCAGCAACAATAATATACAATGTTTGGACTCTCTTTTTGTCTTGTTACAGAAGTTGGACCCAGCCACGAAATCAATGATGAGTTGATGAGATTCTTTGACCGGTGCAAAAAATTTGTTGACGATGTGGAGAACAACAGAACTGCCCTCGAAGAGGTCCACCGCTTCAAGGCCTCAGCAGAGATGAAAATAGTGCAGATGAAGATGGCTGACCAACTGCAAGTTCCATACAATCACATCACACCAGGTTTTTTAAAACATTTTTTTATTTCTCCTTTATTTCACCAGGTAGGCCAGTTGAGAACAAGTTCTCATTTACAACTGCGACCTGGCCAAGATAAAGCAAAGCAGTGCGACACAAACAACAGAGTTACACAAGGAATAAAGAAATGTACAGTCAATAACACAATAGAAAAAGTCTATATACAGTGTGTGCAAATGGCATAAGGAGGTAAGGCAATAAATAGGCCGTAATAGTGACGTAATTACAATTTAGCAAATTAACACTGGAGTGAAAGATGTGCAACAGGACTTGTTGCTTGGTTCCAAATCGTAGCCACTTTGTGTAGTTGAGGGAGTTCATCATGTTACGGCTGACACTTCCAATCCTCTTATGCCAGTTGAATTCATTCAATAATTCTCCCTTTTTCTCACCAGATCTGGTGGAGGCTGCATTCTTCCTGTGCTCATACGAGTTTGCCATCAAATCTTTGAACTCCCCCTGGTGCAACCTGTTTGATGAGACTGACGCCCAAGTATGTACACAGCGGGAGAGCTATTGCCTCTGCCTCCATAAACAATGAAGAACCCAGTTCAGTCATACAGTTCAAACCGGTCTTTCACAGTATCATTAACACAATCACCTGTGCCTTTTCAGGTGTTGGAGTACAAAAATGACCTGAAACAGTACTGGAAGAGGGGCTATGGTCATGACATCAACCGCAAGTCCAGTTGCACTCTTTTTCACGACCTGTTCAATCGCCTTGATAAGGCTGCTCATGAGATCAGGTGAGTCGGTTGTAAAGTTAGTCCACAGTCATTTTGACTACCGTGATCATATCATTTAAACACAAGTGCTTAAATAGGCCAATCATTGTTATCAAGCCACTCGCCTTGCTTGTTATTGAAAAACTATTGGGTCCCTGAGGGTATAGCCACCGCTTCCTCTCCCATTAGTTGTTACACCTGTTTTAAAAATGGGCTCTCTACAATGGGGAAAGTCATTGAAGTAAACTGCTACATGGCAATTGATTGTTTCTCCTTTGTTTTCCCCTCTGATGCATTTCACAGCACTTCCCTTAGTAGTTATACCATTGTAATAACATAGTAAGTGTGGCTGGTTATTATCACGATTTTTGAATTGTGGATTATGTCCCCTTTTTTTTCTGTTCAGGTTTGGGCATGTATCTGAGGCTGTGACCATTCAGGTGGGCCATGCCGAGACCCTCCTGCCCCTGTTGGCCCTCATGGGCTTTTTCAGAGACGAGACGCCCCTGACCGCTGACAACTTTGACCTGCAACATGGCCGCACCTTCCGCACCAGCCGCATCGTGCCTTACGCAGCCAACTTGGTCTTTGTGCTGTATGACTGCAGTGAAGGCCTCCGGCTGCAGTTCCTACTCAACGAGACACCTCTGAAATTCCCCGGTATAAACCACCAGGCTCCACTGTACAATACGGTCAGAGAGACCTACAGAGAGTTGCTGCACGGCTGCAATTTCGAGAAGGAGTGCGAGCCGTCCAGACCCAACAGAAACTGTGAGCTGTGAGCTTGGGGCGTGTGAAGGTGGAGGGCTCTTTCTATACAAGGGTTTGAAGACTCAAACGTCTGTGTCATGCAAGAGAGGGGGTTTTAAAGGTTTTGTCTGAACCAGTTCCTTTTTCTTTATGGTATCTTTTTAGAAGTAACAGGTTTTACAGATAGCTTTTACTGGGCCCCCTTTTTTTTCAGGCGTCACTTTAGCACAAGTTATCATGATGCTTGCTTTGTTTTCTAGGGTCATCCAGGGTCTTAATTGAATTCACTCTTTAGAGGAGGGAGAGCTTTATATTTATGCTATTTCACGGTTTCATATTGATTTATATTATATTGCAGATTTTCCATGTGCCTTTTTGTGTTTTCATACAGTATGCATTTTCCAAAAGAAGAAAGAAACAATGAGTAGAATATAATGTCTGCCACTGGATAGATGCAGTGGGTTGGGTTTCCTTGCTGAAAAACTCTTTGCAATTGTTTGTGTTACATTTTTTTGCTCTGTAATGAGTCATTTTGTGTGGTCTGATTTTATATTTGCACTCATTTATCAGAGACATTTACTCAAGTTTGCCTTTTTTAAATATGGACTCGAACATTATTGGACTGCATTGTGAACAAAATATACCTTTTGAACAATAAGCTTTTAATTTGGGGTTACCTTAGCTGAGTTACTTTATTTAATTATTTTCTACATTGTCATTTGATTTGTTTGTGAAATATTTCAGATTAAAGTAAATGCCTTGAGATTTTGACATATTTGCTTTTGTATCAAATGCAAATTGAGCAACCCATTTCAAAATCAGTAAATGATGTCATATGGTTCAAACGTTCCATGACAGTGGTTATTTGTAAATGCCATTCATGGGTTCTCTGATTACATGGTTTTCTTTCGATTTTGCAACGGATCAGCAAATTACCTATAGGAACTCCTTCCCCTTCATGCGATGCGATTGAGATTAATATTAAATATTGTAGCGACCCGCACAGACAGCGGTGTGTTATGTGGTAGGCTATTAGTGGGTTGTGTTGTACTTACCAGTGTTCGCGGGGTCCGACATGCCAATCAACCTGCTATCTGCCAATCACGGGGATGCCTGGAATGTTCTGATGCCGGGCATCCTGGTGGTTGGCGGAGTGGTGTGGAGGGGGGTTGGGCAGGGGGATGGAGCATTGGAAGTTAAGACCAGGTCTAGCCATTGTTCTCTCTCTTACGTCTGGGCTTCACAAGAGAAGGTCACAGTTGGCTTGTGGGGTATCTTTCGTTTATTTGGCGTGGGCTACGGCCAAACAGTAGCCTGTGTAAAGTTGGGTTAATAAACCGTCAATTCGTAAACTCAACCCTCTGTCTGGACAATTGTTCCTTTATGATCTAGTCAGGTCATTACAATATGTTTACTGTTACGCCACACCCTTACTGAACCCACGTGACCCGTCACTGCAAAAGGCAGTGTGACGTGACCTTCAGCCTTTTCTTCACTCGCACGTTTGTGTTTTACATTACGAGACTGCTATTAATAGTCTTTAGATTACTTTCGTACAGAATTACAGATTTTAACTACTCTGAGGTGCTGAAGTTTATTTGTTATCTAATCTACAATCTCCCCACGTCTCTCGTTATTGTGCCTGCCCATACTAGCTAACTTTTTTGCTTTTTGTCTAGCATTTCCATCCTTGTGTGTTGGCTAGCTAGTTAGCTTCGAGTATCCTATTACCTCAGAATTTCGCTCGTAGCTAGGTAAGTTAGCCATACATAGCAACCATAGCTAGTTAGCTTGTTGTACCTGTTGTTGGCGCTTGTAGACCCGCGATGTCGTGCCAGTCCCCTCTTGACTGCCACACCAGCCCGTTGATCCAGCATTACCACTCCCTCGCTTGGAGTATTGCTGTGATCAAGGAGCTCAGCAGTGATGTAGGCTACCGGTCCTTGCTTGACAAAGACAGTCCACGCTTGACTGCCAGTCAGATGGCTCCATATAAGTGGGAGTTTCGAACCCGGACCTTGATACATATTTAGGAGGGAGTCTCGACCCCAAAGCACGACTGGTCGGAGCCAACGGTAAATACAACCATTCTGTAGTGACGCTGCAGTGCCTTAGACCGCCGCGCCACTTGGGAGGCCCTTCTCTGAAATCTTTGCGATGGCGTGCAGGAACCTCAACGTGGAACATGCACCTACTGCCATGCTGTCCACATCCAAGTTTGATTAATTAAGTTCTTCAAAGACTGAGACATCTATCCCATTGTTCAAAGACTTTCGTGCGTGGTAGTATAGTATACAATAACAATGAGCACTTCCTCCTATAGCTCCTCCCACCAGCCTCCTCTGATTCCAAGGCAGGAAAAACGACAGCACTGCTTCAGCCGCCAGGCTTAGGTCAGTATCGCTGCTGAATTTCTATCAGAAAGAGCTGCAAGAACGCCTCTCCGCAAACTACGATGCTGAGACCATAAAATAACTGTCTTTTAGTTACAGACTTGCTCATCCAATGCCTTCAGGGCAATACTCAGATGGTTGAGAAATCTTTAGCAACACTGTGTTGCATGGCACCACCTATGGTTAGCGCAGTCCAAGCTCTCTAACAAAGAGAAGGTTCCACTCCTAGGTGTACCCATATCAACTGGCCAGACATTTGGCCCAACAGCGGCCCACCTCCTCCAAGTGTCTAAGGAAGACAGAGAAGCACAGATGGAGCTTCAGCTCCTCATTCCAAAGCCTAGAATGCATCAGCCAGCAAACCATTACTCCCGTCCCAGAGCCACAACTGGGAAGCCAAGAAACCAGGCTCGGACTCACGCTGTACTAGGGCCTTCCGAGTGGCGCAGTGGTCTAAGGCACTGAGTCGCAGTGTTAGCTGTGCCACTAGAGATTCTGGGTTCGAGTCCAGGCTCTGTTGCAGCTGGCCACGACCAGGAGACCCATGGGGCGGTGCACAATTGGCCCAGCGTCGTCCGGTTTAGGGGAGGGTTTGGCCGGCCGGGATGTCCCTGTCCCATCGCGCTCTAGCGACTCCTGTGGTGGGCCCGGGCGCATGCACGCCGACACGGTCGCCAGTTGTACGGTGTTTTCTCCGACATATAGGTGTGTCAAGAAACAGTGCAGCTTGGTAGGGTTGTGTTTCGGAGGACGCGTGGCTTGACGACCTTCGCTTCTCCTGAGTCCATACGGGATTTGCAGCAATGAGACAAAACTGTAACTACCAATTGGATACCACGAAATTGGGGAGAAAAAGGGGTAAAAAAATGTTTTTTTAAAGACTCACACTACCTGCTCAGGAGTGGAGGAACAGACACTCATGGCCCTACCAAAGAGGTGGAGCACAGCATCCCCAAAGAGGCAGAGGTGCACCATATGCAGGCCGTGTCCCCTATGCATCACATCACGCAGAGAGCCTCTGTCCCGATGGGACTAACTCGCTAGCACAACACTGTTTCCTCGAGCACCACCTTTCCAGCTAGAAAAAGGTCAGTACAGTGGACCTGAAAGACGCATACTTCCATATCCCCATTCTGCCAGCACTCTGAAAATACCTGAGATTTGCCTCTGAACAACGTGTTATTCAGTTTGAGCCCGTCTTCTCTTCACAGTGCCTTCGTGAAGTATTCAGATCCCTAGACCTTCTCCACATTTTGTTAAGTTACAGCCTTATTCTAAGTATTAAATCGCTTCCCCCCCTCAAATCTACACACACTACCCCATAATGACAAAGCAAAAACAGGGTTTTATACATTTTTGTTAATGTATTAAAAAAAAAAAAAGGAAATATCATATTTACATAAGTATTCAGACCCTTTACTCAGTACTTTGTTGAAGCACCTTTGGCAGCAATTACAACCTCAAGTCTTCTTGGGTATGATGCTACAATACATGTATTTTAATTTGCTTCCCTATTGGACCCACCGCTATGCCAGTTCTATTGGTGTGTCATTCTGTTTTACTTTTTAAGATGCAGCCTAATTATTTTATTTGGATCTCTGTGGCGGTTGGGGCAGACAGACAGAACATTTTCTCCTGCTACACTGTATCAAAAACATGTAGGCTTCGTGTGTCAATCACAGAGATACTTTGGAGTCGATTCTGGCGTTGCTTCTTGTCACAGCTGTTTGGAAAAAATATAATGGAAGAATAATTCTTCCCTGCGTTTCTGAGATTTTAGTAACAGTAGCCTACACAAGAAAGTGACCCAGTTTCTGCCACAAATCAGTGTTGGGGGTTCAGTAGACCTGTGGATTGACTCAACACTTGCCTGTCTGGAAATCACTGCAATGCAAAACTGATTCTTAGCAAAGAAATTCCTTTTCAATAACAATAAGAATATTAAACATCCACATTAAATAATATGCCACCCATGTTATACACTGAGTGTACAAAACATTAAGAAGACCTGTGCGTTCCATGACATGAAAACTATGATCCCATATTGTCACTTCTTAAATCCACTTCAAACAGTGGATTGAAGGGGAGGAGACAGGTTAAAGAATGATTTTCAAGCCTTGAGACAATTGAGACATGGATTGTGTATGTGTGCCATTCAGAGGGTGAAAAGGCAAGACACAAGATTTAAGTGCCTTTGAATGGGGTATGGTAGTAGGCACCAGGAGCACCAGTTTGTGTCAAGAACTGCAACGCTGCTGTGTTTTTCACACCCAACAGTTTCCCGTGTGTATCAAGAATGGCCCACCACCCAAAGGACATCCAGTCAACTTGACACAACTGTGGGAAGCATTGGAGTCAACATGGGCCGGCATCACTGTGGAACGCTTTCGACACCTTGTAGAGTCCATGCCCCGGCGAATTGAGACTGTTCTGTATAATATAAACACAATGAAGGTTATTGTATAGAATGTATTATGATTTACTATATGATATGATAGTGTATGATGTGTTTAACTGTTTCAAATAGCTGAGATGTGTGCTATTACAGGTTGTGGCATATTTAGTGACAGGTATCTAGGTTACACACCTGGATCTGGGTTATGGCTGCTAAACAGTGCGCAAAGTTGTGCCAGTTGGACCAGTTTTGATTAAGCTTATCCATGTCCCTAACAAAGGCTCATTGACGAGTTGTGTCTAACAGTATCAGTGAGCCGCTATGTACTATGGGAGTCACTGAGCCCATGGGCCAAATGAATGAAGCTCATTCTGGGCAGACCTGGGAGAAGCATATCCAGGCCTGTGTGTGAGGGGTTGCAGCCAGCGAACAGTGGGCCTGACTGCCACACTGCAGGAATGTATGAATGAATAGCCCTTTTTGTTTTCCCCCTGTCCCTCTGCAGCCCCCCACCAACCTGGTCCGCCTGCACACAGCGTGCGAAGCCACAGAGATGCACTTAAGGCTGGACAGAATAACTAGAAAAGGCTGGAGCGACATTAGTGTACCTTGTTATTTCCAGATCTGAAAGACTTCCATTCTATCCAATTAAAGCTTCCCTGGGTTTGGGTTATCTATGTCATTCTAGTCTCTGCCTGGTGGTCAGTAGTCGTATCCTTTTAACTTCTAACAAGGACCCGATGAGCTGTGAACTCTTTACAATCCTTCCCATTGCATTCAGAGCAATAGTAGCCAGCTGTACAGGTCCAGAGTAGTGCAGCTCACTGTAGCATGGCTTATTTCAGCTATTTCACATACATAAGCTTATAGATGGATCATATGACATTCATCAGGTGTCACTCACCACTTGCATTCTCCCACCACCTTATCATTTATCCATAAGGCCCTCTCCAAAGGAACAATGAATTGCTATTCTCTAGTTTCTCTTATCAAAACTAGACAAAGACAGACATATTGTTCTGCTTGGAAATGAAACATATGTGAAGGTATACTTGTGTTGGGAATTACTTAATGCACAGGTAAGCAAAGAAAACCCTCTCTCCAATACTACACTGCAGAGTTTCACATAAGCCTTGTTGGATAATGGATGTATTGTCAATATTGACTATGTCACTGTGTACTAAGGGTTTGTCAGGTGCTGGAAAGAAAACCGTTGGCTTTGCCCTGGACGAGTACTTGGTATTCCCCGCTACTCCTTGGACGGGGATAACATCCGACAGGGACTGGATAGTAACATAGGCTTCACCTCTGTGGACAGGGAGAACATCAGGCGCATTGCTCAGATGGCCAAGCTGTTTGCAGATGCAGGATTGATCTGCGTCACCAGTTTCATTGCTCCATTCACGAAGGTGAGTGAGTGAAACAGATAAACAGACACTGTTCAATTTGCACTTGATATGAGATACTTAGTTGGAAACTTATCAAAGGGCCATCTCTAAATCATCCATTATGATGGATCTGAGCTCTGGCTTGTATAGCTGATATACTGTGTATCTGCATTCACTTCTGTTACTATCTGGTTTTGAAAACCTGTTTTTGTTATAGAAGTAAAATCAAGATACCAATCCTGTTGATTTTTGCTACCCAGTCTCTTCCTCTTGTGCGTAGGACCGAGATGAAGCTAGGAAAATCCATGGGTGCTCTGGGCTGTGGTTCTTCGAGGTGTTCATTGGCGCTCCTCTGGGGGTGTTTTAGAGAAGGGATGTCAAAGGCCTCTACAAGAAAGCCTGTGCTGGATAGATTAAAGGTCCGGATCAGACTGACTGTGTGTGTCTTAGTACCCTGTTGATCCAGGTGGTGACTGCGTCCTCAGTGTCGTAGGGCAGATCTTCCGGTCACAACTTGTGGAATTGTTTACGTGCTGCTGTGCGGTTTGTTGCCAACTTCAYGGTTTTTACTTTCAACATTTTTAATAACCGGTTTATATTTTTATTTTTCCCTCAACTTTTTCCACATCGAACGTTTTATCTGGACATGGTTCTACAGGACCTCCACCAGCCGAAGCTATGTAGTAACATTAACATTATGCCTTCTAATTGCAGTCGCTGTACTCATAATATACAGGAGACCTATAGCCTTATGGTGACGATAGCCGTGCTGCAAGCCCAGCTTCAGACGCAATCGTTAGGCAAGGGTAATTTAAGTGTAGGAAAGGATGAAACAGCGTCTGTGCCACCAATAAGTACAGATAGTAGTATAAATCCCCACGCACGGTCCCCGCAGCCGGACTATTTTCTCATGGCTTCTGGAAGGAAATGCTGTCGGAATGCTTAATCGGTGTCGCTCATTCAGCCGACAGAAACTTTCAACCGGTTTTCCCCATTAAGCAGCGAGTCGGAGTCTGAGGCCGAGCCTTCTCTGGTCTCTCCTCCACCCGTTACGGGGTCTGAGCCGCCAAAGCCTCCCACCATTAGCTCTGACAAATTGAAAACCCAAGTCATTTGCGACTCCATTGCCCCGCAGTATTAGACTTAAAAAGAATCATCCAGCGATCATACACTGTTTACCAGGGGGCAGGGCTACCGACGTAAAGGCTCACCTGAAGATGGTGCTGGCTAAGGCTAAAACTGGCGAGTGTAGAGAGTATAGAGATATTGTTATCCACGTCGGCACCAACAATGTTAGGATGAAGCAGTCAGAGCTCACCAAGCGCAACAGTAATTGTCTCTGGCCCCCTCCCAGTTAGGGGGAGTGATGAGCTCTACAGCAGAGTCTCACAACTCAATCGCTGGTTGAAAACTGTTTTCTGCCCCTCCCAAAATATAGAATTTGTAGACAATTGGCCCTCTTTCTGGGACTCACCCACAAACAGGACCACGTCTGGCCTGCTGAGGAGTGACGGACTCCATCCTAGCTGGAGGGGTGCTCTCATCTTATCTACCAACATAGACAGGGCTCTAACTCCTCTAGCTCCACAATGAGACAGGGTGGAGGCCAGGCTACAGGCTGTTAGCCAGCCTGCCAGCTTAGTGGAGTCTGCCACTAGCACAGTCAGTGTAGTCAGCTCAGCTAACGTTATCCCCGTTGAGACCTTGTCTGTGCCTCGATCTAGGTTGGGCAAAACTTAACATGGCGGTGTTCCCCTTAGCAATCTCACTTGAATAAAGACCTCCTCCATCGCTGTCATTATTGAAATAGATTGTGATATCGCACATCTCAAAATAGGGCTACTTAATGTTAGATCCCTCACTTCCAAGACAGTATAGTCAATTAACTAATCACTGATCATCATCTTGATGTGATTGGCCTGACTGAAACATCGCCGTAAATGAGGAGTGGCGTCATTTACTGTGTTATGAGGCCTCTCCTCCTGGTTATACTAGTGACCATATCCCCCGCGCATCCCGCAAAGGCGGAGGTGTTGCTAACAATTACAATAGCAAATGTCAATACAATTTTAAAAAATGACTGCGGTTTTGTCTTTTGCGCTTCTAGTCATGAAATCTATGCAGCCTACTCAACCACTTTTTATAGCTACTGTACAGGCCTCTTGGGTCATATACAGCATTCCTCACTGAGTTCCCGGAATTCCTATCGGACGTTGTAGTCATGGCAGATAATATTCACATTTTTGGTGACTTTAACATTCACATGGAAAAGTCCACAGAACCACTCCAAAAGGCTTTCAGAGCCATCATTGACTCAGTGGGTTTTATACAACATGCCCCTGGACCTACTCACTGCCACAGTCATACTCTGGACCTAGTTTTGACCCGTGGAATAAATATTGTGGATCTTAATGTTTTTCCTCATAATCCTGGACTATCGGACCACCAATTTATTACATTTGCAATTGCAACAAATAATCTCCTTAGACCCCAACAAAGGAGCATCAAAAGTCGTGCTATAAATTCCCGGACAACCCAAAGATTCCTAGATGCCCTTCCAGACTCCCTTCACCTACCCAAGGACGTCGGAGTACAAAAATTGGTTAACCACCTAACTGAGGAACTAAATTTAACCTTGCATAATACGCTAGATGCAGTCGCACCCCTGAAAACTAAAAACATATGTCATGATAAACTAGCTCCCTGGTGTACAGAAAATACACGAGCCCTGAAGCAAGCTTCCAGAAAATTGGAACGGAAATTGCGCTCCACCAAACTGGAAGTCCTCCGACTAGCTTGGAAAGACAGTGCCGTGCAATATCAAAGAGCCCTCACTGCTGCTCGATCATCCTATTTTTCCAACTTAATTGAGGAGAATAAGAACAATCCGAATGTATTTTTGATACTGTCGAAAAGCTAACTAAAATGTAATCCCCAAGAGAGGATGGCTTTCACTTCAGCAGTGATGAATTCATTAACTTCTTTGATATAAAGATCATGATCATTAGAAAGCAAATTACGGACTCTTTAAATCTGTGTATTTCTCCAAAGCTCAGTTGTCCTGAGTCTGCACAACACTGCCAGGACCTAGGATCAAGGGAGACACTCAAGTTCTTTAATTAATACTATATCTCTTGACACATTCATGAAAATAGTAATGGGCTCTAAACCTTCAAGCTGCATACTGGACCCTTTTCCAACTAAACTACTGAAAGAGCTGCTTCCTGTGCTTGGCCCTATATTGAACATAATAAACGGCTCCCTATCCACCGGATGTGTACCAAACTCACTAAAAGTGGCAGTAATAAAGCCTCTCTTGAAAAAGCCAAACCTTGACCCAGAAAATATAAAAATCTATCTGCCTATATCGAATCTCCCATTCCTCTCAATAACTTTAGAAAAAGCTGTTGTGCAGCAACTCACTGCCTTCCTGAAGACAAACAATGTATATGGAACGCTTCAGTCTGGTTTTAGACCACATCATAGCACTGAGACTGCACTTGTGAAGGTGGTAAATTACCTTTTAATGGTGTCAGACTGAGGCTCTACATCTGTCCTCGTGCTCCTAGACCTTAGTGCTGCTTTTGACACCATCGATCACCACATTCTTTTGGAGAGATTGGAAACCCAAATTGGTCTACACGGACATGTTCTGGCCTGGTTTAGATCTTATCTGTCAGAAAGATATCAGTTTGTCTCTGTGGATGGTTTGTCCTCTGACAAATCAACTGTAAGTTTCAGTGTTCCTCAAGGTTCCATTTTAGGACCACTATTGTTTTCACTATATTTTACCTCTTGGTGATGTCATTCGGAAACATAATGTTAACTTTCACTGCTATGCGGACGATACACAGCTGTACATTTTGATGAAACATGGTGAAGCCCCAAAATTGCCCTGCGTTTCAGACATAAGGAAGTGGATGGTGGCACATTTTTTACTTTTAAACTCAGACTAAACAGAGATGCTAGTTCTAGGTTCCAAGAAACAGAGATCTTCTGTTGGATCTGACAATTAATCTTGATGGTTATACAGAGTTCGGCATTACTCTGGATCCCGGTCTCTCGTTTGACGAACATATCAAGACTATTTCAAGGACATCTTTTTTCCATCTTCATAACATTGCAAAAATCTTAAACTTTCTGTCCAAAAATGATGCAGAAAAGTTAATCCATGCTTTTGTCGCTTCTAGATTAGACTACTGCAATGCTCTACTTTCTGGCTACCCGGATAAAGCACTAAATAAAATACAGTTAGTGCTAAACACGGCTGCTAGACTCTTGACTAGAACCAAAAAATGTGATCATATTACTTCAGTGCTAGCCTCTCTACACTGGCTTCCTGTTAAGGCTATGGCTGATTTCAAGGTTTTCCTGCTAACCTACAAAGCAGTACATGGACTTGCTCCTACCTATCTCTCCGATTTGGTCCTGCCGTACATACCTACACGTACGCTACGGTCACCAGACGCAGACCTCCTTATTGTCCCTAGAATTTTTAAGCAAACAGCTGGAGGCAGGGCTTTCTCCTATAGAGCTCAGTTTTTATGGAATGGTCTGCCTATCCATGTGAGAGACGCAGACTCGGTCTCGATCTTTAAGTCTTTATTGAAGACACCTTTATTGAAGACACATCTCTTCAGTAGGTCCTATGATTGAGTGTAGTCTGGCCCAGGGGTGTGAAGGTGAACGGAAAGGCACAATGAACCACCCTCTCTGTCTCTGCCTGGCCGGTTCCCCTCTCTCAACCCGGGATTCTCTGCCTCTAACCCTATTACGGGGGCTGAGTCACTGGCTTACTGGTGCTCTTCCATCCCATCCCTAGGAGTGGTGCGTCACTTGAGTGGGTTGAGTCACTGACGTGATCTTCCTGTCCAGGTTTGGCGCCCCCCTCGGGTTCGTGCTGTGGGGGAGATATTCGTGGGCTATACTCAGCCTTGTCTCAGAATAGTAAGTTGGTGGTTGAAGATATCCCTCTAGTTGTGTGGGGGCCGTGCTTTGGCAAAGTGGGTGGGGTTATCCTGCCTGGTTGGCCCTGTCCGGGGGTATCTATCGGATGTGGCCACAGTGTCACTCGATCCATCCTGTCTCAGCCTCCAGTATTTATGCTGCAATGGGTTTGTGTCCGGGGGCTTGGGTCAGTTTGTTATATCTGGAGTATTTCTCCTGTCTTATCCGGTGTCCTGTGTGAATTTATGTATGCTCTCTCTAATTCTCTCTCTCTCCCTTTCCCTTCCCTCCCGGAGGACCTGAGCCCTGGGACCATACCTCAGGACTATCTGGCCTGATGACTCCTTGCTGTCCCCAGTCCACCTGGTCATGCTGCTGCTCCAGTTTCAACTGTTCTGCCTGCGGCTATGGAACCTGACCTGTTCACTGGATGTGCTACCTGCTGTTTTCTACTCTCTCTCTCTACCGCACCTGCTGTCTCTAACTCTGAATGCTCTAACTCTGAAAAGCCAACTGCCATTTACTCCTGAGGTGCTGACCTGTTGCACCCCCTACAACCACTGTGATTATTATTATTATTTGACCCTGCTGGTCATCTATGAACGTTTGAACATCTTGGCCATGTACTGTTATAATCTCAAACCGGCACAGCCAGAAGAGGACTGGCCACCCCTCAGAGCCTGGTTCCTCTCTAGGTTTCTTTCTAGGTTCCTGCCTTTCTAGGGAGTTTTTCCTAGCCACCGTGTTTCTACATCTGCATTGCTTGCTGTTTGTGGTTTTAGGCTGGGTTTCTGTATAGCACTTTGACATCAGCTGATGTAAATAGGGCTTTATAAATAAATGTGATTGACTGACTCTGCCCTCTAGTGTTCCAGTTCTCTTTTACATTACATTACAGAGCTACATTTAACAGTATAGATCACATGGCTTCAAAGTCTACTACTTTACATGCTATGCTATTAAACAAGCAAAGAGAGTGCGTCATAGAATGTACAGCTACAGCACTAAAGTAGTGTCAATTATTGACAAGGTGCTGAACATGTATCCTAATCCTCTCCCCTGAGGCTTTAAGGGCATCGATTCACCCTTGGAGAAGCCTGAGTTACCTGAGCTTGTGCTGAAGGCCGGAGAGATCTCAGCGAATGAGTGCATCCAGCAGGTAGTCGAGCTGCTGAAGTAACAGGACTGTCTATCTATGGTCCCTGAGACCTTGTTGGTCCTCGTCTGTCTGTGGTGTAGCTAATTCAGTATTTTCCAATTACTGGCACTACCCTATCTCTACCATGACGAAAATGTCCTAGTCATGGACGAAATTATTCAAATTAGTATTTTCAGGCTCCTTTGAACAGTGTGAACTTGTTAATGTACTAACACATTGATCCCTTTGTTTTGTATTGTGCCAACTAGTGTGACAGAGGAAGTTAATGAGCTCTTTGTGCCAGAGAACAAGCTTGACTTGGCACTGAGCGACGCCAAGACGCTGCCCACCGTCAGCATTACCAAGGTAACAAATCCTTCTCGTATGCATGTTTTTGGGTTTGATACGTACAGTCTTGAGTAGACTTAACTGCTGACCCTTCATGTTGAGTAGTTAACACCTGATTTGACCCTCATGGCAGGTTTTTGTTCTGTATTTCCTGTAGCTGGACCTCCAGTGGGTGCAGGTGCTGGCAGAGGGCTGGGCCAGCCCCCTCAAGGGCTTCTGGAGGGAGAGGGAGTTCCTGCAGGTTCTGCACATTAACACTCTTCTGGATGGTAATATTGCCTGTACTAGTCCCAGCCATTACCATCGTGGCCATATTCCCCTCCCCCATGATGTACGCTGGACCCACTGAGTAGAGTAATGGTTTCCACCTGCACTACATCTTAAATATATTTGAACTTACACTGTTTGTACTTACCGGACACTAATCTCTAAAGTATTTCTAAGCATTGTTTTATTTAGTAGAATCAGGTCACATCAGTTCAGCCCCACTGCCGGGCACGGATGATAGCTGGTGCCAACTTCTACATCGTGGGTCGGCCCCCATCGCTCATGCCTCACCCAGAGACCAAACAGGAGCTTACCATGGCCCCTGGCCTCACTTCTGTGTAGATCATCCCCTTCAGAGTGGCTGCCTACAAGACTCAGAGCTGTGGACTTCTATGATAAGGAGAGGTTCACTGACATAGACATTTTCTTGGGCCATACGTTTTTCCGGACTACTGTATGTGGCCTGACCAGGAAAATCTCTGGGATCTAGTTGTAAGCAATAACTAGGGCTCACGAAAAACGTTTCTATCCCTGAGAGTCAAGCTGCTTCACTTTTTTTGTCTTACCTTCCTTTCCAGACACCAGGAATTTGAGTTAATCTCTGTGACCAAGATGAGGATTGGGGAAGCACAGTGGGGAAAACCCTCTGGGTGGCCAATAAGGCCTGGAAGGTCCTCACAGAGTACTACAGCTCCCTGCAGAAGGACAAATGAACACATGCACATCCTGGTTTGAACAGAGGGATGACTCCTTATTTTATATTCCCATCTTCAAACAAGTACTGTAGAAATCTAGGCATAAATGGAATACATGCCTGAGAGCTTTAAAAACATATATTTTTTAAATAACTATATCATTTAGTTTTATGAGTGGGTCAAAGGGAATCGGTAAGCACAGTAAAGTACTTAGGTGAAGTCATTGAGAGTTGTGGAGAAATCAATATGAATATTTTATTAACAGATCACTTTTGTTACCTATCTATGCATTTTAACTGCATCTGAACAGCCAAGGTAGTAACTAAAAACATTTATGATAGATGTTTAATAAGCTGTGAGAAGACAAATTATGTAATTCCATAGATGAGTGACCAAGAAGTTTGTGATATGTGAGTGGAATGGGTATATATCAAGTGATGCCATATTAACTCATGTTCTTATTTACCTTTTTATATTTCAGAATACTTTTCAGAGTATAGGAAATGTCAAGCAAATACATTACATGACATCAAAATATGTATTTGTGTAATATATTTTAGCAGACACGAGAATGCAGGGTAATACAAAGGAAGCGCATCGGACGATTTGTTAACTGAAAAAACATTATTCAATTAACATATTAGTCACAATCAGGAACTTATCAACAATACCATTATTTAAAATTAAAAACAAAAGCAAGCATATTTTATCGAAACAAAAGTTGAAAAATAAACAAAACTATTTCCACCAATCCCCGAAACTATATGTCCACAGAACTTGTCATTCAAGTAAACTATGAATTGGCAATCACACATTCAATAAATTTACAAGTTTCAATGGCTGTTGCTTGTGGGAGATACTAGAAGTTTGTCATGAATAAATAATCAATCACCCAACAATTAAGCATCCTGGTCATCATAAGAGATAAACAGAAACTATAATGCTGTGTTCACGTGCTAGTCAGAACTAGGAAACTCTTGACATTTCCGACTTGCTAACTGGTTGAAGGCGGCACGTATATAACTACAACCAGTTAGCAAGTCTGACATTTCCGAGTTTCCTAGTTCCGACTAGCACATGAATGCAGCATAAGAGACACGACAATCAGCACAGGAAGTATTCACAAGCAGTTTCTATATTCTGTTAATGAAACCTGGACTGACAAGGGAACATAAAAAGGACCTGAAAGCACAGACACACACACACACAACCTGTCACACAGGTTTCCTGATCTATTGAAGTTTTAAAAACAAAAGTAAACTCGAATAATAAATGAATAATAAATACCTTAACATTAGCAGCTCACGATATTACAGCTTTAACCTACTCTTATGTATTTACTAGAAAGAAATGGAAGGCCACGACACTAATCTTTACCCCAAGCATCTTTGCATCGTGTTCTCTTCACAACATCCACAGCGATAATTCACTTTCGATGAAAAGTTGAATTGCTCTGTCTGATATAGAAACTTTTATCATGCATGATCGAACTCATAATTCAGACATCCGAGAACCACTCATTGTATAACATTTAGCTAATAGTCAAAGGATGACGGTGCCTTCTAAAAGTAGCACATTTTATTACAGATGTTACACTAGCTAGTTTGATAMAAATAATAATCTGAATAGCCCAAAAATATACAGTACCAAAAGAAATGATGTTCAGATAAAAAATGGAAGGTGAAAGGCCAAGGCTAAATCAATATTGCTGTGTGTGTAATAAGGATGAGCATGTGTGCTGTGAAACCTGAACGGATCCAAAGCYGTGCTCATATTTTTGCAGTCTGAGAGCATGCTTCGGTGAGACCTTGGTTGAGCAGACATGGATAAGAAACTAATACCAACATAAGTATCATGTAACACCTAACTTCAAGATAAATAAATTGCATTTTGACCAAAATATTTAATGTAAATGCAATGAACCAAATTGTTCTAAATTAATTGTTGAAGTAAAATGTTACAAAGTGATATTATGATAGACTTTACATTGTGTGTATCTCTTAATGATTTCTATCAGTACTCTTTATACATAGGGAAAACATAGCCAGAGGCTTAATAGTTCTCTTTTGCACATCAAGACTCAATCCATAGCAGCATGCATCAGTACACTCTGTCCCCCTGCAGACTTGGACTTCCTCATCTTGTGGATGGCCCTCTGCATGTCTTGCTGCTGGATGGACCGGATGCAATCCTCTTCTAGACTAGAAGGGGGGTGGGAGGGAGCCAGGAGACAAAAAAAAGGTCAGTATATTGCTGGTAACTGCAGAAGGCACTATAATTGTGTGAAATCTCTAATCACTATGAATGCTCATATGTAAAGCCAATGTAAGACCGTGGTAATGGTCATCGAGTAAGGGCTCAATAAGGGGCGTGGTACCTGTCATTGGCATGGGTGTTATGGACAAAGTCCCGCACACAGAGCAGAGCAGCGTCCCTACACAACTCTCTGAGGTCACTCCCTGAGAATCCATCAGTCTCCTTCGCTATCTCAACAAAGTCAACAGTGGGCTCAACCTGGGAAATGCATGGGGAAGTTAAGTGAAAACACACACTGCCAAAAAGCACAACTTAATTAGCATGACTTACATGTAGAACTTACATTTTCATTGTCCAATATGAGTTTCAAGATTTCTTCCCTCTGCCTGACATTCTGCAAGAAAACAAAACTTTTTAGCAGGAATTAAATACATTTCAGGTAATCTCATATAGTACTGCATAATCATATCATAGAACATATTCATTGTACTGATAAAACATGTGTACAGTTTGTGAATATACTCACAGGCTGATTAATGTGAAATCTTGTGGGCATTCTCCTCAGAATGGCAGAGTCGAGATCCTGTGGACGGTTAGTGGCCCCCATAATGATGACCTGCATGTGGAAAAGGTGAGGCAAGTGAGAAACAGACTCAACCATACAGGTGTCACGTGATCCTTGTATTTTATTCATGATAGACCCACCTGGCAGTTGTAGTCAGTTTCCAGCCCATCCCACAAGCTCATGAACTGAGCCTTCATCATGGCTGTGGCCTCGTGGTCAGAGCTGGAACGGCTTCTCAGGAAAGAGTCTGGAACAGAAAATTACAAGATCAATAGGAGGTGGTTATGATCACTATATAACTGGCTTAACTGAAGTACACAGACAAGATTTCAAAGTACTGTATACCATCTGAAGGGCAATGGTAAAATAAGCATTTACCAATTTCATCGATGAAGATGATTGAGGGCTGGAGCTTAATGGCTAAAGAGAAGACGGCAGCAGCCAGTTTCTGGGACTCTCCATACCACTTGTCTGTGAGGGTGGAAGGCTGCAGGTTGATGAAGCGGAAGCCAGCTTCCTTGGCAGTTGCTTTGGCAATCAGCGTCTTTCCACAGCCAGGTGGTCCATACAGCAGGACACCTGTTATCATAATGAATAGGTACGAGGAGTGTTAAAGACTGACGGTGGTCTGTTGAACCTTCATATGCATTGTGTCTATCATTACCGGTCTCAATAAGCTAATATTTTATGAAACAAGACTCACCTTTTGGTGGCTGAAGCAGTCTGGATCCCTCAAACAAGTGTCTCTTCTGTATGGGAAGTATGACAGTGTCTTTCAGCTCAGTGATGACCTCATCTAGGCCAGCAATATCACTCCATGTGATCTGTAGAGAGAGCATCACATTGGTTAGTTGTGAGGCATAAACATACACTGAGTGTACAAAACATTAAGAACACCTGCTCATTCCATGACAGACTGACCAGGTGAATGCTATGATCCCTTGATTGATGTCACCTGTTAAATCCACTTCAATCAGTGTAGATGAAGGGGAGGAAACAGCTTAAAGAAAGATTTTTATGCCTTGTGACATGGATTGTGTATGTGTGCCATTCAGAGGCTGAATTTAAAAAGATTTAAGTGCCTTTGAACGGGGTATGGTAGTAGGTGCCAGGTGCACCGGTTTTTATCAAGAACTGCAATGCTGCTGGGTTTTTCACACTCAACAGTTTCCCATGTGTATCAAGGATAATCCACCACCCAAAGGACATCCAGCCAACTTGACACAACTGTGGGAAACATTGGAGTCAATATGGGCCAGCATCCTTGTGGAACGCTTTCAACACCTTATAGAGTTCATGCATCAACGAATTGCGGGGGTACTCAATATTAGGAAGGTGTTCTTAATGTTTTGTATACTCTGTAGAATATTGTCATGAAGTTTTGAGTTCAAGAAATTGTGTATTGATGCAGCTCTCTTACCTGCATGGTCAGTGGGTCCACCAGATGTGCTGCGATGCTCATCTCATACTCTGAGAGCTTGACATTCTGCACACCGATCTGCTTCATGAGTTTCTCTGCCTAAAAACCCCAACTGTAAATAGCCATCTACCTTTGCACATTACAATACAGTCCCAACAAACATGATACATAATCCACAGAAGATTCTCAGAATCAAACAGGTCAAACTTGTCTATATTTGAAAACTTCACCTGTTTCTGTGCTTCCATTTTCTGTTTCCTTGTGGGATCAATGGCATCAACCATCCACTTTATGGTGAAGTAGGTGACTGCACCAAATATAGTCAGTCGGAAGAGTAAACCAATAACTTCATTCCTGCCCAAGGGCCGGGCAACACTTTCAGTTGGAATCTCCTTCAATACCATCTTCTTAGATGTCTGCAGGATGGGGGAAAAAAAATACATGCTCCCAACTTAATTACAGTTGAAATTGAACAATAAAGCTTGGCTAGTAGCTACTATGGCCAAAACTCCATCCAACCAAAACACTAAAAGGGCATTAGCATCCTTTTCACAATTTCACAGAATTATTCCAACCTCAGTGTGGAAATACACTGGGTGTACAGAATATTGAGAACACGTGTGCTTTCCATGACAGACTGACCAGGTGAAAGCTATGATCCCTTATTGATGTCACTTGTAAAATCCACTTCAAAACAGTGTAGATGAAAGGGAGGAGACTGGTTTAAGGAGTATTTTTAAGCCTAAAGACAAGTGAGACATGGATTGTCTATGTGTGCCATTCAGAGGGTGAATGGGCAAGACAAAATATTTAAGTGTCTTTGAACAGGTTATGATAGTAGATGCCTGGCGCACCGGTTCGAGTGTGTCAAGAACTGCAACGCTGCTGGGTTTTTCACGCTTAACAGTTTCCCGTGTGCATCAAGAATGGTCCACCACCCAAAGGACATCCAGCCAATTTGGCACAACTGTGGGACGCATTGGAGTCAACATGGGCCAGCATCCTTGTGGAACGCTTTCGACACCTTGTAGAGTAAACTTTGTAGGGCGGGGACGGGTGCAACTCAATATTAGGAAGATGTTCCTAATGTTTGGTATACTCAGTGTATATATACTGAACAAAAATATAAATGCAGCAATGTCAAAGATTTTGCTGAGTTACAGTTCATATGGGGAAATCAGTCAATTGAAATAAATTTATTAGGCTCTAATCTTTGGATTTCACATGACTGGGAATACAGATATGCATCTGTTGGTCAAAGATACCTTTAAAAAAACTAAAACTAAAACTAAATTAATATCGTCATGGTATTTCTGTGCATTCAAATTGCCAACGATAAAATGCAAATGCCTTCGTTGTCCGTAGCTTATGCTTACCCAAACCATAACTCCACCATGGGGCACTCTGTTCACAAGATTAACATCAGAAAAACCCCTTATGGCAGAGAAATTAACATTCAATTATCTGAAAACAGCCTTGGTGGACATTCCGGCAGTCAGCATGCCAATTGCACGCTCCCTCAAAACTTGAGACATCTGTGGTATTGTGTAACAAAACTGCACATTTGAGCGGACTTTTTTGTGTGTCCCCAGCACAAGGTACACCTGTGTAATCATGCTGTTTAATCAGCTTCTTGATATACATCCACCTGACAGGTGTTGCATTATCTTGGCAAAGGAGAAATGCTCACTAACAGGGATGTAAACAAATGTTTACCCAAAATATGAGAAAAATAAGCTTTCTGTGCGTATGGAAATTTTCTGGAATCTTTTATTTCACCTCATGAAACATGGAACCAACACTTTACATGTTGCGTTTAGATTTTTGCTCAGAGGAAAATCAAGGTTCACTGCTCTGGGCCTTTAAAAGTCTATCAAATTATTTTTTTYCCCTTTTCTTTTTCTTTTACAATACAGACTAATGACAATAACCTAAACTGTGAAAAGACGACTTGCTAGCTCGTAGTTTCACTTTGCGTGTTACAAAATCGAAAGCTTGGCTTGACCTAACTCATTCATAGACGCCAACTACCTTTTCGCCTACTGATGATAGTATCTTCTGGGTGTTTTGGTGTTCTTCGGCTTGCAAGCCTCCCCCTTTTTCCTCCAAACATAACGATGGTCATTATGGCCAAACAGTTCTATTTTTGTTTCATCAGACCAGAGGACATTTCTCCAAAAGGTA
Source organism: Salvelinus sp. IW2-2015 (assembly GCF_002910315.2). Taxonomy (NCBI): domain Eukaryota; kingdom Metazoa; phylum Chordata; class Actinopteri; order Salmoniformes; family Salmonidae; genus Salvelinus; species Salvelinus sp. IW2-2015. The sequence goes on along the minus strand of NC_036848.1, from coordinate 33,485,260 downwards.
CGATCTTTGTCCCCATGTGCAGTTGCAAACCGTAGTCTGGCTTTTATATGCCGGTTTTGGAGCAGTGGCTTCTTCCTTACTGAGCGGCCTTTCAGGTTATGTCGATATAGGACTCGTTTTACTGTGGATATAGATACTTCTGTACCTGTTTCCTCCAGCATCTTCACAAGGTACTTTGCTGTTGTTCTGGGATTGATTTGCACTTTTCGCACCAAAGTACGTTCATCTCTAAGAGACAGAACGCATCTCCTTCCTGAGGGGTATGAGGGTTGCATGGTCCCATGGTGGTCATACTTGCGTACTATTGTTTGTACAGATGAACGCGGTACCTTCAGGCGTTTGGAAATTGCTCCCAAGGATGAACAAGACTTGTGGAGGCATACCATTTTTTTCCTATGGTCTTGGCTGATTTCTTTCGATTTTTCCATGATGTCAAGCAAAGAGGCACTGAGTTTGAAGGTAGTCCTTGAAATACATCCACAGGTACACCTCCAATTGACTCAAATGATGTCAATTAGCCTATCAGAAGCTTCTAAAGCCATGACATTTTTCTGGAATTTTCCAAGCTGGTTAAAGGCACAGTCAACTTAGTGTACATAAACTTCTGACCCACTGGAATTGTGATACAGTGAATTATAAGTGAAATAATCGGTCTGTAAACAATTGTTGGAAAAATTAGTGTCATGCACAAAGTAGATGTCCTAACCGACTTGCCAAAACTATAGTTTGTTAACAAGAAATGTGTGGAGTGGTTGAAAAGCGAGTTTTAATGACTCCAACCTAAGTGTATGTAAACTTCCGACTTCAACTGTGTGTGTAAAAATAATAATAATATATATATATATATATTACAGCTCCCGAGCGGGGCAGCGGTTTAAGGCACTGCATCTCAGTGCAAGAGGCGTCACTACAGTCCCTGGTTCGAATCCAGGCTGTATCACATCCGGCCACGATTGGGAGTCCCATAGGGAGGAACACAATTGACCCAACGTCGTCCGGGTTTGGCCGTCATTGTAAATAAGAGGTAGTTCTTAACTGACCTGCCTAATTAAATAAAAGGTTAAAAATAAGAAATATATAAATAAAACAAATATAAAAACAATTACATATTACAAAATTAATAAAATCTATATTTTTAAAAATAACCTGTATTTATCTAGTTAAGTCAGTTAAGAACAAATTCTTATTTACAATGATGGCCTACAMCGGTCAAACCCGGACGACGCTGGGTCAATTGTAAGCCGCCCTATGGGACTCCCAATCACGGTCGGTTGTGATAGTCTGATTTCGAACCAGGGTGTCTATAGTGACGCCTCTAGCATTGAGATGCAGTGCCTTAGACCGCTGTGCAACTCGGGAGCCTTAAAATATATATATATATATACATACAGTGGGGAGAACAAGTATTTGATACACTGCCGATTTTGCAGGTTTTCCTACTTACAAAGCATGTAGAGGTCTGTAATTGTTATCATAGGTACACTTCAACTGTGAGAGACAGAATCTAAAACGAAAATCACATTGTATGATTTTTAAGTAATTAATTCTACAAGCTGTAGAAGTGGGCGAAGCTAATGGCTGAAAACTGTAAAGCAGAATGACTCAGTTTGAAAGCTAGGTTAGTGTTATGCTGCGTTTAGACGAGGGACGCAAAAACCATCATACCTGTTGGCATAGCGGATAAGCAAGTAAGAAAGAGGGTGACAGCCAAGCCAACACAAGCCACGTGTTGCTATAGTGATTTCAGTAAACAATCAGCAAATCAACATCGGTAGAAGTTAAATATTTGAACTTTGGCGGCAAGTCCAGTCTACGGTTGCGGCTGACGGGATTCAATACCGGCATTTACAGTCGTGCTCTCATTGAAAACAATGACATCCGGTTTACCATCTACCTCCTACTACCATGTAAACACGGCATTCGTATTCCCACATGGCCATATGTCATATCTTCACGTTACATCGCTTGTTTAAGGAAGACATAGGCGGCCACCTGTGCTAATTAGCTATCTACCGTGATCCKAACACCTTTATGTATACCCAAGTTAGTTCGTCAACTGGAGGCACACACAGCTTGTGGCTCTGTGCAAAACTGCTACAGTAAGTATAATTTTTATTTGAATGATTCTGTCTTGCTGATATGAAAGATGAGTAAATCTACTGATATGCCCCTTTTCTAAACGTTAAACACMGCGTCGGAATTGTAGTTCACATGTGGGCGAATGTAACCGCTGAAAACCCTACAAATGGAGAAGGGTTTTCGAGAGCTAGCTTTGACCTTCCAGTTAGCATGCAGCCTCGTGACAAAAAATTAGTCGTTACTTTGTAGGGGAAAAAATACTACTAGCCCGGACACCTTGTGAAATGTGTTGGATTAATCCATCTATTTCTAATAAGAACATTTAACATATTTAGAAAAACAAATAAACCATCACAGTTTGCTCATGTGGACTGGTGTGACACTCACCTCGCGCTTCCGACTCTTACTCTTGTCCGGGGGTTGTCAGCATGAGGCTCGGCGTGGTAGGTGCCCCCTACTGTTTTGGAATAGACACAAAAATAATTTCCYCAATATTTCTGTGGCATGGGACTGATGGAAAAGAGTACTCAATAAGTGTATGAATTGGGCAATTTTCCTGTCAAAATGTAACGAGTAATTTTGGGTACCATGGAAAACGTATGGAGTAAAAAGTACATTATTTTCTTTAGGAATGTAGTAAAGTAAAAGTTGGCAAAAATATAAATAGTAAAGTACAGACCGATGCAATTTAAGGTAAATAATGACACAAGTTAAACTAGATTTAATGAGGTGGCTACAACCCATATTGTGCAAATGAAGGTACTCCCCTCTCATAAAACGTAATTTTTTATTGTTACTTAATGTGTATGTAGGTACTTTACATCATGTTCCATGCAAATCTGACAGGAGGCGCCCTAACACAGCAAGTCCAGTGACCACAACCAGTACTTGTCATCTACACTGGTTTACAAACTCCTGTCCGGGTAGAGAACTAGGAAAAGTCAAGATACTCACACTGCAACAACTGTGTTTMTTTTTGTTTCCTAGTCTGTAATGCATTGTGAAAAAGATGCATAATGTGCAACAACTCTCAAGTTGTCAAGTATCAAAACATTGAAATGGTGAGAAGCGCAATGCATAGTGAGTGACACGTACTGTTTATTTTTTATTTCCTAGTCTATGCATAGTGAAAAGGCAACAGACAATGTATTTATTCCTCATCAAATACACCTGCAATTTGCTCCATAGACATCTAGTTTATACAATGCCATGAGAAAATGGAATTTACTTATTTAAAAAGGCTACATCAAATGCATCCAGCACATCGAGTATATAGTTTCACAACGCAAAGTCTCTGATTTGATTGTATACATATCAATGTCATGAATCCTAAATTAAATATTGGTAACTTCCCCAATTACAGTGCCCATGTCCTTCCAACACCGATTAAAACAATTCATTCTAAATTAAATTATTCGATTAGAGACATTTAATGATAGCTTTGTCAATGTATTCTACACTATTTTACGTTTTGTCGGAGAAACGTCTTTGATGAACTATTTTACACTGCGGCATAACGTTCTGTCCAATCGTAGCCTTTTTCAATTGGAACGGAACTTACGGAAGCCATGATGGAAGTTCGCGAGTGCAGCCTGGGGCTGGGAGAAACGAGTCAGTACTGGGAAAGGGACGTTTCAGGGAAGGACGGCAGGCGTGCTAGAAAATAAAATCGAACACATTTGTAGTCTTTGAACTGGACGCTGTCAATTTTCCCTCAAAAAAAATTGTCGGATGACTGATTCTTTTTTGTTTTGTTTAAGAATTGACATGCTATGCGCTAGCCATATCTAGCTACGTGTGTGCTGAGATCGAGTGTGTCAGTCACTTTTCTGGGCAAGGAACATCGGGGAGATTTCTCTCCGCTTTTCTGGCATAATCACGGCGCTTTTGGCGAAATCAGATACTTGGTATTCTCTTGAAATACAACGCTCCGAGGGCTGGATAATTAATCACCTATTCATCTGGGGGATTTTATGTGAAATTGTGGGACCTGTGAAGCCGGGCCTGTGGTGGAACGGAGTGAGGCCCTCCTTTATGACCTATCGGCAGCAGAAACTATTCTAGCTAGCTAGCACGGCTAGCTTAGCTAGCTGTCAACGTTTGACACCAACGGGATTGAGAGGGAGAAAAATATTGGCAACATTTCATACAAAGGCAACGATACTTTCTCTTAATTTAAAAACGTTAAAGACTCCTGCCACAGATATGGCTGCAATCATAAAGGAAATTGTCAGCCGAAACAAAAGGAGATACCAGGAAGATGGGTTTGACTTGGACTTGACTTGTATCCTTTTTGTTCAATGTCTGTAATATTAGCTAGCTACAGTAATTTGTCTATGTTCATCTTTGTCTATATTAAATTGTTAGCTACTGTATCCAGTTAGCTAGCTACTGTAGCTAACACATGAATGCCTATATTGATAATTTAACCTTTATTCTTAAAATGATTAGCTGGCTAACGTACTAGTAGTCGGTGAACATTACTTCGAATATRTATATAACGGTAGCTAGCTAACGTTTTGAATATATAGTGAAATAATAACTAGCTAACGTTAGGGRGCTAATGACACTAACATACTCTTTGCTAAATTGCTATTTGATAAARGTGTCTGTCCTGTTAAATTAAATGCAGTCTTGATAGCTAAATATATCCCATAACTTGCATAACGTTAGCTAGCTAGCTAGTAGTTTGCACATCATCACGATTGAATGAGAGATTCAACATCATAACATAAGGAAAATGTAGCTAGGCTAGCTAATGCCGTGGTGGTTAATGTTGTCTAGTTAATTGATGTTGATAATGTGAAGTCTTGATGAATTATTTGGTTGTCAACTAAATTGGTCAACTGGTTAGTTAGCTAATATAGCCAGCTAACTCCTGGATGGGGAACAAAGAGATCAACCTTTTGCGACGCATTATTGCAGTTCTCTGGCCTACAAAATAATCTATCAAACTATAGCTAATGGATTAACGTTATATTCACAATCAGTGTTGCTGCTGCTAGCCACACAAAGACCAAAAGCATTGAATCATTATCAGCGTGAGGGCAAATGGTAATAGTACTTGCTCATTAGTGGGATGTACCAATTTCATGGTGCTAGAATGAACGTAATCAGTAGACCTTTGGTTTGCTTGTCTTGATGTCTTAATGAGGTCAGCTTGTTTGTATTGATTTGAGCAGTGTTAGGGATAAAGTGTTTAGTTACGAATGACCGGAGAAGAGCATTCTCTAAAAGACAAGTGTTCAGATGCTAGATTTGTCTGAAATGGGTCACCTAACCAAGGTATGCAATCAAATGGTGAAAGTAAAGGTGCATGTAGAATGCACAAATAAAAGCCAGGTAAAGGTTATGAGTGTGATTGGAGGAAGTGCCGCGTACTACTGTAGTACAATATTGGCATGTTCAGTTGTCATGTCTTCATGTCTTGCACTTGAAATGGTCAAAGCCATTTTGTTGTGCCTGTGGCCCCTTGGTTCAGTGGTCTCAGAAAGCTCTGTGCAAAAACCAGAACTGGAATAGGGTTAGGGCAGGGGTTCCCATATATTTTCTGCATGCGAATGCAAATTTATGTAAGAATGCAGGGGACCCCGTTTGGAAACATTATATTCCCTAGTAAACGCCCTGTGTTTATATTCACAAAATTGTTGTTCCTGTAGGCCATCCCAACATATTGTAAAATGCCAGATTTCTTAAGTGGACCCCATTTACATTTTCCCAACCCCAAATTTTGGAACCAAGGGTTTAGGATTTTCCTAACTTAGCAACTATGATAATGTGTGAGTTAGATATTGTATGAGTGAAACATGGTATTATAGCTAAATCACTTTGTTTTGATGTGATATATCTTTAGTGCCAGGCATTGTTGGTCAGTGTTTGGGAAGGCAATGTAGCCGTGGTTGTTATGTAATGAATCCAGTTCTAGGAATTGGCCTTAAAATTGTGATGAGATTTCACATCAGCAGCAATGCCTTTCCCACCACACTAGTAGCAGAGGCTTAAAGATTAGCMTTTATGCCTTAACTGCCATTTGAAACTCCTCGTCTTCATGGGACTAGAAGAGGTTTTTGTAATGATATGTTAGGTTTTTAAAAATATTTTTTATAGGGCTATGCTATTTAAGATTATGAAAATTCTACATTCATTTCCTAAATGGTGTTGCTGGAAAATGGCAGTAGGCCTATAGACTACCTATGTTCTGGAACAATTTAATTGAACCCATTCAGTCCATTGACTATTTATTTGATAGGAACAGTTAAATGTGAGGCTCATGCTGACATTGCATTTGTCATTGAGGTAGTCTCGGGTACTTTTTGAGCATGATGTCATTGTGATGTTATGCCAGTTCAAATGCAAAGTACGCTATCGGAGGAGTTGAGCGTGTGACGAGACGGCCCGGGTCTCAGTAAATTAACAGTAATAGAATAATCATTTAGAGATCACGTTTTGTATTTCATATAGTAGTAGCCTATTTCTGATGAATTGTTTGACAAAATAGGTCATTTTTTTTGTATGAAGAATTCAATTATTTTGTGCATGGATATATTTCCCAAGTGACTTGAGGAAATTAGACCGACGTGAGCGTTTATATTATACATATATCTAAGTGATGATGTGAGTGAGGTAATGCTCTTTCGGAGAGATGATGGGAAGGGCGGGGGCAGTTGGCTGTGGCACAATGTGATTTATTTGGTGCCCTTGTGGGGCCTGGTAGGTTAGATGTCCGTCACTGGGTCTCGTAGAGAGAGCCCCATCTGTTCCATATTACACATGCTCTGTCCTGTTCTCCATACAGCTCTGTCATGATTGGTCTGGCATAATAAGCAATGCATGTACAGTATGGTGTAAGATGTGATATACGATATCTATGTTTGGGCAAATCAGGGAGTTGTTTGTGTGTGCGACGGTTGCCGAGATATGTGAATTGAATGACGATTGCTAGACAATCATAATTGCATGTGTATGTTGGTGATTAATATTGGCCTAGGTGTGATTCTTCGCTTTAGTCTCTGACCTCAGCAGCCAAACTCCTGGTTTCTTTGACTCCTGCATTCAGATATTTATCCAAACATAATTGCTATGGGCTTTCCTGCTGAAAGACTTGAGGGTGTCTACAGAAACAACATCGATGACGTAGTACGGTAAGTACTTAAAAAACCAAATGTGGATGTCCCAGTCAAAATAATGAAGGKGTTTCTTAGAATGTAAAGGAATGAAAAGGGTTACATGTAAATGAAAACAGCAGGTAGTTAACATGTCCTAACTACCTTAACCAAACCCATTCTATAACAGAATTTGCACAACCTTTGGTAATCTAGGCCTATCTTTGGTCTCATCTTGTTTCTCACGGATTATCATTATATGGGCGACAGTGGTCAGAATAGGATGTTTGAAATGCATTCTGTCATCCCAGCTGCAGAGGCTTACCTGATTAGTCAACTGAAACCAAAGGAGTGACCTGCAAGCCACCTGTGAACTTAACCTGACCCTGCTTGTTGTATTGTCCAAACAATTTCTTTCGATTTACGCAGGCTGATGTAGACACAGAAAATTGTGGGCTTATGGAAATGTGAACAGAAAAAGCAGCCTTCGTCATTTCCCCGACCCTGTAGTTTTTAGATGTGTTAAACAATCTGTTAAATAAATAAACCGACATAACGAACACGCCCTACTGATAGCAGGGTTCAATACTGCGACCAAAACAGTCGCATTTGTAACCGTTTGACTTGGCCGAGCAACACGCATTTTTAATTGGTCGCAAGGGTGCCAGTATTCTTTTTATTTTTTTATTTTTTACCTGGTCACGGTTAGTCTTCGGGTCACAATTAGTTTTTTTTTAATCATGATTTATTCAAACAGTAGTGTTCAATTGACCAACAATAAACCAACAACGGCACTAATAGCATTATTACAATATTTTTCTAACTGGCCCAAGCGGGCCTCTGACGGGGATGATCGACTGGCCCATAGGGTTTCCAAAATCGCCCCTGTCTGGATGTGTGTCAGGGCTCAACATACAGGGGAGATTTTGGAAACCCTATGGGCCAGTCGATCATCCCCGTCAGAGGCCCGCTTTGGCCAGTTAGAAGAATATTGTAATAATGCTATTTTTAATCTAGGCTATAATTGCTAAGAAAACAGATGGATTCCCGACGCGTTCGTTATGTCTGTTTATTTATCACACGCTTGATGCGCGCACACAGCCTATAGATAATCTGTCAGGCAAAGAGAGCGCGCAGCTTTCCAACAGCTGGTTGTTGCGTGGAGCAAAGACCAACAGCGGTAGTGGTAGGAAAGATGCTCCAAGTTATGATATCTACCAGTAAATGATAAGGCAAGAATGGGTATGCAAGTCTTGGTAGAATATTTGCCAAGTGCAATTTAGTCATCACAGAATAGCCCACCTTCAAAATAAGACATTTCCTCTAGGCTCTTTGGTCCTTAAAGTCATTTATGGTAGCTGATTTTAGAAGTTCTACTGCTACAATATACTTATTCAGTGATTTAATTTCAAATCAGTTTTTCTGAGAGTAGTAGGCACTTTCATTTGTTTCCTGCCGTTTCAATTGAAGGGTGTTGCACTAGTCTGTTGTGGTAAATCCATGTGCAGTTATTATGAGCATCACAACAAATGTTGGCTTCAACTTGGTTTTCCATACAAAGTGTTCCATTACAAAGCATTCCCAGATTTTTGTTGTTGTTGCCTTCTCATTTTAAAACATGATATAGTAACCCCTCAATAACTCTTAAATATCTCAAATGGCGACACTGACTGGCTACCACATGGACAGATATAATTAGAGTGTTGGGAGCATGCTCTATTTCGTCAGGCAAGGCCCACATTATTCTGGCATATTTTAGAATGTAAAAATGGCAATGCATAATGCCATTGGATAGGCCTATTAAAAATGCGTTATTCTTAGTGGTAATGCATACATTGGGGGGAGCTTTTTTCTTTAGGCTATTACAACAGTGAAATATAAAATATAGGACTGTGAAGATTTCAATTAAGTGCTTGGAAAAGTCCTTGGAAAACCCTTGAATATGACTTGCCAATGTCTGTATGAACCCTGTATAGGCTACTTTCTCAGCCCGCAAATGAAATATGAAAAGCACCTGCTTTTGAAATTATGCACACATCATTCGCTTTCCTGTCAGGTCTTGACCCGGGCCAGTTATTTATTTATTTTTTCATTTATTTTTTTCATTTCGGCTAGTAGCTTTAAGTTGACACTGGCCCAGTGTGCCACCGGCAAATTTACCTTGAATGTCAAGCCCTGCTGTGTGTGGTGCATGTTGGGCCTATACATTACCACTTTGTGTAGCCGTTAGTGATGCTAATGATGGCCTAACCGTTTTCAGATAGATTACATTATAGTTACATTAAAATGTAACTATAAAATAGCCTTTGTGCCAACCTGGCAGAATCATGATTATGCGCATCAATCCAGTATCCATTTATGTAGCACAAGTGCGCTATAAGAAATACTGCTAGCCAAACACTGGTGCTCACGCTATAAGAAATACTGCTAGCCAAACACTGGTGCTCACGCTATAAGAAATACTGCTAGCCAAACACTGGTTCTCACCCCCCCTTATTTAATTTTTTGCAGTCATTAAGTATCATTTTGTCAAATTCTGCCCTCTAGAGGATTTCACAGACAAGAACACATGGCACTTTGAAATCTTCAATAAATTAATTTTGCACTTTATTTGAAGGCTCTTCTTTGCTGTTACAGTAAATCTATCCAGATCAATGTAAGAACACAAGGGCAAGTTAAAAGATGGCTAGTCATTGTTAGCCAGGTTCTGGAAGGAATGCAGGCACATTATGGGGGACAGGCCAGGCCTTTATCAAATATAAAAAACAATTTAAACTAGTGCGACCAAATCATGCGCTAGTGCCACCAGCTGAAAAAGTTGGTAGCACCAGTGTCGCCAACCCTGGATAGTCAATGTTGTAACACTGTTATTTAGCTTGTCTGAGAGCCTGTCAGTCTGCCCCTATGACATGCTGTCATTACACCCTGTAAGTTAGTGTTGAAAGGTTTAGATCAGACCAGAATCTATGAAAAAAAATTGTGCCGGATGGAAAAGTAATTCTCCTCCCTTTCTCTCCTCAGGTTTCTGGACTCTAAACACAAAAATCATTACAAGATATATAATCTGTGAGTACCCTGGTATCTGACTATTTTGCTTGTGCATATGCAGTATGGTCAGCAGCGGTTGCTGTGCTGCAAAGTTATGTCTGATGCATGCAGAAAATGTCTGGAGTATAGGCCTGGAGGTAGAAAAGTCCTCATGTTTTTGAGAATGCAAACCGCAGTAGCCACTTATTTGCCTTTAGTCATCAGTGGTTCTTGATGGATAGGCCTAGGCATTGTGATGAAGGGGTAGAACAATCATATCATGGTAACCTTTGGCATAGTTTTACCCTGGAAAGGGAATTTACGACAATATCTTACTCACTCAGTAGTATAAAGTCGTTTAGTTAGTAGACTGGCATTAACTGAATGACTCACTGCGCGCTACAAAGATACTAAAGACCACAGGTTTCTCATTAACCAGGTTTCCATCCAACTTTTTTATGTGAGTAGTAAAGTATATGCCGGATAAAAAAAAAATGTCATGAAACAGCAAGTCTATCGGGGAACTTTCCAAATGTCGACAAAACAAAATACGCTAGACAAGGTGGGATTTTTTTAAATGCACAAATATTGATAAAATAACCATCATATTGAAGTAAACTTGGAGTCACACAATGATATATTATGTGGTCCTCCCACAACAAGCTTGCAGCTTATTATGCTATGCTACAGATAAGATAAGTTAAGATGAATTTCACAGGGTGGTGAAAGTGAATGTTGATGAGCTTGATGCTCCTTTCCAATAAATATAGAAGGTCTTATTCTGGCGACATGATTATTGATGCTGGGCTGCTGTTTGACAAATAAACATCTTGCTATTTTTGTCTATAATAATCTCATCTTGTATGCTATACTCGCACTGTATCTGTGAGCTGTTGGCTAAAACGCCAAGACCCCCCCAAATTTTTTTTGTGACAAAACGATCAGTTGTGTTGAATACGATTTGAAACCCATTTAACTTGTATTTTTTGTTTGGTACATGGGAATTTAACTGCAAGTAATTTTTTACGTGCACTACATCATCATGCACAGCCTTTTATCCGCAACAATTTAAATTCTGGTGGAAAAATTCTCATTGTTTTTATGCAGATTAAAAAATATATATATTCTCCTGAAAATCTGTTGGCAATTGGATGGAAACATATCTACTGGTTAACACATTTCACTTATTGGTGTTCATGAGAATCAGAGGGGAAGTGAGGTTGCTGTAACACTCCAGCATACATCAGAGGGATCTTACATCATGTAATATGCTGACAGATTGTACAAAAGAAAGAAGGCTGCTGTTTGAATTCCAGTATTATAACAACGTATTTTGTTTGTCCCTTTTTATAGGTGCAATGAGCGACATTATGACGCAACCAAATTCAATTGCAGAGGTTAGATATTACATCAGTGAAACCATTATCACTGTCTTTCAGGCAGTCAGTGAATCAATCAATCTTTCACTAAAAACCCACGTGTGACAATAACTAACTGAGCCCTGTCTCTGTCCATCTCTCTCCAGTTGCACAATATCCGTTTGAGGATCACAATCCGCCCCAGCTGGAGCTGATCAAACCGTTCTGCGAAGATCTTGACCTTTGGTTAAGTGAAGACGACAATCATGTGGCGGCGATTCACTGTAAAGCTGGAAAGGGACGTACGGGTGTCATGATCTGTGCTTACCTGTTACACCGGGGCAAGTTCCTCAAAGCACAAGAAGCTCTCGACTTCTACGGCGAAGTCAGGACCAGAGATAAGAAGGTAACATTTTTTATTGTTCCAATCTGGCCATCCTACTGTCATGGAAACTGATCATTTTCTAGTTGGCTTATTCAACCCCTCTCATCTCCACTCAAACTCGTCCCCAGGCCATTTTCAACTTACCTTGCTGGTAAGATAAGGGTTAAACAGATAAAATGATAATGTTCATCATGGATGTCGCTAGTATCGCTAATCTTTGTTTTAATTGTAGGCTACATGATGAATAGTTGCAGGCTTTAACATTTTTTAGGATCATATAAAGGCTTGTCGTCATCCCCTTTACTGCCAGTGAAAATCTTCAGTTTCACTAAGTGATTCTCTTTCCCATTCCACAGGGTGTAACAATCCCCAGTCAGAGGCGGTATGTCTACTACTACAGCCACCTTCTGAAGAACCAGCTGGAGTACAAACCAGTGGCTCTGCTGTTCCACAAGATGGTGTTCGAGACGGTGCCCATGTTCAGTGGCGGAACGTGTAGTAAGTGCTTTCCCCTTGTCATTGGTCTCAATCCTATTTCTTTCCTGTATACTGTCTTACCTTGAGCTTGTGTGCTACTGGCTTTCACACACTTTCACAATGTGATCTTCAGTTGATTGTCCTGCCCCTATCCTCTGCTTTGCTCTGTACAGCTTTGGTTCTTGATGTTGAATGCATTTTTTATATATATATATATATATATATATATATATATATATATATATCTTTTTTACAATTTTCTCCATGCAACACTGACATTAACCACAGTGGAGTGTATCGTTTTGCAATTATGGTTATGCTTGTCAAAACAGCATGGTGTATTTTCACTGCTATTATTTGCTTGGCTCACTGGTCATTTGGCTTGGCTGCATGCATCATCAGATAAGGGGGTTTATACCTTGCTGGATAGCCAGAAGACGACTACAGACCTATAAGGACCTATGATATAACAACCCCCTTTGCGTGAGTCTGTCGTCAGTGGCTGCTCTTGTCAGCTGTGTCTGGCATTTCACCTCTTCACTTCCTTTATCCACATTTTTCTGACACTTCACCTGTCCCTTTAGCGGGCCCTACAGGGATGACCTATTGCCTGGGGCAAGTGAACTGAGCAGTTGCTCAAGTTGAGCCTGCTCTGAGCCACCTTTGGGCTGGTGATATTTTTTCAAAAAAGAGAAAACGACTAAGCAACAAAGAATTCCAGTAGCCTAAAACTGATCTTTCTGGTTCCTCCCCATTGTTTAAGTGAAAGATGGATAACTTACGGCAGTCTGGCAAGTTGAGCCTGCTCTGAGATTTATTTGACTGATAACAACCAAAATACAAAGAATTACAGTTATAATATTTCTGATTCCTCCCCACTGTGTGTAGGGGATAGGTAAGCAATATATGACACTTCTTCCTGTAAATAATGAATTGACATTTTCAGGCAAATCAAAACATACTCCTGACTTTGCTCGATTGGCAAGTGCCTTTCAGACTTTGTCAATCCCTGGCCCAATTCTGAACACACACACACACAGCATGATGTGACCCCCCCCCTCCTCACCCTATGTGGTCAGTTCCCATGGCACAACACACAAAATATTGAAGTGGTTTAATTTAATCAACGCCCAATCACCCGCCCCTCTCCTTTTTATAAAATCTTAGTGAGTAGCAGCGATGTAAAGATTGTGTTTTCTGTCGGTGTCTTAGAATTTTTAAATAAGCTGATGCTTATTTAGGCCTATATGTTAGGAGATGCATTAATATGAATATTAGGATTGATTTTAACGGCCATTATGTAATTATTATTATACTGGCTAAGCTCCTAATAACTTGACAACAGGAAGTTGCTGTTGAAATGGTGAGTCAGGATCGGTTTATGGGTGGTTGTAAGCCTGTATACAGTATGTTTGTACATAGCCCTGGTGATAACCCACCCACTCCCTCCCCAAGCCCAGGCAAGGCAGCAGAACTCTGTGTTAATCTCTCATTTTTTTTCTCTCTCTCTCTAAGGGGACACCTCCGTTAAAAACAAGAGTGAGCAGATTCCACATGGTTTCAGAAAAGGGAATTGGCACTGGGGTAATAATAAGCAGCTTTCATCCAATGTTTACATGTTGACTAGGAGGTTGTTGTAGATTTAGAAGTCAGTGTTTGTTGGAGTAGGTGGAACTTAATATGGTAACAATCAACTCTGCATCCCGCACAACTCAGTGGACTGATTTTAGACTAGAAGTGCTCCTTTAAATGAGCTTGGTTTTGGTCAACTTTTCTCAGAGTAGGGCCCTTATCGCATGTTACTGTAACAGTCTTTTCTATATTTAATATTCCTGGCAGTGGTACTATGTAATTCTGTCCCTTTCTCTGCTGTCCTCTTTTCATAATTTGCCTAGATGTAAATAATAGATACCCGGTTGTAGTTGCTGTGATGTGGTCTCCACCCACCAGGAGAGTGACTGGCGTTAACTTGTTGTGCTCCCCCACAGATCCTCAGTTTGTGGTGTACCAGGTCAAGGTAAAGATCCACACGTCCAACCCGGTGAACACACGGCGGGAGGAGAAGTACGTGTTCTTCGAGTTCCCCCAACCGCTGCCTGTGTGTGGAGACATCAAGGTGGAGTTCTTCCACAAACAGAACAAAATGATGAAGAAGGTGTGGTTCCTGATTTGTATGATTGATTTTTATGTGCATATTAAATGAGGTGTTTTAGCAGCCGATTCCGATTCACTATGAGGAATGTCAGGATTTAACTGAAAAACACATTCTGATTTTGGATTGGAGTATAGCCTACATTTGTTTTGAGGTTGAGATGATGTAACTGCTTTTTGGAGTCATGTCTTGCCTTTATTCACCCCTCCCTCCCCCGTGTATTTTTCCATCAGGACAAGATGTTTCACTTCTGGGTGAACACCTTCTTCATCCCTGGACCAGACGAGAAGGTGGAGAACGGGACGTTACCGAAGGAGCAGGAAGGAATCCAAACCACAGGAGGAACGGGAGACAACGACAACGACAAGGAATGTCTGATCCTCTCACTGACGAAGAATGACCTGGACAAGGCCAACAAGGATAAAGCAAACAGATACTTCTCCCCCAACTTCAAGGTCAGTCAGGTGATTGAGACTTAATTTCATTGGGGGGGATACCCTTTTGATTAGTAATTGGGAAAGAATTTGACTGTGCCAAGATAATTGCTCTCATGAACTTTTGCCGCAGTTCATAAGAGCAAATAATTGTAATTAGATGAACATGTTTCCGCTTGGTATAGCTCTTGTTACCATGTTTCAGAATGTGGATAATGATGTTGTGTTTTCTCTGGTATTACAGGTGAAGCTGTACTTTACCAAGACTGTGGAGGACCCCTTCAACTCCGAGGCCAGCACTTCCACCTCGGTAACGCCAGACGTTAGTGACAACGAGCCTGACCATTACCGATACTCTGACACCACAGACTCTGACCCAGAGAATGAACCGTTCGACGAGGAGCAACTCACACAAATAACAAAAGTGTGAGCGATTTCTATGGGAAGTGAAAAAGAAAAAAAAGAAAAAAAATACTGCTTTCAGAGGGAAAAAAGGAGAACTTGAATATAAACTGAAAAGCAAGTACTTTTTTCCTCACCAACCTATGGCAGCAAGACATTTGCGTCATGGAAAATGCCACCAATTTAAGAACAATAATGCTGACCAATTTTATTTTATTTTTTTACTTTTTTGCCCCGACCCCACTCTTTCATCTGAAAAGTATTGACACCGTTGTTGAGTGGAAAAAGTTTCAGTAGCTGTAATGTAATATACCTTTTTTTTGTCAAAGACTAGAGAAGATTTCCACGATCAGGAGATGGGAGATCTGGTATGGGAGAGGCTTATTGGAAATCTACATTTGGCTGCTCCATCTCCTGTGGAAACCAAGGCCAGTGCTTCTGTCACTTTCTCCCCCTTCATCCATTGTCCTCCACCACGCCCTTACCACCCCTTTCATCCTACCTACTGTGAATGCTTCTTGTGCTTTTTGCAGGCTGTCTCACATGAGTTTGTGCAGTATAAACTGCATGTTAGAATTTCTCCAGTTGAATTTTGATTATTGTTATTGTCATTATTATTAAGCTACATGACATCTAACCAATGTCCATTCCTTCTACCATTTCTGTTCAAGGTATGCAGAAAAGCAGTATCCCGTGTATTGTTGATGTTTTTATGTTAAGATAAATAATATAACAGAGAACTGCAGGGAAGCCAGTGTTGCAATAACGTTAACACTATAGTTAAACGACAAACAGTGTGCATGTTATTGGAATCAATGTCCATCTTGTTTAATAAATTGTATACAATGTTTTTCAACAACAAAAAACTACGATTTCTAAAGTCATTTAAGATCTGATTGTATTTAGCCAGGAGGTCAAAAATGACATACATTGAGAATAAAGTATCTGCAGGCATGATTTCAGTCTTTTGGCAAGCCATTTAGAATGGCCTTGTGTTTTTGATACAGTACATGGCGTTTCCCCTCATTTTAATGGTAACCAGATAGTTTTGGGGATCGTCACAGAAGACAATAGTATAGAATGCTGACTGACTTGATGGTTCATGTTTTGAATTGGTGACTACAGTGTGTCATGTGCTTATAGAGAGGTAAGCTGTTCCAAATGTGTACCTTTTAACATGCCGTACTAGAACATGTATCAAAACCTGCATTAGTGATTGTGTCGGTTTCTCCTCAGTCTCTAGAAAGTGTTGTTTTTTTGTTGTTGTTGACAAACTGCACTTTTGTCATCTTAGTATGTGTCTGGTCACACCAGAAGTGGTGGTGATGGTGACCTATTCTGAGTTCAGTATGGCCCATAGGCTTAGAGCTGATGCTTGGTCAGAGACTGTGGGAGCAGAGGTATTGAATGTAAAGCGTTGTCTCTGAACCGAACCACGGGTGTTAATGCAGGTTTTGATCAACCCAGGAGTGGATAATATGTGAACTTAGGCACTCTAGGTATCTTTCTCTTGTGAAATCAGCTCTTTGGTTCCTTGACTGACTTGTTTGCAGCCTTATCGTACTTGGTCCAATGAGATCCGGATCACTTGTTGGCAATTCCACGGAAACCGAGTGATGCTGAGACTCAAATTGTTCACTTTAAAATATATGTCAAACAAAAACCAAATGATTGCAAAGTTCAACAAACCATACAACTCTATGCACAAGGACTACTTAACGATTTCCACAGACAATGTTACAAAAACACATTTACTTGAAGGACAAGTGCAGATGTAAAGTTTGGTAACAGAATGATTGCACCAACATCACAAATCATTCTGTTACCAAACTTTTCCTTCAAGTAAATGTGTTTTTGTGAAATTCGGTGGAAATTAAGTAGTCCTTGTCCATAGACTTGTATTGTTTGTTTAACTTTGCAATCATTGGTTTTTGTTTGACATTCTAAGTGAAAACTCTGTTACCGTGGAATTGCACTTGTATATCCAACAAAAGGTGCTTATAAACTGCCACACTGCATACTTAAGATCAATAATAACAACAGAGTCAAGAATCTGTTCCAATCATATGGTGCAAGTAACTTCAGTGGCACACACTACTTCTGTGTGTGAGAACTGTTAACGTGCACGCCCACGTGCATACTTCTGCAGTCGCTGTCCCTAACTGGCTGGGGTTCTTTTTCTGTTTTTTGTTCTGTTCTTTTCCTTTTTACAAACAGGTTTCATTTTGTGGAGGAATGAGAATAGTGCAGCTTCAGATTTTACAGAAAGTATTGTGCTTTCTTCAGAAATATATAAAAATCCCTAAACTATATGAGCATATTTAATTATGCATAATTTCTTTTTAAGCATGCCAAAAAAAAAATGTAACACCTGACCTGTGGCATGCCACAGGCCAGACCAAAAATCTCTTGGGCAGGATTCTTCAGTGGGTAGTGATGTAAGCTGCCTTTTCTTGTACTTTTGACATTTAAGGCTTCCCTCTTTTCACAACCCCATCACACATTCTGTTTTATCTCAACTTGTTTTTAGAAAGAATACTTTCCCTAGGTGTCGAAAGGAGACACTTCTTCATTGCAAAATGTACACTAGCTAACCCAGGAACACTTAATCTAGATGTTATATTTTTGTTTACATTTTATTACTTCACTGAAAACCTGCCAAAAGTAAGCTTATTTTAGTTCTTGGAGGCGGGGCCTATGGAGGTATTCTTTGCCTTACTTGAAGTTGACAATGCTTACTCTGCTACTGCTTTGAAATCTACCATTCTGCCCAAGCACTGACTTGATAGTTCAAGTACTTATTTAAAGCTACTATTAATAGAGCAACATATTGTACTAGACTTTTGCACTGTTACAGGTTTTTGCAGGGTTTCAGTCAGTGGTCCACAGTATTTCCCCCTCCCCCTCCGTAAAACAAATGCCTTGCAATCAGTGAAAGAAGGTGGAATAATATGGATAGTTGTACCTTAATCTTGTATCCATGCATCCCCATGAATAAACTATTTGACAGTATTCTGTTAAAGACACTCTGCAGGTAGTATTTATTTTTTAGCCCGATTAGTAGATCTGGATCATATGCTTACTATTCTGGATGTTCAGCAGCTTAAATGTATGAATCTATTCAAGGGCATCCCTGTTAACGAGCTTATTTTAAAGTTACTGTCCAGTGAAATTCAAACTTTTTAAAAAGTTAACTCCTATCCATATAATGTTGACTCGTCTTATACTCATTTGTGGCAAAAGCATACATTGGAGGAAAAAAATACTCAACACCTAAAACTTGTCTTAGACTGTTTAAAAAATGCTTGCCTTTTCCTCATAGAGAATGTCATCCTGTCTTATTGGCTGAGCTGGCCAATCAGCTGTCTACTTGCATTTGATATTTTTAATGACCGGTATATGCCCACACCATTCTGTTGAGGTACGCCCACACCATTCCAACACAGAAAAGCTACTTTTTAACATGCTTAATTACCCATTTTTGTAAGGACAAGTATTTCACTCATTGTAATTTAATTATAGGACATCATTCATAGAAATCTGGAAACACTGGACAGTTACTTCAAGTTAAGGCTATAAGCCATCCTCTAGACATCTGTAGCCCCACTTGAAAAACATTTTCCACAGTACCTTAACATAAAGTACAAATATAGTAAAGGGGAAACCTACGGGAACCTTTTTTATATGGCACGGGCTAAAACCTGTGTGGAGTTCACGGGCAGCATCAAAACTTAAGTTTCAGCTCTAAAAAGAATTAAAATCATCTTAAAGGTGCCAGTGTGTAAGATTCATGTCACTAGTTTTTAGCTGATTTGTGCAATATGTTATGATGCCTGTCTGTGGTTGCCACAAAGTGCCTCTTGTTTACTATTGAGAAAAATAAATAAAATAAAAAAGTGCTTGTTAAATACTGTTGTAGGACATGTCATGCATGTAGATGGAAGGGGTGCAATAAATCAAAATAGGCTTTACCTGCAAAAGTGGCTAGCCGCCTGACTCCCACCACTGGCCATTTTTTTTTTTTTCTCCCTGGGTTTAATTTTGTGCAAAGGTATGTTAACTCACTCTATTTTCAGTCTAAAAAAAACAACAAAAAAAACAGCCTTATTCCATTTCAGCCTGTTCGGATACTATTTAGCTGTGCAACAGTTGCTCTGTGTGTAATGCTATGCACTGAGAATACACAACCCACGATGTATGGAAAGACGTGTACAGGTTATAATTATGCTCATACAAATCAGATGTCTGTTTGTTATTGTATGTGTAAACTGCCCATTATCTTAGTGTTATAAACTTCACGTAAGTCCAATAAAGTCTCATTCTTGTCTGTTTGTGTGAGATACCTGATTTGTGATCCACCGTTATCTTATGCTGACCAGTAAGATGAGAATTATTCATCTCCATTATTAAAAGGTGCTGCATGGTCAATCCGAAATCTGCATTGACAGCATTTACGGTGATACGGCCTCAGCGGATAGCAGGGCTTTCATGCTTTGTGGAGTTGAGCAGAGCTGTTATGAAGGAAGTTGTCAAGGGAGTTTGTGTTTATACAGGACCTCCYGCCCCCTACCTACACTCAACCAATCATGTCAATGCGGAGCTATACGTAGCCTTCCGCATTGTTGGAAAATTTGGGAGGCGCACGGCGACGCTGTACAGAGCTCAATTTGGTCTCTGCATGCCAACGGAGGGTCCGCACAATTGCATCACACCCTCCATACAGAGACTCCGGACAGATTTTCAGATCAAGCATAAATTTGCTTTTAGATGAAAGGTGTTAATTAGAGAAGTATCCTATTATGGTCCTTGACACATCAATTGATCATTAAGTGTCATTAAGTATATTGATGCATTCTGATTCAAGTAGAAATGGATAATGAACAGTGCTAGCTATGGAGAAGAGGGTTGTAGGATGACCCTGAGTGTGAGCTTGTGTGCAAAGCCTCTAGGTCCCAGGGCTGGGACAGACATAGTCATTGTGGCGTCACATTCTCTCAAGGCTGGGAAATGTTTACTGCTGTGTGTAAATAGCTTGCTTTTAAGATGCCAGAAGTTTGTGAGAAGTCATGTCGATGGTCTCGCTTAGTCAATCTATGAGTGGGATAATGAAGTGGTTGTATACTCTGACTGCAAACCCTGTAAATCTGAATGACCTCTGTTTTGGAAACATTAAGCCTCTTTATTCAAAAATAATGGTGCCATCACCGTACTTTGTAAGTATGATCTGATAATAGAATACAGATTACATTTCATGATACCTTCAAGGACAGTGCTGTGATATTGAGCACATTCGTTGCTTGGTAATGTATGCATCAAATGTCCTTCACTGATTCTTTAACACAGGAAACTGTGTTCTCTTTGTTTGCTAATATCCTCGAGGGTTCCTATTGTCAGTGTGAAGGATTCACCATTTTGTATATTGTTTGTCTTTGTTCTATGATGTGGCAGAAATTGTACTATGTTTTTCCCACAAATGACAGCGATTTGTGTGGCCTGATCCTTTGAAATGATAGGAAAGACAGACATCTCTTATGGAATTGACATTTGTTACATTTCCGTACAAACATGATTTGTGAATACCAAGTATGTGGTGAAGTGTGTGCTACCTGCTAGTGTATATGTGAACAGAACCCCCCCCCCCCCCCCCCCCAATGATGTTAGTGACATTGATACAGACAGTCAGTAGATGAACGTTCCCCTCCTGTATAACTGACTGCTCTGCGTCCGTTTGTCGTTAGAAAACACCACCACAGCCCCGGTGGAAGCTGATATTTTCAGCAGTATGAAAAAAAAGAAGTGAGATTTGAACATTGTGGTGTGCCTCTCATTAACGAACGAGACTATCTCTCTCTCTAGCCTGTTGATAATCAAATTCCCCATGCAGCTCCCCTCAACTCACTGCACCAGTTCAGTCAAGTCAGTTCCCCTTTCCATGTTGCCTTTCTTCCAATACATTTCTTTCAACTGATCCATGTTGGCAGCAACCAATGATTGCTCATCATGTGAGTTATGGGTTTGTGCGTCTGTGGTTATCTTCTAGCATCAGATACAGTTGAAGTCGGAAGTTTACATACACCTTAGCCAAATACATTTAAACTCAGTTTTCACAATTCCTGACATTTAATCCTAGTAAAAATTCCCTGTCTTGGGTCAGTTAGGATCACCACTTTATTTTAAGAATGTGAAATGTCAGAATAATAGTAGACAATAATTTATTTCAGCTTTTTTCTTTCATCACATTCCCAGTGGGTCAGAAGTTTACATACAATCAATTAGTATTGGTAGCATGGCTCGGGTAGCCTTCCACAAGCTTCCCATAATAAGTTGGGTGAATTTGGCCCATTCCTCTGACAGAGTTGATGTAACTGAGTCAGGTTTGTAGGACTCCTTGCGCGCACACGCTTTTTCAGTTCTGCCCACAAATATTCTATGGGATTGAGGTCAGGGCTTTGTGATGGCCACTCCAATACCTTGACTTTGTTGTCCTTAAGCCATTCCACAACTTTGGAAGTATGCTTGGGGTCATTGTCCATTTGGAAGACCCATTTGCAACCAAGCTTTAACTTCCTGACTGATATCTGAGTGTTGCTTCAATATATCCACATAATTTTCCTCCCTCATGATGCCATCTATTTTGTGAAGTGCACAGCTCCTCCTGCAGCAAAGCACCCCACAACAGATGCTGCCACCCCCGTGCTTCACAGTTGGGATGGTGTTCGTCGGCTTGCAAGCCTCCCCCTTTTTCCTCCAAACATACGATGGTCATATGGCCAAACAGTTCTATTTTTGTTTCATCAGACCAGAGGACATTTCTCCAAAAAGTACAATCTTTGTCCCCATGTGCAGTTGCAATCCATAGTCTTGATTTTTAATGACCGTTTTGGAGCAGTGGCTTCTTCCTTGCTGAGCTGCCTTTCAGGTTATGTCAATATAGGACTTGTTTACTGTGGATATAGATACTTTTGTACCTGTTTCCTCCAGCATCTTCACAAGCTCCTTTGCTGTTGTTCTGGGATTGATTTGCACTTTTCGCACCAAGTACGTTCATCTCTAAGAGACAGAACGCGTCTCCTTCCTGAGAGGTATGACAGCTGTGTGGCCCCATGTGTTTATACATGCGTAATATTGTTTGTACAGATGAACGTGGTACCTTCAGGCATTTGGAAATTGCTCCACAGGATGAACCAGACTTGTGGAGGTCTACAATGTTTTTCTGACGTCTTGGCTGATTTCTTTTGATTTTCCCATGATGTCAGCAAAGAGGCACCGAGTTTGAACGTAGGTCTTGAAATACATCCACAGGTACACCTCCAATTGACTCAAATTATGTCAACTAGCCTATCAGAAGCTTCTAAAGCCATGACAATAATTTTCTGGAATTTTCCAAGCTGTTTAAAGGCTCAGTCAACTTACTATGTAAACTTCTGACCCACTGGAATTGTGATACAGTGAATTATAAGTAAAATAATCTGTAAACAATTGTTAAAAAAAAATTACTTGTCATGCACAAAGTAGATGTCCTAACCGACTTGCCAAAACAAAAATGTGTTAACAAGAAATTTGGTGGTGTTGAAAACAAAGTTTTAATGACTCCACACTAAGTGTATGTAAACTTCCGACTTCAACTGTATGTCTTTACAATCCATATGGACAGAATGTAAATTAAATATTTTCAGAAGACTGTTTATTGAGTCTGTTGGAGCCCGTAAAAAGTTCCAGGCTGACGTTTTGTAGCTGCAACGCTTCCAAAGTCCTAAGTAGAAGTCACAGACAGTGCCTGTCTGGATGGTGTCAGATTTTCAGGCAAATGCCAAGTCGCCCAAGTACATCCGGCGCCGGAAAGAGATGGCCGCCTCGCTTCGCGTTCCTTGGAAAATATGCAGTATTTGCTTTTTTTATGTGTATTTCTTACATCGGTACCCCAGGTAATCTTAGGTTTCATTACATACAGTCGGGAGGAACTACTGAATATACGATTAACGTCAACTCATCATCGTTCTACCAGGAATATGACTTTCCCGAAACGGATCCAGTGTTTTGCCTTCACCCAATACAATGGATCTGATCCCAGCCGGCGACCCTGTGCAACGCCGTAAGGGGCAAACGAGGCGGTCTCGTGGTCAGGCTTCGGAGACGGCACATCGCGCTCCCATCCCTAGCATACTCCGCCAATGTCCAGTCTCTTGACAATAAGGTTGATGAAATCGAGCACGGGTAGCATTCCAGAGAGACATCAGGGATTGCAACGTGCTCTGCTTCACGGAAACATGGCTAACTCAAGAGACGCTAACGGAGTCGGTGCAGCCAGCTGGTTTCTCATGCATCGCGCCGACAGAAACAAACATCTTTCTGGTAAGAAGAGGGGCGGGGGGTATGCCTTATGATTAACGAGACGTGGTGTGATCATCATAACAACACACAGGAACTCAAGTCATTCTGTTCACCTGATCTAGAACTCCTCACAATCAAATGTCGACCGCATTATCTACCAAGGGAATTCTCTTCAATCATAATCACAGCCGTATATATTCCCCCCAAGCAGACACACGATGGCCCTGAACGAACTTTATCTGACTCTTTGTAAACTGGAAACCACACACCCTGAGGCTGCATTCATCGTAGCTGGGGATTTTAACAAGGCTAATCTAAAACAAAACTCCCTAAATTCTATCAGCATATCGATTGTGCTCCAAGGGCTGGGAAAACCCTAGATCATTGTTATACTAATTTCCGCGACGCATATAAGGCCCTCCCCGCCCCCTTTCGGAAAAGCTGACCACGACTCCATTTTGTTGATTCCAGCCTACAAACAGAAACTAAAACAACAAGCTCCCGCGCTCAGGTCTGTTAACGCTGGTCCGACCAATTCGAATCCACGCTTCAAGACTGCTTCGATCACGCGGATTGGAATATGTTCCGCATTGCGTCCAACAACAATATTGACGAATATGCTGATTCGGTGAGCGAGTTCATTAGGAAGTGCATTGACGATGTCGTACCCACAGCAACGATTAAAACATTCCCAAACCAGAAACCGTGGATTGACGGCAGCATTCGCGTGAAACTGAAAGCACGAACCACTGCTTTTAACCAGGGCAAGGTGACCGGAAGCATGACCGAATACAAACAGTGTAGCTATTCTCCCGCAAGGCAATCAAACAGGCTAAGTCCCAGTACAGAGACAAAATCGAGTCGCATTTAACAGCTCAGACACAAGAGGTATGTGGCAGGGTCTACAGTCAATCACGGATTACAAAAAGAAAACCAGCCCGTCGCGGACCAGGATGTCTTGCTCCCAGACAGGCTAAACAACTTTTTTGCCCGCTTTGAGGACAATACAGTGCCACTGACACGGCCCCCTACCAAACCTGCGGGCTCTCCTTCACTGCAGCCGAGGTGAGTAAAACATTTAAACGTGTTAACCCTCGCAAGGCTGCAGGCCCAGACGGCATTCCCAGCCGCGTCCTCAGAGCATGCGCAGACCAGCTGCGGGTGTGTTTACGGACATATTCAATCAATCCTTATCCCAGTCTGCTGTTCCACATGCTTCAAGAGGGCCACCATTGTTCTGTTCCCAAGAAGCTAAGGTAACTGAGCTAAACGACTACCGCCCCGTAGCACTCACTTCCGTCATCATGAATGCTTTGAGAGACTATCAAGGACCATATCACCTCCACCCTACCGGACACCCTAGACCACTCCAATTTGCTTACCGACCCAATAGGTCCACAGACGACGCAATCGCAACCACACTGCACACTGCCCTAACCCATCTGGACAAGAGGAATACCCATGTGAGAATGCTGTCATCGATTACAGCTCAGCATTTAACACCATAGTACCCTCCAAACTCGTCATCAAGCTCGAGACCCTGGTCTCGACCCCCGCCTGTGCAACTGGGTCCTGGACTTCCTGACGGGCCGCCCCAGGTGTGAGGTAGGTAACAACATCTCACCCCGCTGATCCTCAACACTGGGGCCCCACAAGGGTGCTTCTGAGCCCTCTCCTGTATCCCTGTTCACCCACGACTGCGTGGCCATGCACGCCCAACTCAATCATCAAGTTTGCGGATGACACTACAGTGTGGCTTGATTACCAACAACGACGAGACGGCCTACAGGGAGAGGTGAGGGCCTCGGAGTGTGGTGTCAGGAAAATAACTCACACTCAACGTCAACAAAACAAAGGAGATGATTGTGGACTTCAGGAAACAGCAGAGGGAGCACCCCTATCACATCGACGGGTCAGTAGTGGAGAAGTGGAAAAGTTTTAAGTTCCTCGGTGTACACATCACGGACAAATTGAATTGGTCCACCCACACAGACAGCGTTGTGAAGAAGGCGCAGCAGCGCCTCTTCAACCTCAGGAGGCTGAAGAATTTCGGCTTGTCACCAAAAGCACTCACAAACTTTCTACAGATGCACAACGAGAGCATCCTGTCGGGTGTATCACCGCCTGGTACGGCAACTGCTCCGCCCACAACCGTAAGCTCTCCAGAGGGTAGTGAGTCGCAGCAACGCATACACGGGGCAAACTACCTGCCCTCCAGGACACCTACACCACCCGATGTCACAGGAAGGCCAAAAAGACTCATCAAGGAAACAACCACCCAAGCCAGACTGTTCACCCCGCTATCATCCAGAAGGCGAGTCAGTACAGGTGCATCAAAAAGCAGGACCGAGAGACTGAAAAAACACGCTCTATCTCAAGCCATCAGACTGTTAAACAGCCACCATAACATTTAGCGGCCGCTGCCAACATTACTGACTCAACTCAGCCACTATAAAAGTGGGAATTGATGGAAAATTATGTAAAAAATGTACCACTAGCCACTTTAAACAATGCCACTTAATATAATGTTTACATACCCTACATTACCCATCTCATATGATATACTGTACTCTATATCATGACTGCAGTCGGCACATCTTCAGCTGACATTGTACACTAGCCAGCTTAAAAACTATGCCACTTAATGCTTTACATACACTACAGTACTCTATCTCATATGTATATACCGTACTCTATACCATCTACTGCATCTTGCCATGCCGTTCTGTACCACCACTCATTCATATATCTTTATGTACATATTCTTTATCCCTTTACACTTGTGTGTGTGTATAAGGTAGTAGTTGTGGAATTGTTAGGTTAGATTACTTGTTGGTTATTACTGCATTGTCGGAACTAGAAGCACAAGCATTTCGCTACACTCGCATTAACATCTGCTAACCATGTGTATGTGACGAATAAAATTTGATTTGATTTGATTTTGATTTGCCACCTTACCTGCCACCCTAGACCCACTTCAATTTGCTTACCGCCCCAACAGATCCACAGACGATGCAATCACCATCACTCTGCACACTGCCCTATCCCATCTGGAAAAGAGGAATATCTATGTAAGAATGCTGTTTATTGACTATAGCTCAGCATTCAAAACCATAGTACCCTCCAAGCTCATCATTAAGCTCGAGGCCCTGGGTCTGAATCCCGCCCTGTGCAACTGGGTCCTGGACTTCCTGATGGGCCGCTCCCACGTGGTGAAGGTAGGAAACATCACCTCCACTCCGCTGATCCTCAACACTGGGGCAACACAAGGGTGTGTACTCAGCCCCCTCCTGTACTCCCTGTTCACACATGACTGCGTTGCCAAGCACGCCTCCAACTCAATCATCAAGTTTGCAGACAACACAACAGTAGTGGGCTTGATTACCAACGATGATGAGACAGCCTACAGCGAGGAGGTGAGGGCTCTGGGAGTGTGGAGCCTGGAAAACAACCTCTCACTTAACTAAACAAAGGAGATGATCGTGGACTTCAGGAAACAGCAGAGGGTGCACCCCCCTATCTACATCGACGGGACCGCAGGGGAGAAGGTGGAAAGCTTCAAGTTTCTTGGCGTACACATCACTGACAAACTGAAATGGACCACCCACACAGACAGTGTAGTGAAGAAGGCGCAACAGAGCCTCGTCAACCTCAGGAGGCTAAAGAGATTTGGCTTGTCACCTAAAACCCTCACAAACTTTTACAGATGCACAATTGAAAGCATCCTGTCAGGCTGAATCACCGCCTGGTACGGCAACTGCACCGCCCACAACCGCAAGGCTCTCCAGAGGGTGGTGTGGTCTGCCCAACGCATTACCGGGGGCAAACTACCCGCCCTCCAGGACACCTACACAACCCGATGTCACAGGAAGGCCAAAAAGACCATCAAGGACAAAAACCACCCGAGCCACTCCCTGTTCACCCCGCTATCATCCAGAAGACGAGGTCAGTACAGGTGCATCAAAGCTGGGACCGAGAGACTGAAGAACAGCTTCTATCTCAAGTCCTTCAGACTGTTAAGGAATGGAATACTATTCACTTTAATAATGTTTACATATCTAGCATTACTCATCTCATATGTATATACTGTATGCTATACTATTCTACAGTATCTTAGACACTAATAATGTTTACATAGCTTGCATTACTCATCTTATATGTATATTCTGTATTCTATACTATTCTACAGCATCTTAGTCACTTAATAATGTTTACATAGCTTGCATTACTCATCTCATATGTATATACTGTATTCTATACTATTCTACAGTATCTTAGTCACTTAATAATGTTTACATAGCTTGCATTACTCATCTTATATGTATATACTGTATTCTATAATATTCTACGGTATCTTAGTCACTTAATGTTTACATATCTGGCATTACTCATCTCATATGTATATACAGTATATACTGTTTTCTATACTATTCTACTGTATCTTATTCTGTTCTGCTCTGACATCGCTCGTTCATATGTATATAGTCTTAATTCATTCCTACTTAGATTTGTGTGTACTGGGTATATGTTGTGTAATTTATTTGATATTACTTGTTAGATATTACTGCTGGAGCTAGAAGCACAAGCATTTCGCTACACCCGCAATAACATCTGCTAATCACGTGTGTGACCAATAACATTTGATTTGATTTGACTGAGGAGGATGAAAGGGATGACAATGGAAGCCACTGGTACACAGGGACACAACAGAAGTCCCCATGTCACAGCACATTAGCTTTCAATTAACCTAACCCTCCATGGAATCTGGCTGGTAATGTTGTCTCCCCACTCTATTTCTATGGTTTCCTACCAAGTTCAAAACAGAGCAGGGTGTCTTTAGTATATGCTGCTTTGCAGCCTCAGAATAAAATGTGGCCTGGTTGCCTGCCGATGCAGTCAGGCATGTTTGGTTTGAGAGGTGACTGAGTTAGGCTAGGCTGAGTTACCTAACCAAACACAGCAGCCAGGGCCGGTTATAGCCTTTTGGGGGCCCTAGGTGAGATTTGGTTGGGGGGGGCAGCTCACATGCAAAACATTTTAGTGGCCAACCTCTTGACGGCAGAGAGAAAATGTTTACATTTTAAATTGAATTTCCCGCAATTCTACACATTTTGCGATGGGGCGTAGAGAACATTTTGAAGTTCTACAGCTAATTTCCCCCAAATTCGACACATTTTGCCATGACATATGCCATGTTAATATGATATCTGACTGAAAGTGACCAACAAAATCGATGGGGGCCTGCTGGAGGTCAGGGCCCCTGGGCACATGTCCTTCATTCCCGGTTGGTAATTTGGCCATGATTACTACAAGTTTAGATAGCTGACTAAACTACCAATCAAAAATGTGTTAGCTGACATGGCTAATTGAGTGACTGACATAATAAGAGGAAAAACAAGAGAAAAACTGCTGATGCACAACCAAATTTCGAAATTGCACTTTGTGTATACTATTGTAATGCTCAATAGTCTATGTTGCTTATCCCCAGGGCCGGCCCTGAAAGCAGCAGCAGCATAACTAAGTAAACTCCCAGAGAGGCCTGTGGCATAACTGACTCCCACACGCCTAGCTCGATCCAGCATCCACAGGCTCAGAGAGAGAGTGGGAGAGATACAGAGATAGATGTATGCAGAGAGAAAAAGAGGGGAGAGATAAATAGAGAGAGTGGGGGAGGGGAAGGGAGAACATGCAGAAGCCTAGATCCAGAGAGCCTGCTAAAGCCATCTGCTGCGTGTGGACCTGATTCTCCAAGCATCTGCTGAGGTCCATTGTAGCAACTGTCAATGAAACGTGGAGCCTACTGTATGTACAGTATGGGCTCCCTTTAAGAATGAAGATTCATTTATGGGCAATGTTGTCTTTCTTTTTCTTAATGATGCCCCTCCCGTGGTGTTAGGGATTAAACCGCTCTGTTGTGATGTGTGTGTGTGTGTGTGTGTGTGTGTGTGTGTGGTGTGTGTGTGTGTGTGTTGTTGTGTGTGTGTGTGTGTACGACTGCACAGTCTCTGAATGTGTGTGTGTGTGTGTGTGTCTGTGCACGTATGTGACTGGGTGTGTTTTTAGACAGTGTGTCATCGCTCACCCATGTATTTAAAGTAAACCATTTTACCTGCACCTTGGTGTTTTTGTCAACACCCCTGCATCCCCTAGCATGGTTGGCCAGGTTTAATGGTGTGTGTTATGGCACAGTAGAAGAACTTGGCAGAGGGCCGGGTCAAGTGCCCGCCAGACCACACACAGGTAGGTCACAGTCCCTCTCTGTTCCCCTATCCTGCTGTCGAAAGAACATTGCCGAGTCATCAGAGTTCCCGGCTGCCAGCATGGCGGAAGTCTGGGAGGGAGCCCGGCGTCTGTGCCGCTCTATACACACTGCTAACAGGGGCCTTGGCAACACACACATAGAAACAGACACACACACACAGCTGTTCTACACATACTGCTCACAGGGGCTCTGGCAACGCACACATAGCTCAACTCACACAGGTTGGTGAACAGTCTAGAACTGGGCC
This sequence comes from Salvelinus sp. IW2-2015, assembly GCF_002910315.2. Classification (NCBI taxonomy): domain Eukaryota; kingdom Metazoa; phylum Chordata; class Actinopteri; order Salmoniformes; family Salmonidae; genus Salvelinus; species Salvelinus sp. IW2-2015. The sequence goes on along the minus strand of NC_036848.1, from coordinate 33,455,004 downwards.
TCTGGTACTATACTTCATTTGACAGGAGACAGTCACTATGTACCGGCTCTCCAATGTCTGTTTTCTTCAGTCATCTCACTCTGTAGCATTTACAAAACAACATTTCTATCTCGCACTGAGATGAAACGCTTTAGATGTGTTGTATGCTGAGCCTGACGATTGAGTATGAGTTCACAAATCAGGTTAAGATCACTTTGTACGCCCGCCTGCGCGTCCTAGTGAGATCAATTCTTGCTGGCAGCTTTGTTGAGAAGCCTGCCATGCTCGGGTATGGATTGTGGAAGGCGTGTGCCCCTGGGCGCTATTGACTGTCCTGACTGGCCCAATCGTTGCACCTCATGAGCAGAGGGGAGCTCGATGCACGAAATTGACAGACGAGCAACGTCAAAGTCAATCCTGATCATTACTCTGCCTCAATGAATCTCATTTACTGCACAATAAGAGGGCAGGCAGGGCAACGCTGATGTGACTGACTGCTGAAGTTCACGTCTGTTTATCGACAATTCTTCATCAGGCACAATGGCCATTTGATTATTGCACATTGATTGCGCAATAATCTCTCCTGATCTGCTTTCTCCGGGTGTTTGTGCAGCAACTTTTTGTAATTACATGTAAAGGAATCCGATAACTAGTTTTGATGTTCTTTCTGTTCTCCGTGACGCCTTGAGACGCCCTCTTAGATGGTGTTATGGTTACAGAAAGCAGGATACAACACTGACTTGTTAGGATAATGCCACATGTTCTATGCATTCCCCCAACAAACGGCTGGAGCCATATGGTTGCATTCTGTGTTTCTGCCTGTTGTTTATGATCCTCTACAGGTTCTCACTACAGCTACTTACTTGGCAAATCCTTGTTAGATTTTTTTTCTTTTTTTAAATGTAATCTTTATTTAACCAGGAGACCAAGAGACTTGTGATTGACCATAATGACCATGAAGACCATACAGACCTCTAGTGGCCCAGGAGCTGTGAGCTCAGGAGACTCTATCCAGAACAGGAACATCTGCTGCAGGCCAGGCCAGGGCCCAGTGGGCTGGATTCCTCTGTAGGCCATATATCAGTGTGATGGGACCCCGGGGTCTGGGGAGGCCCCTTAGTGCTGCCCCTGAGAGATAGTCCTGTCTGGCCAAAACTCTACCAGGTCCTGCCCAGCCCTAGCAGCCCCAGTAACCCGAGGAAGAAGCTGAAGAGGGTAATGGGTACGGCTGCAGCCAATGGAGGGCAGGAGGATCGTAGACTTTCCACAGAAGCTTCCCTCTGGGGAGTCCTACAGCAGTTCTTTTAACTTCTCGGCAAGAGACCATTTATCTTGGTTTGTTTCTATGAAGGCATGCTATGAATAGAAAACATGAATAGGGAAAAGGGGGAAACTTGTGTGGCAGTGTTTTTCTCATTTCCCCCCTCCCCCCACTCTCTATCGTTCTTTTTCTACATGCGTATGACCTTGGCAGTGCAGTGGATCAAAAGCTCTGTGAGAGACGGAGCAGATAGGAACAGACAGGAGGCTCGTATTTCAAGCAGAAATGTGTTAGTCGCTGAAGTTTTCAATGAGTCAATTGTTCTCCCTGCCTTTTAGACCTTATCATTTTTTTGAAGTTTTTTTTTTTATGTCCCTGGTAATATATTTTCCCTCTACTGGTTTCTGTGTCATTGGCTGAGAATTCCCTGCGAGAACATTGACGTTAACAGGGAAACATTCACAGCATGGAGAAGGTTTTGTATTATTCTCAACCAATTGAATTGGTTTGTGTCAAGATCATCTATCCACTCAAACGAATGAAACATTGTCTCAATATATAGATAAGTCTATGTGAAATGAGACAATATCAGTTCACTCCTACATTGCGAAACGGCAGATAACATCTCAAATATAAATACTGTATTGCTTTAAGATCACAAAATGATTTAACATCAGTGTCCCCTAAATCTTTAAGACCACTGTAGCCCAGATGGATCCCTCAGACTCCAGTGAAAAAGCCTTGTGGGCTATTCAGCCAGCCTACATATGGTGAGTGAGCAGTACAAAACCCTTGGGCCCTTAGCTCTAACCTGGTGAGTGTTTGCGGCAGGGCCTGTATCAGTAGCATGGTGTGCACGGTTCTCTAGCACTTGCACTGTGAGTGCTGCTCTTCTCACTACGACTCCCTGGTTCCCACAATCTGTTAAAGCAGTTGAAGCGTGCTCCTCGGCCCAGCGTCTCCCCCATGACGGCCCTCCTCGCCCCCTCTCTCCCTTCCCCTACCCTCCCCCTGCCGCCTCACTGCACAGCTGTCTTGCGTTTGGATTAAGCCAAGAATAAAGCAGGAAGTGGAAATTAAACAAGGGGCTGAAAAACCGAGTCCTGTAAGTTATCAAATATGTAGGAACCTGTCTTCTGACAGCTCGTGGAAAATACTATTTTCACGGGGCCAAAACACTGTCAAAAAAAGAAATACAGAGAAGAGAGAGAGAGCAATCAAGCAGTCGTACCGTAGCCTCAGCCAGTGTACATTAATTTCCATTATTTATTTATCTGGGGGAGTGTACCAGGATGATTGTGTAGCCTGGAAAAGCAGCCATGTCATTTGTTTAAAGCCTGGGGAGAGCTATGCATCATAACCAGGCAGATTAAAGAACAATTACAGGCTTGGAACAGCTGTCAGATATTTCTGGCCCCTGTTCTCCTCTAGGCATTACCTTCATCTCAGCACTCTGAAAATTGGTCAACAGCACAGGTACAGTGCATTCGGAAAGTATTCAGACACCTTGACTTTTTCCACATTTTGTTACGTTACAGCCTTATTCTAAAATGGATGAAATCGTTTTTTAAATTATTTTGCAAATGTATTAAAAATGTAAAAACAAATATTACTTTAAGTATTCAGACACTTTACTCAGTACATTGTTGAAGCATCTTTGGCAGTGACTACAGCCTCGAGTCTTCTTGGGTATGATGCTACAAGCTTGGCACACCTGTATTTGGGGAGTTTCTCCCATTCTTCTCTGCAGACCCTCTCAAGCTCCGTCAGGTTGGATGGGGAGCATCGCTGCACAGCTATTTTCAGATCTCTCCAGAGATGTTCGATCGGGTTCAAGTCTGGGTTCTAGCTGGGCCACTCAAGGACATTCAGAGACTTGTCCCGAAGCCACTCCTGCGTTGTCTTGGTTGTGTGCTTAGGGTTGTTGTCCTATTGGAAGGTGAACCTTCACCCCAGTCTGAAGTCCTGAGCGCTCTGGAGCAGGTTTCATCAAGGATCTCTCTGTTCTTTGCTCCGACCATCTTTCCCTCGATCCTGACTAATCTCCCAGTCCCTGCTGCTGAAAAACATCCCCACAGTATGACGCTGCCATGATGGTGACAGGTTTCCTCCAGACGTGACGCTTGGCATTCAGGCCAAAGGGTTGAATCTTGGTTTCATCAGACCAGAGAATCTTGTTTCTCGTGGTCAGAGTCCTTTAGGTACATCTTGGCAAACTCCAAATCGGGCTGTCATATGCCTATTATTGAGGAGTGGCTTCCATCTGGCCACTCTACCATAAAGGCCTGATTGGTGCAGAGATGGTTGTCCTTCTGGAAGGTTCTCCCATCTCCACAGAGGAACTCTGCTTTGTCAGAGTGACCATCATCGGGTTCTTGGTCACCTCCCTGACCAAGGCCCTTCTCTCCTGATTGCTCAGTTTGGCTGGGCGGCCAGCTCTAGGAAGAGTCTTGGTGGTTCCAAACCTCTTCCATTTAAGAATGATGTTGGCCACTGTGTTCTTGGGGACCTTCAATGCTGCAGACAATTTTTGGTACCCTTCCCCAAATCTGTACCTTGACACAATCCTGTCTCGGAGCTCAAAGGACAATTCCTTCGACCTCATGGCTTAGTTTTTGCTCTGACATGCACTGTCAACTGTGGGACCTTATATAGACAGGTGTGTGCCTTTCCAAATCATTTCCAATCAGTTGAATTTACCACAGGTGGACTCCAGTCAAGTTGTAGAAACATCTCAAGGATGATCCATAGAATAGGATGCACCTGAGCTCAATTTCGAGTCTCATTGCAAAGGGTCTGAATATTTATGTAAATAAGGTATTTCTGATTTTATAAATTTGCAAACATTCTACTAACCTGTTTTTGCTATGTCATTACGGGTTATTGTGTGTAGATTGATGAGGAAAAACAATTATTTAATCAATTTTAGAATAAAGCTGCAACGTAACAAAATGTGTAAAAAGTCAAGGGGTCTGAATACTTTCCGAATACACTGTATTTGGGCCAAGTTCGGCTCATTGTTCAACCCTGTGTCCCAGGTTGACACAAAATGGACACGTCTGCTTCATGTACCGTTTTGTGTATCATCAGGCCCCACTGCAGTGAGATGGTTTTGTTTTATCACTGGCACATTGGAAACTGACTAGGCATCTGCCCCAAAATGGCTTCCCACTCTCTACTGGAGCTCCTGATCCAAACCAGAAGGATTGTGAGAAAGGAGATGAGAGGAGGGGGTTTGCACTCCATGTGTTGACACTGCACTACTACAACCTCTGCAAATGTGCATATTACAGCACCCTGTGTGATGCTAAATGTTAATACTCCTTAAGCTACTTCCCGCTCCTGCATTTCCCTGCTTTGTGTCCTGTTTATGTAGTTACTACACTACATGGTTAAGCACTTTGACATTAATCCTATAGGGTCAGAGGAAGATTGAAATGATGTCGAGCTGCCAAATGAGTTATTCGGGATTAGAGGCTAGCGCTCTGTGCCGCTGACATATGTGGGAGTGAGGAGGACATGATGTTCCAATGGAAGATGGGATGGCAGCCATAAAACAAACTCTCTCCCAATATCTCATTGGAAATAATGTGCCTTTTATCAGTACAAGTGGGGATTAAACATCTAAGAGCCAGTGTGTTGTCATCCTCAATGTAACAGAGAGACCAGTGATAACTCTCTCCCCATAAGAGAAATATCAAACATTCGACGTGCAGCAAAGGAGGTAGGTTTTTCCTAACATTAAATTATGCCAGTGAGAATTATGAGACACATGACAGTGATTTCTACTGTAGATCCTTCATTGTAGACATGTATGTTGTAGCTACCGTGAACACATAGGCCAAACATGATTAATCAGATTAGCCAATAGAGGTCTTCGCTTATTAGATAATGAGATGATATCATCAAGAGGCATGGAATAAGATGGCCTCTGTCTCCCCGTGGCTTCCTATCCTCTGCTCTATCATACAGAGCTCTGTCTATTGTTCTTATCCTATTCACTTCAGTCAGTCATTTAAAGTTGGAAGGAATTTCTCCCTTTTTGTTTCCTTAGTTGCTGTAAGAAAAGCAAGTATTTTCTTCTGTCAGGCAGGTCAGTTGCAGGTCGGTTGCAGGTCGGCGTGGGCCAGCAACATTGCTCCTCTAGTTCGTTGTGCATGTCTGTGTTACTCAGTGTCCAGAGGAGACACACATGGAGTCCATTTGGCAATTCACTGTTGCCACTGACCCTCTTCGCGGGGGATGATGCAAGTATAAATATGGGCAGAACGGCGAGTGTGTGTTGCTGTGTTTTGAACATGACGGCTAATCAAAAGCATGCAGTTTCAATAGCATGTGGACATACGCAAGAATAACATGGATGGTTGTGCTCTGGTTTTTCAGATAGGGTCTGAGGTCACTCAAGAGCCTGGATGTTTCACTATTCTTCACCAAGATGTCAGTCCAGCCCAGACAACCCCTCTCTTAGCGGGTAATATACCTTGTATTTACTGAAATACTACCTGTGACTTTTGAGCTTTGTGGGTCACCATTGTTGTTTGGTTATGAAAGGCTGGGTGTTAGAGAGAGCTCGATAAATCATAAGCCTGGGGCGTCAGACAATCAGCTAGTTCTTTGGYGTGCAAGATGGCACAGACAGAGGTGGTCGCCATGCTTCGAGTCCTTAGGAAACTATGCAGTATTTTGTTTTTTATGTATTTTTTCTTACATTGTTACCCCAGGAAACCTTAAGTCTTATTTACAAACAGCCGTGAAGAACTATTGGATATAAGAGCAACGTCAACTTACCAACATTACGACCACGAATACGACTTTCCTGAAGCGGACCCTCTGTTTGGACCTCCACCCAGGACAATGGATCTAATCCCAGAAGCTAAACCAAAACAACGGCGCCGCAGAAGGGGCTGTTGGAGCGGCCTCTTGGTCAGGCTCCGTAGATTTGCACATCGCCCACCGCTCCCGAGTATACTACTCGCCAATGTCCAGTCTCTTGACAACAAGGTAGATGAAATCAGAGCAAGGGTTGCCTTCCAGAGAGACATCAGAGATTGTAACATTCTCTGTTTCACGGAAACATGGCTCTCTCGGGATATGTTGTTGGAATCGGTTCAGCCACCAGGCTTCATGCATCGCGCCGACAGAGATAAACACCTCTCTGGGAAGAGGAAGGGCGGGGGTGTATGCTTCATGATTAACGACTCATGGAGTAATCATAACAACATACAGGAACTCAAGTCCTTCTGCTCACCCGACCTAGAATTGCTTACAATCAAATGCCGGCCATAATACATCCCAAGAGAATTCTCGTCAGTTATTGTCACAGCTGTGTACATTTCCCCTCAAGCAGACACTAAGACGGCCCTCAAGGAACTTCACTGGACTCTATGTAGACTGGAAACCTATATATCCTTCGGCTGCATTTATTGTAGCTGGGGATTTTAAGCAGATTTGAGAACAAGGCTACCTAAATTCTACCAGCATATTGATTGCACTACGCGCGGGGGTAATACACTCGATCACTACTACTCTAACTTCCGCGATGTATACAAACCCTCCCCCGCCCTCCCTTCGGCAAATCGGACCACAACGCCATCTTGCTCCTACCGTCCTATAGGCAGAAACTCAAACAGGATGTGACTAGAACCATTCAAAGCTGGTCTGACCAATTGGAATCCATGCTTGAAGATTGTTTTGATCACACAGACTGGGATATGTTCCTGTCAGCCTCAGAAAACAACATCGATCTATACACTGACTTGGTGAGTGAGTTTATAAAGAAGTTCATTGGAGATGTTGTACCCACTGTGACTATTAAAACCTACCCTAACCAGAAACCGTGGATGGATGGCGACATTCGCGCAAAACTGAAAGCGCGAACCACCGCTTGTAACCATGGAAAGAGATCTGGGAATATGGCTGAATATAAACAGTGTAGTTATTCCGTCTGCAAGTCAAAAAAACAAGCGAAATGCCGATACAGGGACAAAGCGGAGTCGCAATTCAACGGCTCAGACATGAGACGTATGTGGCAGGGTCTACAGGAAATCAAGGACTACAAAGAAGAAAACCAGCCACGTCACGGATACCGACGTCACTCTTCCAGACAAACTAAACACCTTCTTTGCCCTCTTTGAGGATAATACAGTGCCACCATCGCGGCCCGCTAACAAGACTGCGCCCCTCCCCCTTTCTCCTTCTCTGTGGCCAACGTGAAGAAAAACATTTAAACGTGTTAACCCTCGCAAGGATGCTGGCACAGACGGCATCCCTAGCCKCGTCCTCAGAGCATGCGCAGACCAGCTGGCTGGTGTGTTTACGGACATATTCAATCGCTCCCTATCACAGTTTGCTGTCCCCACATGCTTCATGATCGCCACCATTGTTCCTGTAACCAAGAAGGCAAAGATAACTGAACTAAATGACTACCGCCCCGTAGCACTCACTTCTGTCACCATGAAGTGCTTTGAGAGACTAGTCAAGGGTCATATCACCTCCACTTTACCAGCCACCCTAGACCCACTTCTGTTTGCATACCGCCCTATCCCATCTGGACAAGAGGAATACCTATTTAAGAATGCTGTTCATTGACTACAGCTCAGCATTCAACACCATAGTACCCTCCAAGCTCATCATCAAGCTGGAGGCCCTGGGTCTCAACCCAACCCCATGCAATTGGATCCTGGACTTTCTGACGGGCTGCCCCCAGGTGGTGAAGGTAGGAAACAACATTTCCACTTCGCTGACCCTCAACACTGGGGCCCCACGGGGGTGCGTGCTCAGATCCCTCCTGTACTCCCTGTTCACCCACGACCGTGTGGCAATGCACGCCTYCAACTCAATCATCAAGTTTGCAGACGACACAACAGTAGTGGGCTTGATTWTCAACAGCGACGAGACAGCCTATAGGGAGGAGGTGAGGGCACTGGGAGTGTGGTGTAAGGAAAACAACCTCTCACTCAACATCAACAAAACAAAGAAGATGATCGTGGACTTCAAGAAACAGCAGAGGGAGCACCCCCCTATCCACATCGAAGGGACAGCAGTGGAGAGGGTGGAACGTTTTAAGTCCTCTGCGTACACATCACAGACAAACTGAAATGGTCCACCCATACAGACAGTGTGGTGAAGAAGGTGCAACAGTGCCTGTCAGGGTTTTGGCTTGTCACCCAAAACCCTGACAAACTTTTACAGATGCACAATCGAGAGCATCCTGTCGGGCTGTATCACAGCCTGGTATGGCAACTGCACCGCCCGCATCCGCAAGGCTCTCCAGAGGGTGGTGCGGTTTGCCCAACGCATTACCGGGGGCAAACTAAATGCCCTACAGGACACCTACAACACCCGATGTCACAGGAAGGCCAAAAAGATCATCAAGGACAACAACCACCCGAGCCACTGCCTGTTCACATCGCTACCATCCAGAAGGCGAGGTCAGTACAGGTGCATCAAAGCTGGGACCGAGAGACTGAAAAACAGCTTCTATCTCAAGGCCATCAGACTTCTAAACAGCAATCACTAACTCAGAGGCTTCTGCCTACATTGAGACCCAATCACTGGCCACTTTAATAAATGGATCACTAGTCACTTTAAATAATGCCACTTTAATAATGTTTACATATCTTACATTACTCATATCATATGTATATACTGTATTTTATACCATCTATTGCACCTTGCCTATGCCACTCGGCCATCGATCATCCATATATTGATATGTATATATTCTCATTCACCCCTTTAGATTTGTGTGTATTAGGTAGTTGGGAAATTGTTAGATTACTTGTTAGATATTACTGCACTGTCGGAAAACAAGAAGCATAAGCATTTTGCTACACTCGCATTAACATCTGCTAACCATGTGTATGTGACCAATAACATTTGATTTGATTTGATCTTGGTTTGATGAGCAAAACTCAGTAACACAAGATGCCCTTTCGACCGTGGCTGAACTGAGTGAACTCCAAACCCAGTGAACTTCCAACCCAGCACCCCTTTGGGAATACCACCCATCTCCCTCCTCCAGATGTGGGGCTCAAAGTTCAGAAACCACACCACAGTTTAGAAAAACGGTTTGTGTGTGTGTGTGTTGCAATTTTGCGACTAAGTGTGCAACAGAGACCATTCACAAAACAAGACCAACAGGATTCTTACAGAAACCTCTTGAGGTTTTCTCAAAACAACCTCATTGTCTTAAGTTCTTATGAGGGAGAGCCAAATACGAAGGAAATAAAAAATGTCCCTCAGAAGATCTAAGATCTGCAGCTGTCCATTTTACAGCTTCTTTACACATCTTCGAGTAAACCACCCTAAGTGATGAAGTAAAAAAGGCCCATCGCATCAAGGGTAAGACTGTCAAGAGGTCATGTGTTTGACATCTCTACCTAATAACAGCTAACGTTCCAAGAATGTCAAGGACTCAAGGTTCACAAACTCCTAATGAAAATGGACATTTATGGACCTCTATTTGACTCTGGGTCATCATCTGATCACTCAGCACACCCAAATAAAAGCCTTCTATATATGACTGCCCAATGGTGCACTCAGGCAGGCCCCTGGCCCTGAACAGACATACATAGATGAGAGCCATCCACCCAGAAGAGTGCACACAACACCTTCACCAATAAACCTGTGAACCCACACAGAAGCCCCATACATATGAGATAGCCTGCCCCATGTCACCACTCATCACAGATTTAAAAGCTGTTCATTTATTTTAAGTTGGTAAAAAACAAAGTAATAAACATATCCGTGAATGTCTTTGGTGGCCCACTTCATTATAATAGATTATAAGGTAACAAACAAAGGCCACTTTCCTTTGAAGTTAACATTCTATTTAGTTACAGCTAAAGGACTGAGACTTGAGAATCAAGACAAGTTGCCTCAGAAGAAGACGGGCTGACCATTTTAACAAGGAATATGTGTCTGGGTGTGAGGCCAGGCCAGAATAATCTGCCTCGTGGTCTAGAGGTCCCTTACCCGGTCTTCTCCCCTCTTTCCCTTAAGTCCCCATTCCATCAGTACTGCCTCCCCTCATTATTCAGGAGCCATTATCTCATCACAAGGTCACAGCCATGCCACAGGGCCTGCTATATATTGGCCCCTATTCTCTTTTGACAAACCCATATGTGTTACAGCGGGGCCAGCGTTTTCACTCTGCCACAGAATTCCCTTTCACTATGTCCTGATTACTCAGGCTTTCTGACGTAACACATCTAAGTGCATGGTATTACATATCTGAATTGACCACTCAGGACTCTAAAGCCAAATCCCACTGGGAACAGATGTCATTTCAACGTAAAGTTTTGATTTAAATTTGGTTGAGTTGTCAACTAATGTGATTTCAACGTGAAATCAACAAAAATGGCACCATGTCAAGTTGGGTAAAAAAAATTACAATGTCCTTACATTGATGACAAATCAGTTCTCCACGTTGATCCAACGTCATCACATAGAATTTTTGGGGTTGAAATGACATGTAAACCATGTTAATTCAACCATATTTTGCACAGTGGGATATGTACATGTAGGTCTATATAGGGATGGGTTTCTAGAGCAGAATTAAATGCATTAGGACTAAGCACAGGGGATATACAGTGGGGCAAAAAAGTATTTAGTCAGCCACCAATTGTGCAAGTTCTCCCACTTAAAAAGATGAGAGAGGCCTGTAATTTTCATCATAGGTACACTTCAACTATGACAGACAAAATGAGAAACAAAATCCAGAAAATCACATTGTAGGATTTTAATTAATTTATTTGCAAATTATGGTGGAAAATAAGTATTTGGTCAATAACAAAAGTTTATCTCAATACTTTGTTATATACCCTTTGTTGGCAATGACAGAGGTCAAACGTTTTCTGTAAGTCTTCACAAGGTTTTCACACACTGTTGCTGGTATTTTGGCCCATTCCTCCATGCAGATCTCCTCTAGAGCAGTGATGTTTTGGGGCTGTTGCTGGGCAACACGGACTTTCAACTCCCTCCAAAGATTTTCTATGGGGTTGAGATCTGGAGACTGGCTAGGCCACTCCTAGAACTGTCTCTTATACACATCTAGATGTGTATAAGAGACAGATACATGGCCCCATTCATTCTTTCCTTTACACGGATCAGTCGTCCTGGTCCCTTTGCAGAAAAAGAGCCCCAAAGCATGATGTTTCCACCCCCATGCTTCACAGTAGGTATGGTGTTCTTTGGATGCAACTCAGCATTCTTTGTCCTCCAAACACGACGAGTTGAGTTTTTACCAAAAAGTTATATTTTGGTTTCATCTGACCATATGACATTCTCCCAATCTTCTTCTGGATCATCCAAATGCTCTCTAGCAAACTTCAGACAGGCCTGGACATGTACTGGCTTAAGCAGGGGGACACGTCTGGCACTGCAAGATTTGAGTCCCTGGCGGCGTAGTGTGTTACTGATGGTAGGCTTTGTTACKTTGGTCCCAGCTCTCTGCAGGTCATTCACTAGGTCCCCCCGTGTGGTTCTGGGATTTTTGCTCACCGTTCTTGTGATCATTTTGACCCCACGGGGTGAGATCTTGCGTGGAGCCCCAGATCGAGGGAGATTATCAGTGGTCTTGTATGTCTTCCATTTCCTAATAATTGCCCCCACAGTTGATTTCTTCAAACCAAGCTGCTTACCTATTGCAGATACAGTCTTCCCAGCCTGGTGCAGGTCTACAATTTTTTTTCTGGTGTCCTTTGACAGCTCTTTGGTCTTGGCCATAGTGGAGTTTGGAGTGTGACTGTTTGAGGTTGTGGACAGGTGTCTTTTATACTGATAACAAGTTCAAACAGGTGCCATTAATACAGGTAACGAGTGGAGGACAGAGGAGCCTCTTAAAGAAGAAGTTACAGGTCTGTGAGAGCCAGAAATCTTGCTTGTTTGTAGGTGACCAAATACTTATTTTCCACCATAATTTGCAAATAAATTCATAAAAAATCCTACAATGTGATTTTCTGGATTTTTCCCCCTCATTTTGTCTGTCATAGTTGAAGTGTACCTATGATGAAAATTACAGGCCTCTCTCATCTTTTTAAGTGGGAGAACATGCACAATTGGTGGCTGACTAAATACTTTTTTGCCCCACTGTAGCTATGTACAGTGCCTTCAGAAAGTATTCACACCCCTTGACTTATTCCAAATGTTGTGTTCCAGCCTGAATTCAAAATATATTTTTTCTCACCCATCTACACAAAATACCCCATAATGACAGTGAAAACATGTTTTTATAAATAGTGACAAATGCTTAGAAAAATACAGAAGATCAACTTTATATACAGTGAACACAAATATAAACGCAACATGTAAAGTGCTGGTCCCATGTTTCATGAGCTGAAATAAAAGATCACAAACATTTTCCATACTCACAATAAGCTTATTTCTCTCAAATGTTGTGCACAAATTTGTTTACATCCCAGTTAGTGAACATTTTATGCTTTGTCAATATAATCCATCCACCTGACAGGTGTGGCATTTCAAGAAGCTGATTAAACAGCATGATCCTTACACAGGTGCACCTTGCGCTGGGGACAATAAAAGACCACTCTAAAATGTGCAGTTTTGTCACACAACACAATGCCACGTCTCAAGTTTTGAGGGAGCGTGCAATTGGCATGCTGACTGTAGGAATGTCCACCAGAGCTGTTTTCAGAGAATTGAATGTTAATTTCTCTAACATAAGCCGTTTCCATTGTCGTTTTAGAGAACTTGGTAGTACGTCCAACCGGCCTCACAACAGACCACGTGTAACCACACAAGCCCAGGACCTCCACATCCGACTTCTTCACCTGTAGGAAATCGATTGATTTCCTTATATGAACTGTAACTCAGCAAAATATTAGAAATTGTTGCATGTTGCATTGATATTTTTGTTCAGTATGTATATGTATTCACACCCCTGAGTCAATACTTTGTATTAGCACCTTTGGCAGCATTTACAGGTGTGAGTCTTTGTGAGTAAGTCTAAGAGCTTTCCACGCCTAGATTGTGCAATATTTGCCCATTATTATTTTCAAAATTCTTCAAGCTCTGTCAAGTTGGTTGTTGATCATTGCGAGACAACCATTTTCAGGTCTTGCCATAGATTTTCAAGTAGATTTAAGTCAGAACTGTAACTCGCACACTCAGGAACATTCATTGTCTCTTGGTAAGAAACTCCTGCGTAGATTTGGCCTTGTGATTTAGATAATTGTCCTACTGAAAGGTGAATTAATCTCTCAGTGTCTGGTGGAAGGCAGACTGAACCAGGTTCTATTGGATTTGCCCCAAACATAACACTTTTTATTCAGGACAAAAGTGAATTGCTTTGCCACATTTTGATCAGTATTACTTTAGTGCCTTGTTGCTATAAGTACGCATGTTCTGGAATATTTTTATTCTGTACAGGCTTCCTATGTCAATTAGGTTAGTATTATGGAGTAACTACAATGTTGTTGATCCATCCTCAGTTTTTTCCTATCACAGCCATTAAACTCTGTAACAGTTTAAAGTCCCCATTGGCCTCAGCAACTAAGTTAGGAAGAAAGCCTGTATCTTTGTAGTGACTGGGTGTATTGATACACAACCCAAAGTGTAATTAATAACTTCACCATGCTCAGAGGAATATTCAATATCTGCTTCCCCCCACTTTGAGATTATGGGGTATTGTGCGTAGGCCAGTGACACAAAAAAATCTACATTTAATCAGTTTTAAATTCAGGCTTTAATACAACARAATTTGGAAATATTCAAGGGGTGTGAATACTTTCTGAAGGCACTGTATGTCCTGAGTTAGGGTTAACCCTAACCACACATTGGTTTTACTATCCTTGTGGAGACCAAACCACTGATTCACATTCAAACTCCTATTTTCCCTAACCCTAAACTTAACCCTAACTCTTAACCTAGCCCCAAACCCCTAACCCTAACTCCTAACCCTAATTCCAACACTAATTGTAACCCTAACCCTAAACCCTATACCTAAAATAGTATTTTTCCCTGTGGTGACCGGCTAAATGTTTTTTTCTGTTCCCCAAAAGGACAGTAATAAAAAAAACACACACACATTCATAAAAAGCAATCACATGGATGTTGCAGTCCTATATCTTAAATCACATTGACAAGTCTGGTTGGTTAATAATGAAAGAGCTGGTTTGGACTCAGTGAGAACGAAAACAGTTAAAAGGTTTTCATCAGAGATGCCAAACCCCAGCTTAAACTGTCTTTAGCACAATAAACCGGATTGAGATCAGATAACCCACAGTGGTGGAGATAAAGCATTTTAGCCCAACAACAGAGTAATAAGTATCTTTACAACCAGCCTATTAAATTCCATCTGGTCTTCTGGCGTGAGTTGACCACAGTCGCCTGCCCTGGTTGAAGGCACCATGTCATTTCAGACTGGCGTATGTAGAGGTCCTGTGTTCCAGTTCCACACTGTGGTCAACTGTTACATAAAACAACGACAAAGTGCTCTGGGCATGTGTTTAGAGGTTTCTCCAAACTTGACATTTCTTGGAGTTCCCTCTMTGTTATGTTAAAGCATACCACTGATAATCATGTCCCTTAGGGAAAAGGATGTCTTTATATGGTCACAAAGAGAAGTCCCAGTCAGACTAGAAGTCACTCCACTTCATTACTGCAGGTCTGAGAACAGACGGCCCGCTCAGGCCCGGGGACGAGAGGGGAACAATGTATGCATTTAGCCCTCTGYCCTCTTATGTGAACCACTCTCTACTCTCGGCTGTTGAGTTAGCACGGAGAGGTTAGGGGAGGATAAACAATCCTAGTAGTGATGTTGTGGGGACCGCCACTAACCCCAATCCCCTCTACAAGAGAATGGGTAAGGGAAATGAGGGAGCATGAGGGCTTGGGGTGTGTGGAGTCACGTGACCGATGGTCCCAATCCAGGAGTCCCGAGGGAAGGACTCCTCCCTACTGTTCAGTTACAGAGAGAATCTCAAAGAAGAGTCCCAATCCGCCTCTACCCAATGTCTCCTCGTACAAACCCCAAATAAGTGTAGCATTGCTCTGAAACAAAAAAAATGGAGATCATTGTCTAAATTACGAAAATAATCACAGTATCAAGCTTTCAGAGTAAGCTAAACATGTTGATGTGTGTGTGGATGACGTCTCCCCATGCTGCAGCTGAGGCGATCTCTTAAGGGTTAACCCACTCTTCCGGACACCCCATTGCGGCTGCCTTCCTCCCCCCTCCTCTCTCTCCACCCCCCCATCCCACTCCACCCCCCGCCTCTGCAGTTTAACTTCCCTAATCCATGTCTGCATCACTCCCACTGCAGCCCCCATCTCCCCTCCTCCACCCGTCCCCCAAAAATCAACTCTTGTCTTCAGGTTACTCTCACTCCATCAGGTGTTGTAGATATTGGAGAAGACACTTGGATGAACTGCTGGGGGTGGAGGGGAGGGATAGCATTTGGTTGCAGTGGAGATGAGGATGGGGAACATCTGTGGAACAGATAAAGGAGATGCTTTGCTCGTTTTCTCACGAGCCCTGGGTAGAACAAGGCCAAGCACAGTTCATCTCCCCATCTCAGCTCTCTCTCCTCAATGGCTGGTGTTTGCCTAAAGCCTTCAGGGGCTTCGGACCAGCCCCCAACACACAGGACAAGAGCACAAGGAGGAAGTCAGCCCAGAGGTCTCGTGTGTGATCAAAGTTAGCCCTTATAAGCCTCATATTTGTACCAAACCCCAGTTATTTTCAAATGGCTTTCATTTCAGCTAGGTAAACAATATCCCGGCGTTCTCCTTTTTCAACCTCCCTCTCCAACCCTCCTGCAGTATTTCCAACCCCCTCACACTTTCCCCTATTACATGGATGGAGGGAAAGGGAACGTTGAGAATCTAGATTCCTCCACAGGATAATTAATTTTCTGGGTATTAATGCTGATTTCAAAGGAGAGTGTGTTAGGAGAGTGTCCCCTCGGGGGACCTCGCATCAAAACCTTGAATACTTCATGATGACAAGAAAGTCAGCCATATGGAGTGAGGGAGCTCCGCTCTTTGATTCTCTCTCCTTCCATGTTACAGTCCATCAACCACATTGTTATTCCGGACTTGTCTCATTGCTAATGAGATTTCCAGTCTGCTAAAAGCCATGTTTTTCTTTTCCTGTCTTATGAAACCCAACACCTTTTCCCTTTTCGCTAAGAAGGCCGTGAGATCAAGTGACCAAGAGTCCCTCTTTATCCCATCATTACGACGCCGACACCATCAGAGGGAAACAGTAGAGGCTTTTCTCATATGAAACATATATGATATATTTTTGTTACAACCACAAAGAACACCCCTTGACTTTTTCCACATTTTGTTGTGTTTAGAATAGATGCAATTGAGATGTTTTGTCACTGGCCTATACACAATACCCCATTATCTTGAAGTGGAATTATGTTTTTCAAAAATGTTACAAATTAATACAACATTAAAGCTGAAATGTCTTGAGTCAATAAGTATTCAACCCCTTTGTTAAGTCAAGCCTAAATAAGTTCAGGAGTAAAAACGTGCKTAACAAGTCACATAATAAGTTGCATGGACTCACTCTGTGTGCAATAATAGTGTTTAACATTATTTTTGAATGACTACCTCATATTTGTACCCCACACATGTAATTATCTGTAAGGTCCCTCAGTCGAGCAGTGAATTTCAAACACAGATTCAACCACAAAGACCAGGGAGGCTTTCCAATGCCTTGCAAAGAAGGGCACCGATTGGTAGATGGGTATAAATAAAAAAGCAGACATTGAATATCCTTTTGAGCATGGTGAAGTTATTAATTACACTTTGGATGGTGTATCAATACACCTAGTCACTACAACAATACATGTCCTCAAGGATTTCRCCATGATGCCAATGGTGACTTTAAAACCGTTACAGAGGTTAATCGCTGTGATAGGAGAAAACTGAGGATGGATCAACAAATTGTAGTTACTCCACAATACTAACCTAATTGACAGAGTGAAAAGAAGGAAGTGCTATGCTTGGTGCAAATCCAATACAACACATTACTGAGTACCACTCTCCATATTTTCAAGCACAGTGGTGGCTGCATCATGATATGTGTTTGCTTGTAATCGTTAAGGAAAACCCCAGAATGGAGCTAGGCACATGTAAAATCCTAGAGGAAAACCTTGCTCAGTCTCCTTTCCACCAGACACTGGGAGATGAATCCACCTTTCAGCAAATCTACATCGGAGTTGATTACCAAGAAGACAGTGGATGTTCAGTGAAAGTGGCAAAGTTACACTTTTGACTTACATCTAATGAAAATCTATGGGAAGATCTGAAAATGGTTGTCTAGCAAAGATCAACAACTAATTTGACAGAGCTGGAAGAATTTTGAAAATACTMATGTGAAAATGTTACACAATCCAGGTGTGGAAAGCGGTTCGAGGCTTACCCATAGACATACCCAGAAAGACTGCCAAAGGTGATTCTAACATGTATTGACTCAGGGGCTTGAATACTTATTAAATCAAGATATATTAGTGTTTTACAGTGCCTTCGGAAAGTATTCAGACCCTTTGACTTTTTCCACATTTTGTTACGTTACAGCCTTATCCTAAAATGTAGTAAAACACTTTTTTTTGCACATTTATTTCAAATAAAAAACAGAAATACGTTATTTACATAAGTATTCAGACCCTTTGAGACTCGATATTGAGCTCAGGCGCATCCTGTTTCCACAACTTGATTGGAGTCCACCTGTGGTAAATTCAATTGATTGGAAATTATTTGGAAAGGCACACACCTGTCTATATAAGGTCTCACAGTTGACAGTGCATGTCAGAGCAAAAACCAAGCCATGAGGTCGAAGGAATTGTCCGTAGATCTCCGAGACAGGATTGTGTCAAGGCACAGATCTGGGGAAGGGTACCAAAACATGTCTGCAGCATTGAAGGTCCCCAAGAACACAGTGGCCTCCATCATTCTCAAATGGAAGAAGTTTGGAACCACCAAAACTCTTCCTAGAGCTGGCCGGCCGCCCGGCCAAACTGAGCAATCGGGGGAAAGCTCCAGATCCCTCTATTGAGGGGAGAACCTTTCAGAAGAACAACCATCTCTGTAGCTCTCCACCAATCAGGCCTTTATGGTAGTGGGCAGACGGAAGGCACTCGTCAGTAAAAGGCACATGACAGCCCACTTGGAGTTTGCTAAAAGGCACCTAAAGTCTCTTAGACCATGAGAAACAAGATTCTCTTGTATGATGAAACCAAGATTGAACTCTTTGGACTAAATGCCAAGTATCAGGTCTGGAGGAAACATGGCACCATCCCTACGATGAAGCATGGTGGTGGCAGCATCATGCTGTGGGAATGTTTTTCAGTGGCAGGGACTGGGAGACAAGTCAGGGTTGAGGCAAAGATGAACAGAGCAAAGTACAGAGCGATCCTTGATGAAAACCTGCTGCAGAGCACTCAGGACCTCAGACTGGGGCGAAGGTTCACCTTCCGACAGGACAACAACCCTAAGCACACAGCCAAAACAAAGCAGGAGTGGCTTCGGGACAAGTCTCTGAATGTCCTTGAGTAGCCCAGCCAGAACCCGGACTTGAACCCGATCGAACATCTCTGGAGAGCCCTGAAAATAGCTGTGTAGCAACACACCCCATCCAACCTGACAGAGCTTGAGAGGATCTGTAGAGAGGAATGAGAGAAACTCCCCAAATACAGGTGTGTCAAGCTTGTAGCATCATACCCAAGAAGCCTCGAGGCTGTAATCGCTGCACAAGGTGCTTCAACAAAGTACTGAGTAAAGGGTCTGAATACATATGTAAATGTCATTTTTCCATTTTTTATTAATTAGCAAACATTTAAAAACCTGTTTTTGCTTTGTCATTATGGGGTATTGTGTGTAGATTGATAAGGGAAAAAACGATTTAATCAATTTTAGAATAAGGTTGTAACATAACAAAATGTGGAAAAAGTCAAGGTCTGAATACTCTCCGAATGCACCGTACTTTTCACTTTAAAAAAAAATATTTTAATTTTTTTACAAATGTTAGAATTGTTTTATTTCCACTTTGACATTACAAACTACTTTGTGTAGATCATTGACAAAAAACTACAATTCAATCAATTTTGATCACACTTTGTAACACAACAAATTGTGGGAAATGTCAAAGGGAATGAATACTTTCTGAAGGCACTGTATGTGTCCATTATCCTATATGGAGGCAGTGATAGAGCAATCATGGGATCTGGCTCTTCATATAATCCTACACACCACCATCTTTCCTCCAGTTCTGACAGAGATGTTTGGGAGATAATCTGGGTAAGAATGGAGATTGCATGTTCTCCCTGGACCACAGAGGAGCCACACACTGGCGCCGGAGGGGATAGCTGCTCCCAACCAACTGTGCTATTTTGTTAGTTTTTTCACATTGTTTGTAACTCATTTTGTACATAATGTTGCTGCAACCGTCTCTTATGACAGAAACATACAGTTGGGGAGACAAGTATTTGAATTAACTGCCGATTTTGCAGGTTTTCCTACTTACAAGCATGTAGAGGTCTGTAATTTTTATCATAGGGTACACTTCAACTGTGAGAGACGGAATCTAAAAAAAAATCCAGAAAATCACATTGTATGATTTTTAAGTAATTCATTTGCATTTTATTGCATTGACATAAGTATTCTGATACATCAGAAAAGCAGAACTTAATATTGTACAGAATCCTTTGTTTGCAATTACAGAGATCATACGTTTTCCTGTAGTTGTTCTTGACCAGGTTTGCAACAACTGCAGCAGGGATTTTGGCCCACTCCTCCATACAGACCTTCTCCAGAATCCTCCTTCAGGTTTCGGGGTCTGTCGCTGGCAATACGGACTTTCAGCTCCCTCCAAAGATTTTCTATTGGGTTCAGGTCTGGAGACTGGCTAGGCCACTCCAGGACCTTGAGATACTTCTTACGGAGCCACTCCTTAGTTGCCCTGGCTGTGTGTTTCGGATCGTTGTCATGCTGGAAGACCCAGCCAGACCCATCATCAATGCTCTTACTGAGGGAAGGAGGTTGTTGCCTAAGATCTCGCAATACATGGCCCCATCCATCCTTCCCCTCAATACGGTGCAGTCGTCCTGTCCCCTTTGCAGAAAAGCATCCCCAAAGAATGATGTTTCCAACCTCCATGCTTCACGGTTGGGATGGTGTTCTTGGGGGTTGTCTCATCCTTCTTCTTCCTCCAAACACGGCGAGTGGAGTTTAGACCAAAAAGCTCTATTTTTGAATCATCAGACCACATGACCTTTCTCCCATTCCTCCTCTGGATCATCCAGATGGTCATTGGCCAAACTTCAGACGGGCCCTGGACATGCGCTGGCTTGAGCAGGGGGAACCTTTGTTGCGCTGCAGGAATTTTAATCCATGACGGCGTAGTGTGTTACTAATGGTTTTCTGGGGCTGAAGTGGAGGCGGATCGAGAGTTTCAAGTTCCTTGGTGTCCACATCACCAAACAAACTATCATGGGTCCAAACACACCAAGACAGTTGTGAAGAGTGCAACGACAACACATTTTTCCCCTCAGGAAACTGAAAAGATTTGGCATAGGTCCCCAGATCCCCAAAAGTTCTACAGCTGCACCATCGAAAGCAGTCCTGACCGGTTGCATCACCGCATGGTATGGCAACTGCTCGGCATCTGACCGCAAGGCGCAACAGAGGGTAGTGCGTACGGCCAAGTACATCACTGGGCCAAGCTTCCTACATCCAGGTCCTACAGTTGAGTCGGAAGTTTACATACACTTAGGTTGGAGTCAATAAAACTTGTTTTTTTTTCACCACTGCCACAAATTTTGTTAACAAATCTATAGTTTTGGCAAGTCGGTTAAGACATCTACTTGTGCATTGACACAAGTAATTTTTCCAACAATTGTTTACAGACAGATTATTTCACTTATAACTCACTGTATCACAATACCAGTGGGTCAGAAGTTTACATAACACTAAGTTGACTGTGCCTTTAAAAAGCTTGGAAAAATTCCAGAAAAATGATGCATGGCTTTAGAAGAGCTTCTGATAGGGTAATTGACATCATTTGAGTCAATTGGAGGTGTACCTGTGGATGTATTTCAAGACCTACCTTCAAAGTCAGTGGCTCTTTGCTTGCTATCATGGGTAAATCAAAAGAAATCAGCCAAGACGTCAGAAAAAAGAATCTGGTCTGGTTCATCCTTGGGAGCAATTTCCAAATGCCTGAAGGTACCACGTTCATCTGTACAAACAATAGCACGCAAGTATAAACACCATGGGACCACGCAGCCGTCATACCGCTCAGGAAGAGACGCGTTCCTGTCCAAAAGATTAACGTACTTTGGTGCGAAAAGTGCAAATCATCCCAGAACAACAGCAAAGGACTTTCTTACGAGTAAAACGACGCGTATATCGACATAACCTGAAAGGCCGCTCAGCAAGGAAGAAGCCACTGCTCCAAAACCGTCATAAAAAATCCAGACTATGGTTTGCACTGCACATGGGGACAAAGATCATACCTTTTGAGAAATGTCCTTTGGTCTGATGAAACAAAAATAGAACTGTTTGGCATAATGACCATAGTTATGTTTGGAGAAAAAAGGGGGAGGCTTGCAAGTCGAAGAACACCATCCCAACGTGAAGCACGGGGGTGGCAGCATCATGTTGTGGGGTGCTTTGCTGCAGGAGGGACTGGTGCACTTCACAAAATAGATGGCATCATGAGGGATGAAAATTATGTGATATTATTGAAGCAACATCTCAAGACATCAGTCAGGAAGTTATAGCTTGGTTGCAAATGGGTCTTCCAAATGGACAATGACCCCAAGCATACTTCCAAAGTTCTGGCAAAATGGCTTAAGGACAACAAAGTCAAGGTATTGGAGTGGCCATCAGAAAGCTCTGACCTCAATCCTATAGAAAATGTGTGGGCAGAACTAAAAAAGCGTGTGCAAGCAAGGAGGCCTACAAACCTGACACAGTTACACCAGCTCTGTCAGGAGAAATGGCCCAAAATTCACCCAACTTATTGTGGGAAGCTTGTGGAAGGCTACCCGAAACATTTGACCCAAGTTAAACAATTTAAAGGCAATGCTACCAAATACTAATTGAGTGTATGTAAACTTCTGACCAACTGGGAATGTGATGAAAGAAATAGAAGCTGAAATAAATAATTCTCTCTACTATTATTCTGACATTTCACATTCTTTCAATAAAGTGCTGATCCTAACTGACCTAAAACAGGGMATTTTTACTAGGATTAAATGTCAGGAATTGTGAAAAACTGAGTTTAAATGTATTTTGCTAAGGTGTATGTAAACTTCCGATTTCAACTGTATATACTAGGCGGTGTCAGAGGAAGGGCCMAAAAAATTATCCAGTCACCCAAGTCATAGACTGTTCTCTCTGTTACCACATGGCAAGCGGTACCGGAGCTTCAAGTCTAGAACCATAAGGCTCCCTAACAGCTTCTACCCCCAATCCATAAGACTGCTGCTACTCACTGTTTATTATCTATGCATAGTCACTTTACAAATTACCTCGACTAACCTGTACCCCCGCATATTGACTAGGTATCAGTACACCCTGTATATAGCCTCGTTGCTGTTATGTAATTTTCTTTTGTTGCTTTTTCTTTAGTTTTTTTTCTTACTTTAGTTTATTTAGTAAATATTTTCTTAACTCTACTTCTTGAACTGCATTGTTGGTTAAGAGCTTGTAAGTAAGCATTTCACGGTAAGGTCTACACCTGTTGTATTTGACGCGTGTGTAACGCCCTGACCATAGATTGCTTTGTATGTTTCTATGTTTTGTCTGGTCAGGGTGTGATGTGGGTGGGCATTCTATGTTGTATGTCCAGGTTGTCTATTTCTGTGTTTGGCCTAGTATGGTTCCCAATCAGAGGCAGGCGTTTGTCGTTGTCTCTGATTGGGAGCTATATTTAGGTAGCCTGTTTTCCTTTGTGTTTTGTGGGTGGTTATTTTCTGTGTCTGTGCTTCACCATACGGAACTGTCTCGGTCGTTTGTCAGTTTATTGTTTTTGTTCATTGTTCAAGTATTCTTATTAAAATGGATACTTACCACGCTGCGCATTGGTCCTCCTCTTCTCATTCCAACGACGAGCGTTACAGCGTGTGACAAATAACATTTGATTTGATTTGAAGATAACAGTAAACAAGGCAAGGCTGAAAAAAATAATATGCTGAAATCTGTTTCAGAAAAACTGGTCGGTCTGACGAAATTTGTGTGACCTCCTGGCCTTTCCCACAGATATAAAACCCCTAGAGTCTGAAGGCTGGAGAGGGCCACTGTGGTGGGCAGACAGACTGCTCTACCTCCTCTCTCCATTATTCACTATATTATACTCTGTCTCTCTCTTGTAGGCTCCAATGGTAAAGTACAGTACCAAAGTGCCTGATTGGTAGCGAGTGGCAAGATGTGTCTCTCACTTGGTGCTGGGAACACCAGGGTGGATAATTCAGCCAGTTTACTGTTTCAGACATCACATTGAGCTAGGCCAGCTTACMACAAAACACTTGTTATCAGCAAGGCATAAGTCAGATACAGGGCGCAAAAAATAAGAAATTTGTAGAGTTTTTTTTTTGTTGAAAGATGAGAGGCAGAAGAGAGACAGGAAGGAAGGGAGAGAATAAGAGAGACAGTTAATTGTATTAACATCACTGTATCAAACTGGTTGGAACAGCAAAGCTCTTAAAACGTTCTTTATATAGTTTGTGACTTGCTAGCTTGTCTACGCAAACATTATACTTTTGAAGTATTTATATACACTATGTTMATTTATACTTTTTGTCCCATGGATATGGACCGAACACATATAAATTAACCAAAATCAGAAGGCTTTTGCAAGATCATGAAGTTTAGAATGATTTTTTTTTATTTTTTATTTTTTTTAGAGATGAGAGTTCACATGCAGCCTTTAAGGGTTAATCTCTTCACAGGTTCGCCTCTTATCTTCTCACCTCAGAACAGAGATTGTGGTCGAACAAGAACACATGCCAGATGACAGAAAGGGTTTCCTGTCTTTATGGGAAGGTGGCAAGTGAGTGTGTGTACGTGCATGTGTGTGTGCATGCCTACGTGCATTTCTTAACGTGGGTGTGTGCAAGAGAGAAAGAGAGGGTAATACTGTATAGTCAGTGGACTAAATCATTCTTCATAGCCGTGAAAGATGCCCATTCTCATGGACTCAGACTTGAGGGAGTTGATAAATAACCCGTTTGAAACTGTCCGGAACTGTTTCAATCCACATTTGAGCGATCACATATCCCACTTTTTCCCATTGGTGTCACAATTTAATAAGAGGAAGGTTGAAAATGTACTTTCAATAGATGTTATAATTACTTAGCCTATTCAGTTTTATATAGAAAGTATAGCTTGCATGCTGTGTTGAGATGAGCAAAATGGTGAGCAAAATGTCTCATTACACATTCAGTTTGTGTATCAACAACCCTGCTTATTTGCAAAGATTAAATTATGTCCTTGACCCATCTTTGTCACTTTTCAACCACAATGGCCAGATTGTAAATTGATGTGACGATGCCAACTCGAGCAACTAGCACTGCCAAAAGTGCACAACAACAAACTCATGATCACAAACTGAATTTACAAGCAAACAAGTCTGTAAACTTCCACCGATGGTCTTCTTCTCAATAGAATAGCAGCAACTTATCTTTCCCTCGGACAGAAAAAATGTATGATCTTACTAGTACAACCAACATATGGAATCTTGAATCCCTTAATGAGTTGAGATGAAATAAAACATGAAATAAGGATAAATTGTTAATGTATTAAATTCATTAATCATGAAGAAGGAATATTAATGCAGCAATAAAAAAGTCACAATCATTTAAAAAACTGTCCCAGTCAGAAGTATGAGTGATTAGACTGGACTGTGTAGCTATCGGCTCTATCCCCTCCCCCACTCCTTATCTCCCTCTCTAATCGAATATCAATGCAGGGCAGCTTTCACAGATTTTGTCCCTTTTTTTCCCTAAAGTCTAAAGTCTAAAGCTGTTACAGATGTACAACCCAGGGAAGGCTGTTGTGGGTGTATTATACGGCGTGCGAGTTTAATCTGTGCTGAAAGGCTTAGTATCACAACAGACTACCCTGGCCTGCGAGCCCTGCGAGCGGCTGGGCTTGACCAGTGTGTGTGTGTTTGTGTGTGTGTGTAGGGAGCTGTCCAGTCAGAGGCTGCATTTATCAAGTCCCTTGATTAATTATCTGACCCACTCTATTGGCACAGCTGAGGGAGATCCAATAACAATGTAGGGTTAAGAGCATTTCCTTCACAAGCAGTCAGACAGAGAGGGAATACTGCTACAATACACTATAATACTACAGTACACTATAATACTACAATGCACTATAATACTACACTATAGTACACTATAATACTAGAGTACACTATAATACTACAGTACACTATAATACTAAACTATAGTACACTATAATACTACACTACAAGACTACAGTACACTATAACACTACAGCCCACTACAATTCTACAGAACACTATAATACTGCAATACACTACAACACTACAGTACACTATAACACTATGTTGATCTGAGACTGGGCAGAAAGAACATTGGCAGTCCCAAAGATATGCCACAAAAATATTTAAAAATCTAAATAAAACAGTGAAATACAGTACTACAACAGCCGAGACTATGTAACAAATACAGTATAACTTTGTAATAATTGAAGACTATTGTTAACAGCGTGTGTGGTGTGTGTGTATTGTGTTCATGGAGGTCTATGAGTACAATATGGCTATTTTGGGAGTAGGTAGAGGTGATACCTAAYCCCTGGCGTAGGTTCACCCCTCTGGTCAACTTCTAGATTGAAAGTGTTCTTACATTCAACATTGCCTTCTGGTTTGGGAACCTCTCAGTCAAGAGCAGAGATGTTTTTGAATTGTGATATTCTACTCTCTTGTGTTTGGTGGCAGTCATATGGATTTGTATTTAGCTACGGTATTCAAATTCAATTTTGAATTAACGATAATTCGCTACTTACTAAAAAACCTATAGGGAACACGAGGATAATGCGATAGATATGATGTATTTTTTATAACACATTCAAATGCCACAAAAGCTAATGCAAAAAAAAACAAATGCAACAGCATGCAATGAAAGGTTAGTTGAGATCAGTTGACATCAGTTCAGTTGATGATCAGACCCTCTGTCTCTTCTGATTGAAGGAACCAGACTCTGAACTTCCTGGTCAAATGGCTGATTCCAGTGTCCTCTTCCGGGTGACCCTGGTCACACTTGAGGTGATCACACTGTCACTGACCTTATCTGACCTAATAATACAAATATAAATAAAATGTTACATTTTAAGCACTTTCCAAGTCACCCAAGTACACTTGTACATATGGGAGATAACACAAAAGCAAGAAAATTWCAAGATAAAAAATAAAACAAAACGCCTTTTGAGTTTCTTCCAGGATGTGCTTGATGGGTGGCACTGGCTCATTCTCTTACAGGGAACCCATGGTGGCGTCATAGGGACGAGAAAACTCTCACAGTCCTCCAATCTTCTCTTCTTCTTGGAGAGCTGGCCCTCTGGCTGAAAGTCTCCTGGGTGACTAATGGCTGATTCTTGAAACAATAGAGGTGTTCTCCTTTGGTGAGTGGCTGGGGACTGCCTGGTCGGGTTGCGGCTGTGGCTGACTCCACATATGTTGGCACCACCACAGGGACAACAAGGACGTAGTCAGGCCCTGGTGATCTCAAGGCTGGAGCTCTGGGGGTTCTCATGTTGCTCTCCCACTACGACCTCCAGGATCTCCAGGCCCAAAGCTTCAGCCACTGCCTGTTCCAGCTCACCCCGGCTCAGGGCGTCATGCCTGACCACTGAGGCTTCATGATCCTGGTCTTGGCCAGAGGGACCAAGCAGATGATGGCTGGGAGGGTGTGGGTTGGTATAGGGATGTTGGTCCATACTGACATGATGGCATCACGCAGTTGCTGCATATTGGACAGCAGTACATTCATGCTGTACTGCCCATTCCATTCTGTACTGCCCAAGCCCATTCCATCGCATCCCAAAGATGCTCTATTGSGTAGAGGTCTGGGTCCTGCGCAGGCCACTCAAGTAAACTGAACTCGCTGTCATGTTCCACTCCTCAATTGTCCAGTGTTCGTAATCGTGTGCCCACTGGAGCTGCTTCTTCTTGATTTATCTGATAGGAGTGGAACCCGGTGTGGTCGTCTGCTGCAATAGCCCATCTGTGACAAGGATCGAGTTGTGCGTTCCGAGATGCCGTTCTGCACACCACTGTTGTACTGCACTGTTATTTGTCTGTTTGTGGCCTGCCTGTTAGCTTGCATGATTATTGTCGTTCTACTTCGACCTCTTTCATCAACAAGCTGTTTTCACCTACAGGACTGCCGCTGACCGTATGTTTTTTGTTTGTCGCACCATTCTCGGTAAACTCTAGACACTGTCGTGTGTGAAAGCCCGGGAGGGGCGGCTGTTTCTGGGATACTTGATCCGGGACGCCTGGCACCGACGATCTGTCTTTAGAATGTTGACGTAGCATGTTATTAATGGTTTCCATGGCAAACCAAGCTGATTTCCTTGTGATGCACTAGATCCATGCAGGTGTTGTCATAATGGTGGTTACTGTATGTGGCCAGGGAAAGATGGAGATTTAAAAAAATAATCATAATAATTGTCCAATTCAGATAACTATTTTTCAGGAACTTCTTGTGGTGGTTCATACAACAAAACAGTACAGGCAATAGAGGACATGATATAAATTGCCAAACAATACTTCAAAAAGGCAGTCAGTGTGTGTATATAGGGTATTCTGGTCTCCTTCCCCAGAGAGCTTGACTGTGCACACTTCCTTTACTCTGCAAAGTGGGTGTGATGCTGCTATATGCTCTCTCCCTCTATTTTTTCATTTGCCATTTAAAAAAATAATAACCTATATAATAACCCCCTCCCTGTCCCTGTATTTAACAGTAATGATTGTAGGAGCCCCCTTCTGTCTTTTCCTCCTGCCTGAGGCTGAACCACTCTCTGATCACTTCCTGAGGGCCCCAGGGCCTCTCATCATAATTCTCCCATCTCTGACCACCTACACCCAGCTCAACGACTACCACTCCCCTCTACCATTTTTTACGACTTAACACACAGCTCAATAACTACCCGTCTCCTTACACACAGCTAAATGACAACTCTTCTCTCCTCTCTCTCCCCCCCTCACATCGCAGCTGAGTTTGGGTGTCTACACACATGTAACCAGTTCAACTGAATAATGAGAACTCATCTATGATGTTGCAATCAAAAGCTGCATGTTATGCAAAAAAAAAAAAAATTCTTCAGTATTATTCATGTGGAGCAAGACACATTTTTGGAGGATTGTTTTCTTTGGGCCAATTGGGGTAGAGASAGTAGAAACAGAGGATAATGCCTTAAAAGTGTTGTGTGACTTGGTGTCAGGCCGAGACATGGATTGTCCTGACAGGGAGCAGTGAGCACTTTGTGGGGTGGAATCAGTTCACCATCCCCGCTGTGGAGAGCTTGGCACAGAGCCTACCAACGTCACACGTGGCAGGAGACAGACAGGGCTGTCATTCACTGTCAAAACAATTCCTGCAAAGGGGAAGGCCCACACTGGTCAGACGAGTTGGGCTCGACTCACCTTGGCGGCCCTGCAGATTCCAGGTATTTAGTAGCTTGCTTGGCTGACTGGGGCGCAGCACAGTAATGACAGGTAGCAGTAGCTCTGCGGAACTAGCCGAGGAATCATAATTGACGCAACATTAGGTGCATGTCATTTTTTGGGGCTGCTATAGACACCACCTCCTGGGCTTTAGTGTTAATACCTCAGTGTGTCCTACATGTGCAGTGACACTACGTATTATATTATAGAGGTGTCTATTAAGGTGATGCTTTTGGTACCCCTGGTGTTGTGGTAGCATGCAATATTCACCCTCTTGCGACCTGGATTTGATTCCCAAGCGGCACCCCCCTAGAAACCAGTCATGGTGAATGGTTGTGCATGGGGATAGCAACCCCATCCTATAAACAGCAACAAATATACACTACCGTTCAAAAGTTTGGGGTCACTTAGAAATGTCCTTGTTTTTGAAAGAAAATCAATTTTTTTGTCCATTAAAATAACATGAAATTGATCAGAAATACAGTGTAAACATTGTTAAGGTTGTAAATGACTATTGTAGCTGGAAACTGCAGATTCTTTATGGAACGTCTACAGTGGCTTGTGAAAGGATTCACCCCCTTGGCATTTTTCCTATTTTGTTGTCTTACAACCTGGAATTAAAATTGATTTTTGGGGGGGTTTGTATAATTTGATTTACACAACATGCCTACCACTTTGAAGATGCAAAACATTTTATTGTGAAAAAAAACAAGAAATAAGACGAAAAAACGGAAAACTTGAGCGTGCATAACAATTCACCCCCCTGAAGTCAATACTTTGTAGAGCCACCTTTTGCAGCATTTTCAGCTGCAAGTCTCTTGGGGTATGTCTCTATAAGCTTGGCACATCTAGCCATTCTTCAAGGCAAAACTGCTCCAGCTCCTTCAAGTTGGATGGGTTCCGCTGGTGTACAGCAATTTTTAAGTCATACCACAGATTCTCAATTGGATTGAGGTCTGAGCTTTGACTAGGCCATTCCAAGACATTTAAATGTTTCCCCTTAAACCACTCGAGTGTTGCTTTAGCAGTATGCTTAGGGTCATTGTACTGCTGGAAGGTGAACCTCCGTTCCAGTCTCAAATCTCAGGTTTCCCTCAAGAATTTCCCTGTATTTAGCACCATCCATCATTCGTTAAATTCTGACCAGTTTCCCAGTCCCTGCCGATTAAAAACTTCCCCACAGCATGATGCTGCCACCACCATGCTTCACTGTGGGGATGGTGTTGGGTTGCGCCAGACACAGTATTTTCCTTGATGGCCAAAAAACTACATTTTAGTCTCATCTGACCAGAGTACCTTCTTCCATATGTTTGGGGATTCTCCCACATACCTTTTGGCGAACACCAAATGTGTTTGCTTATTTTCTTCTTTAAGCAATGGCTTTTTTTCTGGCCACTCTTCCGTAAAGCCCAACTCTGTGGAGTGTATGGCTTAAAGTGGTCCTATGGATAGATAATCCAATCTCCGCTGTGGAGCTTTGCAGCTCCTTCAGGGTTATCTTTGGTCTCTTTGTTGCCTCTGATTAATGCCCTCCTTGCCTGGTCTGTGAATTTTGGTGGGTGGCCCTCTCTTGGCAGGTTTGTTGTGGTGCCATATTCTTTGAATTGTTTAATAATGGATATAATGGTGCTCCGTGGGATGTTCAAAGTTTCAGATATTTTTTATAACCCAACCCTGATCTGTACTTCTCCACAACTTTGTCCCTGACCTGTTTGGAGAGCTCCTTGGTCTTCATGGTGCCGCTTGCTTGGTGGTGCCCCTTGCTTAGTGGTGTTGCAGACTCTGGGGCCTTTCAGAACAGGTATATATATACTGAGATCATTTGACACTTAAATAAAGTCCACCTGTGTGCAATCTAACTAATTATGTGACTTCTGAATGTAATTGGTTGCACCAGATCTAATTTAGGGGCTTCATAACAAAGGGGGTGAATAGCACTTTTCGTTTTACATTTTTGGGAATTCTTTGAAACAAGTAAYTTTTTAAATTTCACTTCACCAATTTGGACTATTTTGTGTATGTCCGTTACATGAAATCAAAATAAATATCCATTTAAATTACAGGGTGTAATGCAACAAAATAGGAAAAACACCAAGGGGGATGAATACTTTTTCAAGGCACAGTACATAGGCGTACAGAGGCCCATTATTAGCAACCATCACTCCTGTGTTCCAATGGCATGTTGTGTTAGCTAATCTAAGTTTATCATTTTAAAAGGCTAATTGATCATTAGAAAACACTTTTGCAAGTATGTTAGCACAGCTGAAAACTGTTGTTCTGATTAAAGGAGCAATAAAACTTCTTTACACTAGTTGAGTATCTGGAGCATCCGCATTTGTGGGTTCGATTACAGGCTCAAAATGGCTAGAAACAAATAACTTTCTTCTGAAACCCGTCAGTCTATTCTTGTTCTGAGAAATGAAGGCTATGCCATACGAGAAATTGCCAAGAAACTGAAGATCTGTTACAACGCTGTGTACTACTCCCTTCACAGAAAGCGCAAACTGGGTCTAACCAGAATAGAAAGAGGAGTGGGAGCAAGAGGACAAGTACCTTAGAGTACCTTGTTTGAGAAACAGATGCCTCACAAGTCCTCAACTGGTAGCTTCATTAAAYAGTACCCGCAAAACACCAGTCTCAACGTCAACAGTGAAGATGCGACTCCGGGATGCTGGCCTTAAGTAGAACAAGGCTGTCTGTATGGGCCTGACTGACTGACTGTCCCTCCCTCCAGGATCAATAGTGAGCTCTTAGGCAATCGACTGACTGTGCTCAGAGGGTTGTGGGCTGTGCCTGCCTACCTGCCACAGAAAGAGAGAGAGAGCCGACTGCTGTTGGTGACGTCACCTCCCATGGGGCTGTGCACCGCCTCTCTCGTTATCCCAGCTTGGGCTCTCTGGGGAGGCAGAGGAGAAGTCTAAACATCCCAATCTCCTGTCTGACACACACACTTGTATGCACACGTATGCTCATGCATGTACGCACACTCAAACACATATGCTTGTAGCGTGCACTCACTCACTTACACACCGTTGTGCACACAAGAGGCCACAGAGTGGACTCGCTTATCCTGAAAACCCAAGCCTCATTTCTCCTCATTTCCTCCCTGAAAACATCTTTCCCCCTGAGCAAATAGCCCTCCACCAACAGAGTAATCTTATGAGAAATGCTCTTGGATCCAAACACAAATACCCCCCCCCCCGACACTTATCCATCCCCAGTGGGAGCAGAGTAGAGTGAGTGCTCAGAGACTTTTAATCCCACTCCGGGGGTGTCCACCAAAAGTGGAGTCACATGACAAGCCATGACCTGAATCCTGACCTTGTGGCCCTAGAAGGAGGACGGGGGGATGGAGGTAGAGGGGGGTAGCTGCTATCTCCTCAACCTCTGGTGCCATCTGCCAGTGACTTTGCAAAAATGCAAATCGGCTACCCACAGTGCACAGCAGACGCGCAGCGCGCTCCATCGGAATAGCCTACAAAAATAGGTCAGACGCACCATGAGCCTAGTGTCTCCGGCAGCATGCTTAACTGCTTTGTGTGATGGGGGATAAGGATGAGTGGGGGGACTCTTCACAGAGAGAGACACACAGTCTGGATCTAGAGAGGCCCTTTTGTGCATGCATGTACAATGCTGTAAAAAATCACAGAGAGAGAGCGAGAGAGAGACAGAGATACAGAGAGAGAGCGAGAGAGATAGAGGGTGAGAGAGGAGGGTTGTATAAAAGAGAAAAGGAGTCGGGGGAACATTTTAAATGAGTTCTGGCAGTGAAACAAAGGCTTCACTTGACTTTGTCATTTACCAAGCCAGCGAGTGCTCTGCCAGCCAGCCAGCGAGAATTACACAGTGCGTGCCGCTCTTCTCACTGCTCCAAACGCGACACTGCTCTGTTCTGTCCCCCTCTCTCTCTTCCCGCCGAACAATCACCCGGCAGTCCCCTATCCAACCAACAACACACAAGCTCGCTGGCAGTACCGGGTTTATTCTACCAGCACCCCGCATCCTACACACCCTCCTCAACAACCCAAATACAAATCCCCAGTATTCTTCTCCCCTCCGCCACCTAGCTCTCTTCAACCTTAACCAATTATTTCTTGTCGGATGCTAAAAAAAGATCAAAGACCCCCAGCTGAGGATGGGCGTGTTAATGAGAGTCAGACAGGCAGGCAGAGCAGAGAGGCAGGCAGGCAGAGAAGCAGGCAGCTGATGCAACGCCGTGGCAAGGCTAGTGCAATCCAGGCAGCTGACTTCTATTTCTCGCAGGATGACTGCGATGAATTATGCATCCCCTTGGAGCAAAACGCTAGTCTCTCCCCACCCCCCTCTATCCGTCTCTCTCCTGCTGCATTTGGGTTCTGTTCCAACCAGTCTCTGTGCCCTGGATGAGCATTAACATGTAATCCGAGGAGGCTCCATCTCTCTCCTCCTGCCCCTAACACATGTGAAGTTCAGTGTGGCACAAGGGGTACAGTCCACTGACTGATGTAATCTACTGTCCGTGTGCTTTGTGAATGTCATTGAGACCTGAGTGCATATGTTACAGGATATCAAACACATGCATCGTATTTTATTGTACACAAGCATGAACTCACACCCCTTGGGCCTTTACAATTATGCACTGGTGCGAGCTGTGGAAGGTTGGTTTCATATCACACTCCCATTGGAAAGCAGACAGTCCTGCACTGCAGTAAAACTGGAGAAACTGGAAATGAAACACTTCCATTTTATTCTACCATTGTGTTAATATTCTGTTTTCATATACTCACATATAAGATGACCCTGAGCGAAATGTGCTTGTGTCTGACCTTGAATTCACCCATTCAGTTAAGTGGAGGAGAGAACACTAGTCATTTAACGCACTGTACAGTGACTGCAGGGGGAAAGAAGTGTTAGATCGATAATAAAAATAAATCCAAAAACAGGGCAAACCCTTTAATAAGGACAATAGCAAACCTGTCAAGCATGAAGAACAATACCCAAACCCCAAGAACAGAGATCAGGGTGATGCAATCAGCTACGATAGTGTCCTAAAACCACTCTCGCTCTCTTTTGTTTCTCTGGATGGTTTTGGCCTCTTCAAGCCAGTGTGTGAAGTCTGTGCAGTGGGCGTGATGAAATAAATCAGTGGGCTTTCTGTGGCTCACTGTGTTTATAGTGCTAGCACGCGAGAGGCATAGCCTAATCACACACAGGCCTTTTCCAACTGCCAGTGTGGAGGCAGAGCCTGGTGCCATTGCGGGTGGTACTGCATGGGGCCTAAGAGCGATCAGGTTCTGCAGCTGCAGGCTGGTATGTGTGTGTGGTGTATGTTCCTATATGTGTGTGTGTTTTAACCCTTACCTGGGTGCTGCTTGTTACTGCAGACTGTAAGTAGAGTGGCCTACTACTACCCCAGCTGCAACAGCCTGGATCTCCGGCCCAAAACGCCTGTAATTATGTCGGATTAGTGGGGCTCTTTTCCAAGACGGCTGCCAAACATTTTGTCCCAGATTACTGTCCGCCACTAAGCTGCTGAACTCGGCAGTGTCGGGAGGCTGCCCCGGTGGATTACACCGCCACGGGCGCAATAGGGGGGGGCAGGGTTGGCAGGGCCACAGGGCTCTCACTGGACACTTGACCTTCATGAGCACCAGGGCAGACCTGGTTGTTTAGCCATTACCAGGCAGTTCAATTTACCAGAAGTCCTCTGGCCTACATCAATGGTGGTTGAGAGATATGGTTATTAGTCAAACAATACTGTGCCTTACGTTTGCCCTAATGCATTTATAATCATTAAGGGATCTTTGATTACTTTCTAATTTGCTTTTTGACTACCCAATACAATTTTGTAACGACTTTGCTCTGAAGCTCATGTGCTGATTGGTTCCCAATCACCACCCTCCATCTTATCCTGATAAAAGAAAGTGCGAGTACAGACACAAAGGGAGAGATACAGTTTTTCAACTTATTTATTCAATCTAACCAAAATCAAGATGTTTAGAGAGAAAATCACTGAGTAACAACACCACTATTTACTTTCCAGAAAGTACTTCATTGGAACGCGAATTCATGGGTCCACCTTGTCGTGCTATAGTGGGTCATATCAAACACCGGTTCCACATACTAACCACAAGTGAACAACAGCATAGCCATCAACATGGTTAAAAAAAAAACATAATCAATACTCTCAGTGGACAGTTTCAACTCTTTCTATTTTACCAGATTTCATTCCATTGATGGGGGCGGGGAGGGTTAGGTTAATGGTTCAATGGAGAAACCCCCTCTCTGGCTAGCATACTGTAACACATAGCAGGCCCCACACTATACTCCCCATCCCCCCTAACCACCCTCTCAGAGGCAAGAAGAGGACTTCAGAACGTCAAACACCTTTCAGTGGCAGACTCGATACAGCCGTCGAAATTGGAATGTGTGAAGCCGTCGCCCCCACACACAAACAGAGGCTGGGACAGCGGCGTCATCTGCCCTGGGCAGTCGGCCACCGAGCTCGTCACCTAATTAGTTGAGAAAGAGAGAGGGGGTGGTGGGGTAGAGAGAGAGAGGGGAGGGTGGAGAGAGAGAGAGAGAAGGGCCATACAGCAGCAGGTGGAGTGGCCCTAACGGTCACTAGACCCAATAGAGAGGGCTGATTAGTCCTTCATGCTGCTGCTGAGCTATTGAGTGGAATCGGCAGCTCACTGTCCTTCACTGATAAATGATGCATCGATTGTATACTACACTACTGAAGCCAAATTGTTGTCATGGCCACAGATGTATCTATTTCTACAGCTACAGTAGAATGTGTATTGAGACAATGATTTGTTTGTGCTACAGTTATCCTGCAATCCAAAAAACTGTCTGTGCTCAAGTTACCTCTGAATGAACGTGGTGGGATACCACAGATCAAGTCATAAAATGCACCGCCTTTGGCTAGACAGGCAGATATCAAATCAGCCTTGCAGCCAACTGTCTTCCTCATGTTTAAATCCTGAACGCTGAGAGTTAAGTGTGTTAATGACTTGGGAGTGTAAACACACAAGCCGGTGTACGTGTCGTAGCTTCTGTCAGAGGCTTCTGTTGGCCTGTACTAAGAGGAGAGGCAGCAGATGGATAAACATCGAGGTACGCTGCCCTGTACCGCTAAGGGTAAGGAAATAGTATCCATTTCCTGCTGGGGCTTTTAATAGGCATCGTTATAGGCTACTATGTGCTGCTATCATAACCCCCACCCTCCACCTCCCTCCATCCCCACTCCTCCCCAAAAACATAATTGTTTGTTTGCTCATGCATCCTTGAAAAGGTCATCACCATGTAAATCAATTGATGATAAGCATTTTTGTTGAAATGTGGCCATGGACAAATTGTTTGGTTCACTCTAGTGGTACGTTGATAAAGTGGCCCTGGGCCCTGCCGTCTCCATATACAGCGTGAGGCTGACTTCCCATGGCAAAGAGCACGGAGCGCCAAGGAGGAGGGTTTGGGACCTTAAGATAAACGCCCCAATAAACACGTTTTATCGCAAGGAAAGCAAGAGAATTCAGCAGCTGAGAATACGTCTGCTTCATAAGAGAAGTAATCTAATGAGCACGCAACCTATAACCTATATTTTAGCAACAGTTAAACTGCTATAACTGTTAGGATCAATCATGCATGTGTCTCTGTCACAATGGTCTTTGAAAGAATGACTGCTAGTTCATTTGACAGGGAGCTGATATGTGTACAGTATGAGTGAGTGTGCATATGTGTGTGTGTGTGTGTGTGTGTGTGTGTGTGTGTGTGTGTGTGT
>NC_036848.1:33301444-33412929 GCF_002910315.2 Salvelinus sp. IW2-2015 | reverse complement strand
AGAGAGAGAGAGAGAGAGAGAGAGAGAGAGAGAGAGAGAGAGAGAGAGAGAGCACATTTAAGAGATTGAGTGATGCAATCGCCGAGTGTGTACTTCAATCACTACAGAAGAGTGATGAACAGCTACGAGAGCCCTTGGAGGACATATTCTTGCTGGACATAAGTAGTGTAAATAAAGTCACAGTATCTGGTCCAAGAAGAACATAGAGATTCAGGGAAACATCACAGTAAACAGGACATTGGAGCTACTTGAAAAGGGAACACCATGTCCAAGCAGTCTCCGTACACTACACTCGGGTGGTATACAGAAGCAGAAAAACGTCATACATTTAAGTTTAGTACAGCGTGATCGTGATAGACAGCATGTCACTCATCAATGTTCTTTACACAGACAATGAGTTTTACTGAACCGAGTCTAACCCTCTGACCTACTTTCCATGTATCTTGACAGGACTGTGAAGTAGCAACAGTTATTATCTCTTAAAGTATCTATGAAGGGAGAAAAAAAACTCTTCCTCTTCTCTCAATGAGTGAATGAAATAAAACTCCTGGTATTATCTCTCCTCACTCGATGAAGTAATACAGTAAAACTCCTGGTATTANTCCTGGTATTATCTCTCCTCACTCGATGAAGTAATACAGTAAAACTCCTGGTATTATCTCTCCTCACTCGATGAAGTAATACAGTAAAACTCCTGTCTGAGTAACCCCTCTCACCTGTGAGCATCTCCACTTCTGACACTTGATGCTGTCGGGCTGTGGCAAGCCAGGCAGCAGCTTGTTCAGCTTCACCAGGATGATAGGCTCCACCTACTCCTTGGCCTCCTCCAGGTGTTTGACACCAAATGGAAGACTGGTGTGGACCACCATGGAGGGACCGCACTCTGGGAATTCTGCACAGGCAAGCACATACAGCACAGTTCAGAACCATACCACCATAGACGGACTGCACTCTGCAGAGTTTGAACAGCACAGGGACACACAGGAATACGGCACAGCTAAGAACACAGTTCAGTTCACAATTCAGAATGCAGGAAAGTAGAGGTAAAATTCTGGTTTGTGAATT
The DNA here is from genome assembly GCF_002910315.2 of Salvelinus sp. IW2-2015. NCBI lineage: Eukaryota > Metazoa > Chordata > Actinopteri > Salmoniformes > Salmonidae > Salvelinus > Salvelinus sp. IW2-2015. The sequence continues at coordinate 33,411,864 of NC_036848.1, read as the reverse complement.
GAATTTTTGATTGAATATTTTTTTTTTTTAAGACATTTATGTTTTGGCCATACTGACCTTCATCAGAATCGACTTCTAAGTCAGTGAAAGCGCAATCGTACAGTTGAACAGTAAACACTATGAAATATACACTACCGTTCAAAAGTTTGGGGTCACTTAGAAATGTCCTTGTTTTTGAAAGAAAAGCATATTTTTTGTCCATTAAAATAAGATCAAATTGATCAGAAATACGCAAGCCTCTCCACTACGTCAAGGTGACAGTCCAGGAGAGTTACATTTAGGATAATTTATTTTTTGTATTCATTTACCTGTATTAGCCCATTGCTGAACTTCCGTTGTCCAGTTGTACAGAGTCTCATCGCCTACACCCAAATCACTCTTAAACTTTGAGAGAGTCTGGGTCTCTTCCTGGATTTTTGCTGTTGTCTGAGAATTATGACAAAAACAAAACAGAATAATTAATTGGTTTTAAAATAAATTAAATGCATAGATATAATACTTCTCAAATAAATGTATTGATCCACACAATACACCTTCAAGTATCTTCTGGACAATAGATATTGTTAATGTTGTAAATTACTATTGTAGCTGGAAACGGCAGATTTTTTATGGAATATCTACATAGGAGTACAGAGGCCCATTATCAGCAACCATCACTCCTGTGTTCCAATGGCACGTTGTGTTAGCTAATCCAAGTTTATAATTTTAAAAGGCTAATTGAACATTAGAAAACCTTTTTGCAATTATGTTAGCACAGCTGAAAACTGTCGTGCTGATTAAAGAAGCAATACAACTGTCCTTCTTTAGACTAGCTGAGTATCTGGAGCATCAGCATTTGTGGGTTCGATACAGGCTCAAAATAGCCAGAAACAAAGACTTTCTTCTGAAACTTGTCAGTCTATTCTTGTTCTGAGAAATGAAGGATATTCCATGCAAGAAATTGCCAAGAAATTGAAGATCTGGTACAACGCTGTGTACTACTCCCTTCACAGAACAGCGCAAACTGGGTCTAACCAGAATAGAGAGAGAGGAGTGGGAGGCCCCGGTGCACAACTGAGCAAGAGGACAAGTACCTTAGAGTGTCTAGTTTGAGAAACAGACACCTCACGTCCTCTGGAGCTCTGTCAGAGTGACCATCGGGTTCTTGGTCAATTCCCTGACCAAGGCCCTTCTACCCCGATTGCTCAGTTTGGGYGGGGGGCCRGCCAGCTCTAGAAAGAGTCTTGGTGGTTCCAAACTTCTTCCATTTAAAAATGATGGAGGCCACTGTGTTCTTGGGGACCTTTCAATGCTGCAGAATTTTTTTGGTACCCTTACCCAGATCTGTGCCTTGACACAATCCTGTCTCGGAGCTCTACGGACAATTCCTTTGACCTCATGGCTTGTTTTTTTCTCTGACATGCACTGCCAACTGTGGGACCTTAGATAGAGAGTTGTGTGCCCTTCCAAATCAAGTCCAATCAATTGAGTTTACCACAGGTGGACTCCAATCAAATTGTAGAAACATCTCATGGATGATCAATGGAAACAGGATGCACATGAGCTCAATATCGAGTCTCATAGCAAAGGGTCTGAATACTTATTTCTGTTTAGATTTTTTTTTATACATATGCAAAAATATCTAAAAACCTTTTTTCGCTTTGTCATTATGGGGTATTGTGTGTAGATTGATGAGGATTTTATTTAATCAATTTTAGAATAAGGCTGTAACGTAACAAAATGTGGAAAAAGTCAAGGGGTCTGAATACTTTCCGAATGCACTGTATTGTTTGAGTGTTTTGCGAACTGTACACACAACCAGAAAGGCTTTGGAGCCCTGCTCTGCTGAGGAATCCGGTTGTTGTGGCGGTTGACACTTGCGGGGAGTGGTCACGTGAGATCCTGTTATCTAATGGACAGACAGACAGAAGACAGACAGGACGACAGAGACAGACAGACGACAGATGATTACCCGGATGAGTGGGGCGCGGGCAAAAATGGAAAACTAGAGGAGTAGGAAACCACGATAAAAAACCAGGGGCAGTAACAATAGGATAAAAAACCATGAGGACAAGACAACAGCCACCAAAACCATGGATACAAGAGACAGATCCCCGCCCCCACACCAAATAGATCTAGGAGACAACAGACAGAGTCGCTACAGCAGATAAAAGGGAGAAGGCAAACAGAACAGGACAAAGGGGGCAATCGACAGAGAACAGACAGACAGACCCCAGGAAAGCAACAGACAGACGACAGAGAGACCTGACTAACAGAAGACAGAGACAGACAGTGGTGACCGTCCATCCACCTTATGCATGATAACGAAAAATTATTTATCGTTGACAGGACGACAGACAGAGACAGAGACAGACAGAACAGAGACAGACAGAGAACAGAGAACAGACACGAGAACAGACAGACAGAGACAGACAGAGACAACGACAGAACAGACAGAGACAGACAGAGACAGAGGACAGAGACAGAGGACAGAGACAGACAGACAGACAGAGACAGAGAGACAGAGACAGAGACAGACAGAGAGACAGAGACAGAGACAGACAGAGAACAGAGACAGACAGACCACAGACAGACACAGACAGACACACAGACAGACACAGACAGACACAGACACACACAGACAGACACCACACAGACACACACAGACACACACAGACACACACAGACACACAGACAGACAGACAGACAGACGACAGACGGATGTTTTGCATTGATTTATCGAGGCTGCACGTCATGAAGTTATCTCTCTAATGACATCGTCTTAAAACCATATTTAAACTGATTGTGGAGAATAATGGTTTACTGCCGCCTATAAACATGTCCCGCAATTGACCTGCTGGAGCGGGAAACAGAGTTACTACGAGGTCAATCATTTCCTCCAGCTTGGCTTGTTTTTTTAATGCGGCAGTCGGGACAACGTTGCGTGAGGGAGTGCACACACATCAAACACAGACGGTTGTTTTGTTCGGAGCCAAGCTGGAGATGCTGAATTCCCTTGTAGGGAACTAGGGATGGTCACTGTGTGGACAGTGTAGGGACAAGGAGACTTCAGTTTGGTGACAGTGACTATAGTACACAGACAGGCTACAGCACCCATTCGCTGGGGTCTGTCCAACTTCTGTCCAAAGGGCCATTCTGGTATGGCTCATTGGTTAGATAGTCACCCTAACCAGTTTTTGACATCATAGTCCCCGGCCATAGGGCCTGCCAGAGAGAGAAAATGAGAGAGGGAGAGAAAGAAAGAGGAGGAAGGCAAACAAAGATGAGAGAAGTATGAGGAAAGAGTTGAAGATAAAGAGATAAGACAGAAAGAGGTGGGGAAACAGTGTGTATGTTGGTAGCAAGGTAGGCAGGTAGGCGAGAGACTGGCACAAACTCGGCTTCTGAAGGAGAAGTAAGAAAAAAAAACACACAGGTTACTAAATTCACTAGGTAGACAGGCACCACTCAGAGCAAGTTGGCACCAAATGATGCATTGTGCAATTTGCACGAGTTGTTAACTCACTTGCATATTTCATTCCAATCGGAGTACAGATGAAACTCTGAACATGAAGCGGTTTACTCCTAAATCTTCCTCAGGGGGCCGTCCTGTCTGGGTGACGCAGGAGGGCCATTGTCCTGTCCTGTGTGCTCTGTGACCTGACACCTGTTCCCCTGGTCACAGCAAGCTCCCTGTTTTAGACCACTCTAGAGAGTTGGAGAGACGCTCCACAGCTATTCTTACAGCGCCTTTCCTGCTCTCTGCATTCCCAGGCTTTCAAAGGGCCAGTCAGAAATCATCTGTGCTTGCACCCTACTACCCCCTGCTTACTTGAGCTACAAGCAAAAAACATTACACAAAGGAACAATAAGATTAAAGCGTAGCGGGGGAGGGCGAAAGGAGGAGGGCAAGAGGAGGAGGGCGAGAGGAGGAGCGCAGTAGCAGCACCGGGGCAGAGGAGCCTTGTAGAATGAAACATTTACCAGCTCCTCTAATTAGGATGTTGCCTTCTGAACACTGGAGTGGATGAGAGGTGACAGGTGCGTGAACACTTTCTCTCGCACTCTTTCTCACACATACACAAGTGACGTGCAAACATGCGCTTGTGCGCGCGCACACACACACACACTTATCGTTTTTCACTGAAGCACACACGCACATATACATATTTGTCTCTCTGTGAAACACACACACACCCCTCCAGGTCTGATATAATATGATGTTGTTCCTTCTCATAGAAGCCGAGAGGCAGTGGTTTTCTAGCAGAGCTGATAATGAAGGCTGGTGTGTGTAGAAGCCTGATCTTAGGGTGTTGTGCTGTGTGTGCTCTCCTGCTCAGTATCTGCTGCATCTCCCTTCTGTGTTCAAATCAGCAATGAAGTCGGACTACCAATGGACAAGGCTAGCCCAGCACTCACAGAGCCAATCAAACACTAAGGTCTACGGAGGCTCTCAACAGCACGGCAGCGCCGTCAAATAAGTGAATGATGTGAGGTTGAATGAAAACATCAGAACTTAAACACTTACATTTACATTCGTACACCAAATGCAGCTTGACAAAGTCAATAAAGAATCCAGTGGACTGGAGGTATAAACTAACGAGGAAAGTTAAAGGCCTGCTGAACACTGGCACTCAATCAGGGAGCAATTCTGACGCATGCCTTCCAGAGAGGGCGGGGGGAGTGAGACAGAGATGCAGAAAAGGAAACAGAAAAATAGAGTGGAAATAAAGAGACAGACAGGCAAACAGAGAAAGAGAATGGCGGCACTGACCTAAATTGCGCTTTTGATCGTCGATGGCGATGAAGCGAATGCAGGGATTATTGGAGACGTACTTGGTGGCCCAGGGGACGTTGATGTGAGCCTGGGCCTTTGTAGAAGAAGCCCAGCGCATAGCGCCGACAAGTAGCTTACCGCCCCAAGCTGCTGCCGCCGACTCTCCTCTAGCACTTTCGCATAGGAAAACAGAGGGACAATGTCAGGGAGTTTAAGCCTGTTACCAGGCCGGCATCAGTTAGCCGAGCCTGGATACACAGAACCTACAGTATGCTTACAATGGATACCACTGTGAGGTGATGGGACTGCGCCCCGAAGTCTAGGAATCTGTCAAGCTTTCAGGTAACCAGTGTCAGGCTTCACTCATTCATTCCCACTGAGCCCTCAACAATGAGACATTAAATGACATGGATTACATTTTCTTAAAGGATTTGATCCAAGCAGGCTTACGGCAGTAACATTAATGCATTATTGAAAAATGGGACATATTATTCATATCAAAACTGGAGTATCATATCTAATGATGTTTGTGTGCTCACAGTATAATTAACGAGCAAGCATTCAGTCTACTGAGGCAAGATAGCTACCGCCTACCAGACTACATGCAGTCACCCTGTAAGCTTGGGTGCAACTAAATAACTAAACTAACGTCCATATTGCATATGGTAGAAGAGATGTTCTCTCCTTAGTTTATTTATACGGGTTTTGGAGTTGTTTTTTCAAAGCAATGCTGTCCTTGTTTCCAGTCTGAAACATCTGTTGTTTATTGGCCTCTGAAGCGCTAGCTTGGMCGTGCTTTAGTTATTTAGGGCCCCAGAGTATGGAGCATACACAGGTCAGAGATCAACACTGTGGATTTCGAATACATATTTCTACTAGAACACGTTGAACAGAAAAATAACTATTTTAATCTAGGCCAACAGTGAGTCCTAAGAGAAGTAGCAAGTAAGCTAACCTGGCGGTCGTCTCTGGACGGTCCTAAAAAATACATGACTGAGGAGATTCTTGGAGCGCAGAGCTGAAATGTGGGTAGATAAACTTTAGTTAAACTTAACCTATGTATGTAGGACAAATGAACTGGTTGTGCGACAGCCGTTTCTGAATCTGAACAACGATTTACAGCAGGGTCAGTAGATTATATTTGGAAATAATTGCTAACAAAATAACCATAAAGTAAAACAGGGGCAGAGAGGCAAAGAGATAAAAATGTGTGAGGCTTACGAACACAGAAATAGTCCTTGAGCACAAGCCATCTTAACATGTTGCACAGTACAAACAACTACAAGCACCACAGCTGTATGCCTAACGTCCCAGTGACCAAAGCTATTAAAACAACAGAATTAAAAATGACCCCACCTATATTCCCGGTGCTGTAGTTATACGAACAAGCAAATGTTCTTCTAATTAGCTGCACAATGGGCTGACGATGGGGGAATATGACAGCGCCAGTCACAAGGTCACATTACTTTCCCAGGGTATGGGGCCTTTTATAATTTTCTGTGTCATCCTGGAACATCTGGCCCAGATTAGGCCCATGTAAATGTGGACCTCGGTATGGCCGGACAATCTGCTGCGGCATCTCACAAATGCACGGGCGCACACACATGCATGGGTGCACATACACACACGGGCGCGGACTGACAAACACACACACACACACACACACACACACACACACACACACACACACACACACCAATTAAATCAAACATGTATACAGTGGGAAATCCACACACACACACACACACACACACACACACACACACACACACACAACACACACACACAGACGAGGACAAACACACACACACACACACACAGGGTCTGTCTGCACAGGGGAGAATGCAAAACCACTATCTGACGCATCCATAAAGAGACTTTCTGTTTCTCATGAAAATGGAGCAAGCCCATTGTTGATGCAGTTTAAAGATCTCAGACATGGGCAGGACGGAAGCTTATCTCGTCTCAGAGTACCATTTTAAAAAAGAGTACAGTTCCGCACCAACTGTGGATTTAGTACTCTTACTAAATGCCTTCAACTTAAAACACAGTCGGTCAGAACCTCGGCGAACATCTGGTAATGGAAAAGATTCTAATGATCTGACTAGAGACAAATCTTTTAAAAGACTTTGTTCAATTTAACGGTCAGCATTGGGGTCCACCCACCATACTTCACCTAGACCTCATTCATGGAGCTGTTCAAGTTATAGCCCTAGTAGATGTGAGGGGAATGTTTACTCAACGATCAAAATTACCCTGAGTAATGTGGCTTGTCCCAATGCGTTGTTAATGGAATCCGCAGTCCTCCCGCATCAAATGAAGGCATGCTCCATTCCATCTCCTCTGCATGTTTCTACTAACTGTGTCCTGATGAAGGCTTATTGAATGCTCATTCATCAGTTCAGTGCCTCCTCTGCTCATTCTCTGCTCTCTCAGTGGTTTGCACTCCAGTTTTGTTGTGGGTGGGTGAGAGAGATGCCTTGCGTTTTTCCAGATGACTGTCCAATGTGGCAATCTGGGGGAGTTATTGGGTCCAGTGCCCAATTCTAGCACAGATGTTTAACAGGTGGTGGATAGTGTTGCATTAAATGTTTTGGTATGAATAAATATGGAACAGGTGTGTGAGAAATACAGTACCTTGTGTTCAGGTCTCTAAAAACACATTGCATTACTGTACATTACATTGCATAAAGATCTATTAGTTAAAGTCATCAAGACATTAGGAACCATTCCATTCTATTAGGGCTGACCCCATTTAGTCGACTGGTCAATAAATAAAAAAATCATGGTGTACAAGACTGTCTGATTTGCGTCTGTCTGAGTAGACTGATCCATCGTGGAGGGAATGGGGATGGCACAGTCCATCAGTCTAAGGCATTTGCTACCGAAATTGTATATGGTTATATTATGTAAGAACAATGRTGCTACACAAATACAAATAATATTATTTTATAACAAATGTGTGTTTTTCCCCGCGTTAGTGTTTGCTGTCCACAATTSTGAAATATGTCTGTGCGCTGTTGAATTGGCACCTTTTCCTAGACCATGTTTCTATGTGTATAATAGAAAAGTGAATCGCATTTTGGTGTTGAGACGAATGCGGCGGAGGCAGAAGCGGAGAGAAAACAGCCCTTGCCTTAATTGTCTAAGAAAAGTGAGGAGAAAGGAAAGCCCAACTTAATTAGGTCTATAATCAATAGCAGGGGTGCCACTTTGGTTGTAGAAGTGGGGGGGGACATAACCTGATGGGAGGTCTGGGGGTCCTCTCCTTGGATTTTTGGGCCATCTAAAGCTCATTTCCTGCATTTTTACACAATCCAATATGCAGTCTCCATTTAGAACAAAAAGTAAGCAAAAATACCCACAGTCATCAAGCTATGTAAGAGATAATTATTAAACCTGTTTAAGTGATTAATAAGACTGAACTAGATCAAAGGTAATTCGATAATAAAATATTGTGTTGCTCCTTTAACCAATAGACTAACAAATGAGCAACTCTTGAAAAAATACAACAAAAGAAATTGCAGCCTGACCGACCAGCAGCCCGAGACGCCTGCACGCCCGACCCCCACCAGTCTAGTCAATAACTCAACTCTCACCCAACACAATTTCCTTCACCATTCACACATTTCACTTTTTTCATTTAAAGGGAAAGGTTTGAAATGAATAAAACACATACACTTCAAATATACATTAAAACCTCTACCGACCCCCCCCTCCCGGATCCGGGATCATCCTCATCAAAAAAGCTGACTAGCCTAGCCTAGCGCCACAGGGTTAACACACAGAAACAGCAAATCCTCCATATAACTATTCTCATAYTACTAATAGTACTCTAGAGCTCTTTTTACTTGCACACAATATATTTGGGTCGCCCCGTCCTGTCCTTAACGTTCCACCACCCTGCAGCCCCCCAACCCAACACACCCCACTTAACTTTAGGATTTTAGTGAAACATTCGTTATTGGTATCAGGTGTGTTAGGCCAAGGCCAGAGTGACAATCCACAGGACGGCAGACCCCCAGACCAGGACTGAGCAGCTAGATATGTATCTCCCCTGACGTGGGCATGTTTTCAATACAGACTCCTTTAGTCCTACTGTATTCCATATAAGAATATTCCATATTCCTTTCATTGTGTAATAAATCAAATCTAGTGATACATAACTTGACATTGTGGGAGGAAAACCAACCTTCCAATAAATGGCAATGCATTTCTTAGCCACTATAAATTATTGGTTACACCGTTTCTTCAGAAAACAGTCTCCAGTTTCAACATTTCTAAGCAAACAAAAACAGGGAGAAGGGAGAATCTGTAGACATGCTGAGAAAAAAAGAAGATACTCTTTGCCAGAAATCAGCTAGCCTGCACAAGACCATAACATATGCAAATATGTCCCCTTTTGTATTTTACACCTCCAGCATAGGTATTACATTTCTGAGTGCATGATATTCAGTTTTACTGGCATACAGTACATTCTATGGATGGTCTTAAACTGTAGTAATTTATGTCTGAGATGATATGAACATGACTGGAAATTCAAACTTATCTGTATCCATTCATCATCATCAATAGCTTCTACAGGGTCTTCCTCACATTTTTGCTTTACCTGTTTTGTGTCATTGGGGAAAGCCTCTATCAACCCTTGATACAGTTTGGAAGTCAACTTTGGAGGTTTGTCAGACTGCCTTGAAATAGCATCTGGCTTGTCCAGTGTTTGCTGCACAGAGAGAATAAAGTGTTGTATCTGCAGAAATTCACCTCACCTCTGTCACAGATTGGTCTTCCCTGGTTGCCTGACCCTGCTGAGACCCCTGTCACCATCTGMTCCTCCTAAAATGAGGCATGACAAAGAATTACCTTGGTGTACATTATATTATCCAAGAATAGAATAAATGGTTCAATAATTGAAATGATCATTATTCTCAGATTCCAGACTGTAGCTTTAAGCTTCAGCTTTAAGCTTCAGTTGCATCCCTAATGCATCCCGCATTTTTCATGCTAAGGGGCGGGAACGGGYGGTCAGGAGCAAAAGCCAGCCAAGTTCATTAACTTCTGAAACGGGACAACATAAAGGCTACAAAACATTTCCATACAAACAACATCTGTTAGATAGTAATAATAGCCAGCTCATATCGCTATCTGACAGATAACTAGAGGCTAGAGCTGACATGGCTGTGGTAGTTACTAGTTATTGTAGCTTATATATTCACCTTACTGTACATGTCAGTTACAATACTAGCTCAGCACTGTGAATAAACACTAGTTTAGTGTTCTGTTAAGTTAGACAGCAGTTACCTTGCCAGCTATATTCAGTCAACTAAAGAGTAGCCAGTTTCTGCTCTGCTTGCTTTTACAACTTGGTGAAAGAGCGCAACACACACACACTGAACTATGCTCAACTCTCCCGTGCTGGTTCAGCCAGCCTGCCAGAAGCTTTGCCTTCACACAGCCTGTCAGCCTGTTCTGTGGTATCCGTGCGGTCCTAAATCCAGCCGGCTGAACACTCCRAGCAGGCTACCCGAGCGCTCGGAGTCCAATGGTCCTAAAGCACAATGTGTCGCATTATGTATCACATTGTAATGATAAAACTGGGGGGGACAAAAATGMATTTTTTTTTGCCCSTGATCAAGAGCCTAACTATTAAATGTGCCTGGCTTTATAAAATCAGCCATATATATCTGCAGAAATAAGCCAGATCCTGCTTCTGTTGCCTGTTTGAGTGTTTGGTTAATAGCCTACTAATTCCGTGAGCACCAAGTTTCAGGCAACCACAACATGTTGGATAAACAATTTCACAAATTCAGCTGTTTTAAATCTTTGCTATGCTGTAACAAAGGCTTTACACTTTTTTCTCGTTAGACCAGCTTCTCTGGTATTATTTATAATAATAACAACCCTCCTTTTTCCTTGACCTCCTTCTTATTGTTATTATTATTATGACGATCATTATAATAATAAGTAATGTCATTATCATTAGTAGGCTTAGTATAGCAGCCTTGTATAACCACCATCGAGCTGTAGGCCTAAGAGCGCATCCTGTTAATTCTTAATACCGTAACTTACTCAAGCCTATATTCCAATACTTACATAGACTACTGTATCAATCAATCATTTATTTGTTCATGTCATCACACAGGAGTCATTCGTGATTTTAAATGCAATCAAGCATTTTAGTTTTAAAATAAAATAACAAAGYGACCATTGAATAATTGGCGTAAACAATAAATAGGCCTAAACTGTTCCATTTTGGAAATTGCATTCACGAATGAATGCGATTGTTTTTAGTCTTTGCTCTAATAAAGGATTWAAAAAAACGTTACAACAGATTCTCTGGTACGCTTATAATGTATTTAGTGTTGTTTACATTGTTCCAAACAATCAGAAAATATATAGTAAAAAAAGTACATTGTAATGTAACAACACCTGTTCGGCACATATAATATGCATGCATATTACCTTCTTTTTCTTGATTTCCAGTATTTTCCACAACTAGTCAAATGTATTACACACATCTGACTTCCCCTTTACCTCCTGAGCAACCAGTAAACATTCCCCCATTCCGAGTTTATTTGTCACGTCCTCTGCATCCATTTTTCTGTCACGTGTTACAGTGTTCAGAGTTTGACATAATAAATGTATTGATGTGATTATGATATGCTATAGGTCAGGCCCTATTGGTCACATGCATGCAATGTATACATGTCTCATGTGTAGAGAGCAAGGGTTGAGGGAATAGGGATAGCCTCAGACAACAACATTGATGTATACGCTGAATCGGTGAGCAAGTTTATTAGCAAGTGCATCGGTGATGTTGTACCCACAGTGACTATTAAAACCTTTTCCAACCAGAAACCGTAGATTGATGGCAGCATTCGCGCAAAACTGAAAGCGCGAACCACTGCTTTCAATCATGGCAAGGTGACCGGAAACATGACCAAATACAAACAGTGTAGCTATTCCCTCCGMAAGGCAATCAAACAAGCAAAGAGTCAGTATAGAGACAAAGTAGAGTCGCAATTCAATGGCTCAGACATGATACGTATGTGGCAGGGTCTACAGTCAATCACGGATTACAAAAAGTAAACCAGCCCCGTCGCGGACACCAACGTCTTGCTCCCAGACACGGCCCACTACCAAAACTTTCAGGCGCTCCTTCACCGCGGGCAATGTGAGTAAAACATTTAAACTTGTTAACCCTCACAAGGCTGCCGGCCCAGACGGCATCCCTAGCCGCATCCTCAAAGCATGCGCAGACCAGCTGGCTGATGTGTTTACGGACATATTCAATCAATCCCTATCCCAGTCTGCTGTTCCCACATGCTTCAAGAGGGCCACCATTGTTCCTGTTCCCAAGAAAGCTAAGGTAACGAGCTAAATGACTATCGCCCCGTAGCACTCACTTCTGTCATCATGAAGTGCTTTGAGAGACTAGTCAAGGATCATATGACCTCCACCCTACCTGACACCCTAGACCCACTCCAATTTGCTTACCGCCCCAATAGGTCCACAGACGACGCAATCGCAATCACACTGCCCTAACCCATCTGGACAAGAGGAATACCTATGTAAGAATGCTGTTCATCGATTACAGCTCAGCATTCAACACCATAGTACCCTCCAAACTCGTCATTAAGCTTGAGGCCCTGGGTYTCCATCCCACCCTGTGCAACTGGGTCCTGGACTTTCTGACGAGCCGCCCCCAGGTGGTGAAGGTAGGAAACAACATCTCCACCCCGCTGATCCTCAACACTGGGGCCCCACAAGGGTGCGTTCTCAGCCCTCTCCTGTACTCCCTGTTCACCCATGACTGCGTGGCCATGCACGCCTCCAACTCAATCATCAAGTTTTCAGACGACACTACAGTGGTGGGATTGATTACCAACAACGACAAGACGGCCTACAGGGAGGAGGTGAGGGCCCTCGGAGTGTGGTGTCAGGAAAATAACCTCACACTCAACGCCAACAAAACAAAGGAGATGATCGTGGACTTCAGGAAACAGCAGAGGGAGCACCCCACTATCCACATTGATGGGACAGTAGTGGAGAAGGTGGAACGTTTTWAGTTCCTCGGCGTACACATCACGAACAAACTGAAATGGTCCACCCACACAGACAGCGTGGTGAAGAAGGCGCAACAGCGCCTCTTCAACCTCAGGAGGCTGYAGAAATTTGGCTTGTCACCGAAAATACTCACAAACTTCTACAGATAGCACAATCGAGAGCATCCTGTCGGGCTGTATCACCGCCTGGTATGGCAACTGCTCCGCCCAAAAACCGTAAGGCTCTCCAGAGGGTAGTGAGGTCTGCACAACGCATCACCGGGGACAAACTACCTGCTCTCCAGGAAACCTACACCACCTGATGTCACAGGAAGGCCAAAAAGATAATCAAGGACAACAACCACCCGAGCCACTGCCTGTTCACCCCGCTATCATCCAGAAGGCGAGGTCAGTACAGGTGCATCAAAGCTGGGACCGAGAGACTGAAAAACAGCTGCCATCAGACAGTTAAACAGCTATCACTAACATTGAGTGGCTGCTGCCAACATACTGACTCATCTCCAGCCACTTTAATAATTAAAAATTGGATGCAATAAATATAACACTAGTCACTTTAAACAATGCCCCTTTATAGAATGTTTACATACCCTACATTACTCATGTACTCTATACCATCTACTGCATCTTGCCTATGCCGCACGGCCATCACTCATCCATATGTTCATATGTACATATTCTTATTCATTCCTTTACACTTGTGTGTATAAGGTAGTTGTTGTGACATTTTTAGATTACTTGTTAGATATTACTGCACATTCGGAACTAGAACCACAAGCATTTCGCTATACTTGCATTAACATCTGCTAACCATGTGTATGTGACCAATAAAATTTGATTTGAATGTTTTTCCTAAACAAATTAGGGATTTTGTTAACATAACTTTTCAGTCAGAAATGGCTGTAATTACGATGCAGCTTCAGCAACACGGACAGTGTGATACGCACTGTTGATTTTTCTTTGTTGGTCGCTGCAGCAGGGAAGGAAGCGAGATAAATGGGTGCTAGTTACACAGTCACTTGCAGTTTTTTTTAAACACAACGCAGCAAGTCTGAGCCAGGCCCAGCACAATCAAAGCAATTGCGGTTGGACTCCCTCTAGTCATTTGTGTWTCTTAATTATTTCATCAAACAGTTCGCTTAAAGCTCAGTGCATATACTTGTTTTGATTCAAATGTGTCTATATATGGAAAAATACACCTTTAAAAATKTAGACCAATCGATTGGTCGAGAGAACAGATGACTCTTGGTCGACCAAGATTATTTTGGTCAGAGACAGCCCTACTTTTTATGTCTGTTGGTTTACTGACTATGAAACTCAATATTCAATCTGCACAAAAAGGAGAAGACAGATAGATCTGAAAAAGTCTCTTCTGCAAAAGTGGGGCCTCTTTGGACCTCTCCAACCACCTTCATTCACCAAGAGACAGTACTGCAAAACACACACCAACACGCACACACGCTATCCTCTCACACTTGTCACCACAGAGGCCTCTGGAGTGGGGGTGCCTGCTCTCTGTCTGTCCAAACATTATACATTTCCTCTGCATTCTCTCTGCAGAGACTTGGCCAGCTGTGCTTTACGTGCTGAGAGGAGTGGCTCCCTCCAACCATGGTGGCTTACTGACATTGCTTTACGGCTCCTATAAACACATTCAGAGCATACAGTTCATCACTAAAAAAGTCCATATGAGCAGGGGCCATTTCTATACAATCACCTGGATGTGTTGCAGGGATCTATGAAGATCTTCCGTATGTGTGTGTCGCAACACGTGTATTGGTGTTTGTGTGTGTGAAATGGGTGTGCCTGCGTGAGTGTGTGAGAAATGAACATAAAGAGAGAACAATGTGTGTACGTGCACGCACCCACACGTGTGTGTGTGTGTGTGTGTGTGTGTGTGTGTGTGTGTGTGTGTGTGTGTGTGTGTGTGTGTCAGCGTACTTGGAGTTCAGTGCAGATGAGAAGGTTAACATTTTCCAGCGGGGTGGTGGTTGCAGCCGCTCGTGTGTTTGTGTGTGTGTGTGTGTGTACCGGTGGCCTCCCTGGTCTTTGATGTGGGAGTGGGCACGCTTGCACTGCACATAAGCACACAGCCAAGACAACGCAGGAGTGGCTTCGGGAGAAGTCTCTGAATGTCCTTGAGTGAACCAGCCAGACCCCGGACTTGAACCCGATCGAACATCTCTGGAGATACCTGAAAATAGATGTTCAGCGACACTCCCCATCCAACCTGACAGAGCTTGAGAGGATCTGCAGAGAATGGGAGAAACTCCCCAAATACAGGTGTGCCAAGCTTGTAGCATCATACCCATGAAGACTCGAGGCTGTAATCGCTGACAAAGGGTCTTCAACAAAGTACTGAGTAAAGGGTCTGAATACTTATGTAAATGTGATATTTACGTTTTTTATTTTTAAAACATTTGCAAACATAAAAATGTATATACATATTTTTTGGGGTTCATTATTGGGTATTGTGTGTAGATTGATGAGGGAAGAAAACAATTGAATCCATTTTAGAATAAGGCTGTAACATAACAAAATGTTTAAAAAGTCAAGGGGTCTGAATACTTTCCGAATGCACTGTAAATGCCTATAAAAACGGTGGGACGGTGGGCATAAAAATGCCTCTAACTGATGGGATACACAAGCTACATTACTTGCCCAATGACAACAGTTTAATCAAAATGGACTGGTTGATTAAAGTAGGGAAATATGTGTTTCAACAACGAGCTGCAGTTTTGGAATAATTGCATCCCGTCTATTTTCCGCTTAGGCTACTTTGCGAAMTGATAATGCCATTTAGAATTGGTTAGCCCAGAATATAACCCCCTAAACATAGACAGGTTCCACACTGAAAATATGCAAAAACATTTGTTTGATAAAGACAAAGATCATATTTTCATCAGAATCACCAAGCCTAGGCCTACTCACCAGACAGATGTCGCGGCTGTAATTTATCATCATGCAGTGTTCCATTTGGAATTGATTAATCCATTAAGAAAATACAAAAAAAACTGGCAAAATAAACAAACTCGAACATCTGTAGGCTTATATTGAAAATAACACATATTTTGGTTTGTAACCCTGAAAATTGTTTATTTCAATGCACCAAACGGAGCCCCTTTTCAAATTATCTCTCTTTGACAATAACTGTTCCAGACGCGTGAGATGCGCAACACTTTGCACTGCCAACTTTTTTTCATTTGGAAAAATATTGTTATATTATGTTATATTACATCATGTTTTTGCTATAAAAGAGATGTGTCTTGACTGTATAACAAAACAAGGCTATGCCTTTGCACAGCCATAGGCTTTTACAAGCAAGCGCCACTGCTGAGGTTACTGCCTTTTTGAAGATTGTGTTCCACGATACAATATAACCAGCTGATATTATAGATTCAATAATTGAATCTTAAAGGCAATAGTTTTTTATTGATTGAATATATATGAGGCAATTTAGCAATTTGTTTTGATTTGTTATCTGTAATGGTTATGATAAATTAGGCATTGTTGTGCACTTTCTCATATTTTTTCCATTGCTGGCCTTGCCCTTCTAAAAACATATATTTTTTCCATTACAAGTACTTGAAAAAAATCATGGGAGTAGTCGAACAGTCCAAAAACGTCAAATGCCCATCCCTAGTATAGAAGTTCATACCCTGTCTATATCCGTATTAAAATGAATGCACAGCACATATAGTCCAGTAGCAAAGGTCAAATGAACAATTCATTTTAAAATGCCCCTCGGGTATGCTTTACAATGTCTATACATCCGAATTGGGACTGTCTACGGTCTACACCCCATACTTTAAGAAGGATTTATTCCAACAGTCAATTACAATGGCCCTTTATATGTGGACCCGCAGGCTTACTGTCTGATGTGCTAGAATTAAACTGCCTATCAATGCCTTAATTAAATGCCATAATTCAAATCTTTATGACTATACTACAGCAAGAAGAAAAGAGAAGAGCTTTGTATAGTGAAGTATAAGGTGGATGTGGAAGTCACAGTATCTATAGTCATCACCACAGTAAGGAAGGGAGGAGTACTGTAAAGCATACATTTAAAAAAAAGTTTACACTCTAAAATGTGCTCAATGTTAAGGTCACCGTCCATGGCAAACAAATAGCTATCTACCTGTTATGGGGGTGGTGGGGAAGCCTTCACCATTCAAATACACAGTATTTTACSTAATTTCAAGATTCACAATGAGGTGCTCTGAAAACACACAACAGTTACACTGAGGAGGAAATACATTGCCCTTTAAGACATGAATGTATGGTGAAGTGGGACATGTATAGTGCAATGAATGCACATCACACCATTTCCCCTGTTGAATGACGTAATGTGAAGGAAACAATGCGTCCTTGGGAGAATCTCAATTGCATTTCCTTGAATCTTCTCTCTTCTGCCTTCTTCTCAAAACCCATTGGATGAGAAGGTCAGAGGAGAGAGGACGTGAGGAATCAAGGAAATGCAATTGAGATTCTCCTCATGTTCAAATAAAATGGCTGCTCCTCTCCTAGACCCTCTACTCTCCTGTGTCCACCTGTCCTCTAGTCTGATAGGATACATGCTCCCCTGCACGTCGCCATCCCCGGAGGCATGCGCTTCGCCCCTTCACACCGCAATGTCTTTTCACTTAATTGCATTTTTGTCAAACCTTGTAAAGGATCTGTGCGGGCGGCGGAGTGGCAGCCATGTGGAGTCGCGCATCACTTGGAAGGCCCGGTTACACATCATAAACGGCAATGCCTCTTCCCCATCTGGCAGGGGCAAGGCTGTAAAAGAGAATGTTATTGTGAAACTCGCTCGACGGCTCATAGCCGATCAATGGGGTGTAAAAGGGAGGGGGAGAGCGAGAGAGAGAGTGAAGGGAGAAACATGCAGGCCAGGCAAGGGCGTTTTCACATAAAATCCCAAAGTTCAGAGTTGGGTATTAAACATTCGGCCCATCACTCCCCTGCTTGTGTTGCATGTCCTTAAGGCAACACCAGGAAGACCGACTGTGATKCCCAATACCCTTGCAGACTGTTCACTGTGTGAGTTCGAAGCACAGACCCAAGTGAATCGATCCAGCCTCTCCTTATACTTCCAGCATCTCACTGCTCTGCTATAGTCCTGTCCCACAATTCACTAATATGCTGACTGTTAGTAGAACTCAGGCAGGGTGTCTAGTGGTTAGAGCATTGAGCCAGTAACCAATGCTGGATCGAATCCCCGAGCTGACAAGGTAAAAATCTGTCGTTCTGCCCCTGAACAAGGCAGTTAACCCACTGTTCCCTGGTAGGCTGTCATTGTAAATAAGAATTTGATCTTAACTGACTTGCTTAGTTAAATAAAGGTTAAAAAAAWTCTTATAATAAAATATACTCTGTGCCAGAAGGGAGGAGGGCCCAGGATATATATGGCATGTTTACTCACCATGTCAGGGTGCTAGACTGCCATGCTACATAAAGACTGTGCTGGGTTGGATGAGATTTATAGGCCCTGTAGCCTGGGCCAAGGAACTAGGAAGAACCACAGGCCTGCAGTGCTGCTGCTGGACTCCAAATGAGTGGGGAGTGTGAGCAGGGAGTGTGTACTGGCAGGCACTGTTAATCACTGCAGCTCTAGTGGGGGAGTCAGGAGTCTAGTTCGCTAAATGTAGGACTACTGTGACACTCAAGGTGCATGTTTCCCTCCTAAAACTACAGGTTTAGGATCAGATTACTTTCCTAAATAATCCTATCTTTAACAATTAGGGGAATTAAATAATATCTGACCCTGGACTGGGGCAATATGGGACTGCAGTGAGCTACCTTAATGGTGCTCTATGAGGATCCCAGTTATGCCCATTAGTAAGGAGGAGAACATCACATCCATTGCATGGGGCGGCAGGTAGCCTAGTGGTTAGCGCGTTGGGTCAGTAACCGAAAGGTTTCTAGATCGAATCCCCGAGCTGACAAGGTAAAAATCTGTTCTGCCCCTGAACAAGGCAGTTAACCCACTSTTCCTAGGCTGTCATTGTAAATAAGAATTTGTTCTTAACTGACTTGCCTAGTTAAATAAAATTTAAAAAATCATGAACATGATAATTGACTGGGTTAGACACCTGCTAATGGGTTGAGCCTGTGCTGAGCTAAGTGTCACTACACAGGAAGAGCTGTCACGGAGGCTCTCCGCGCTGACTCTCATGCCTCTGTTTTCATCCTCCTAGATCTATCTGCTGCCTTCGACACTGTGAACCATYGGTTCCYCGTCTTCACCGTCACAGAGCTGTGCATCTCAGGCTTTGCACAATGTTGGATTGCATCCTACCGGACAGGCCGCTAGTTAGTACCAGGTGACGTGGAGAGGATCTGTGTCTCACCACTGCCTTGGCAGGTCCCTAATAACATTCAAATACAAATGCTACTGGTGTCCCCCAGGGCTCGATTCTAGGCCCTCTTATTCTAGGCCCTCTTAGTCACTCGGCTCCGTCAAATCCTCACATGGTCTCTCCTATTATTGCTATGCGGATGACACTCAACTACTTTTCTCCTTCCCCCTTCTGACACTCAGGTAGCGGCACAAATCTCTGCATGCCTCACAGATATCTCAGCTTGGATGTCTGCCCACCACCTCAAGCTCAACCTCGACAAGACGGAGCTCCTCTTCTTCCCGGGGAAGGCCTGCCTCCAYTAAGACCTCTTTCCATCACGGTTGACAACTCCAGTGTCCACTTCCCAGAATGCAAAGAGCTTTGGCGTGACCCTGGACAACAAACCCTCTGTGGTTCTCTGCAAACATCAAAGCAGTGACTCGCTCCAGCAGGGTCATGCACCACAACATCCATAGAGCAYGACCCTACCTCACACAGGAAGCTGCACAGGTCCTAATCCAGGCACGTCATCTCCCGCCTGGACTACAAGTTCTCCCATGTCACGCGCTGCTCTGCACACTCCACTGGCATCCAGTCAAAACTTTGAAAGTTCTTGAAATTTTCCGAATTGACTGACCATGTCTAAAAGTAATGATGGACTGTCATTTCTCTCTGCTTATTTGAGTTGTTCTTGCCAGAATATGGACTTGGTCTTTTACCAAATAGAGCTATCTTCTGTATACCACCCCTACCATGTCACAACACAACTGATTGACTGAAATGCATTAAGAAGGAAAGAAATTCCACAAATGAACTTTTAACAAGGCACACCTATTTATTGAAATGCATTTCAGGTGACTACCTCGTGAAGCTGGTTGAGAGAATGCCAAGAGTGTGCAAAGCTGTCATCAAGGCAAAGGGTGACTACTTTGAAGAATCTCAAATCTAAAATATACTTTTTTGGTTACTACATGACTCCATGTGTTATTTCATAGTTTTGATGTATTCACTATTATTCTACAATGTAGAAAATAGTTTAAAAAAACGTTTTAAAAACTTGAATGAGTAGGTGTGCCCAAACTTTTGACTGGTACTGTACTTAAGTATAAAAAGTAAACGTAATTGTAACAATATACTTAATTACAAAAAGTTTGCTTAATACATTCCATATATTAAGCAAACCAGATGGCACTGTTTTCTTGTTATTTAAATGTATGGATAGCCAGGGGCACACCCCAACACTCAGACATAATTTACAAACAAAGCATTTGTTTTTAGTGAGTCCATCAGATCTGAAGCAGTAGGGATGTTATCTTGATTAGTGCATGAATCGGACCATTTTCCTGCCATGCTAAGCATTTGAAATGTATCAAGTACTTTTGGGTGTCAGGGAAAATGTATGAAGTAAAAAGTACATTGTTGTCTTTAGGAATGTACTGGAGTAAAAGTAAAAGTTTTCAAAAATATAAATAGTAAAGTAAAAGTACAGATACCCCAAAAAACTACTTAAGTAGTGCTTGAAAGTATTTTTTACTGAAGTACTTTACACCACTGCCGTTCTGCCACCTCCTCCCTACGGGAGGTCAGCTCAGCTCAGCCCAGTCAAAGCTATTTTTCTATCCTTGCACCTCAAATGGTGGAACCAGCTTCCCCCGAAGCTAGGACAGCAGAGTCCCTGCCCCCTTCCGAAAACATCTGAGACCCTACCTCTTCAAAAAGAATCTTAAATCATCTTAAATAATCCCACAAAATTATTAAAATAACACCCTTGCTTTTCCTGACCTAACACTTGCACTTGATAATCTGAGAAGATCATTGTATGTCCCTCTCACTGTAATAAGGATGGTTTGTCCACCAACACCAACTCTATAATAAAGGATAGTCAACCTGCAAGACAAAATGAGGAAGGCTAACATACAACAGCACGATGAGATGAGAACACTGCAAATACACTGACCACAAACACAGGCCTGTTAACACAGAAGCCTAGGTGTCAAGTGATGTACACGCTTTCCTTGACAGGACTGATAAAGTGTGACAACAGTTAAGAAATAAGATGGTAAAATAAGAAGTACAAAGTGCAACATCTCAGTGGTCTGCACACACTGTTACTGTAAACATTATTGAGTGCCATGCTTCCATAGCTGAATGTGATATGCAAAGAATGAACTGTGCCACACAAACCAAGTACTCAATGAAAAAAGCTAAGTCCTGGCACTCTTACCGGCAAGTGTTTATTCACAAAATCATCAGCATCTGTTTATTTTTAAAACGGGGGTGGTAGGAGATTTATTTCACGTTAGTATTGTTTTAAATGGACATTGTTGCGAGTGAACACAAAGGTTTGAATGGGTCAGAACACTACTCCCAGCCATTCTCCATTGTTCCCAGCCAGGACCTTGCCTTTGGCTGCTTCCCTAGGGGGGCTCGGCCCCAGCACCACGGCAGCGCATTGAAAAGTTATTCATAGAGCCAGCACTCCGCGCAAGGCGAGCTCTAACTGCACCGTTCCCCCAATTTATGATCTCTTAGCCCTTTAAAGGTTGATTTTATATTTGCCTGAGAGGTTTTGGACGGCATCCCATTAGTTAGAAGGGGAAAAAAGAAAAAGGAGGTTGTTTTGCTAACCTTTAATGCACTTGTACGTGAACTGTGTCCAACAATAAGTAAAATATTTATTGGGCAGGGTGAGTCATTGGCGTGCGTACTGAGAGGGGAAGAGAGGAGAGGTCAGCGGCTCAGCGCCCAGCACTCTGTGTCTGTCAGCGGTCAGAAAGCCCCCACACAGGAGTGACCGGGCCCCGTCATTAGCCCCGTTTCCTAATGGATCCCATCTGAGAACTAATTTGTTGGAATGACGAATGGCGTAGACAATATATTTTAGGAAGGGGGCTAAATTACTTTTCCAACTGCAGCACGCATCTAGATTAGGGTCAGATTAGAGACACTCTACAAAGAGAATGAGGTAGTGTGTTGGCCAGACAGAAGAGTCTGGATGAAGTAGCCTATTTGGGGTTTTACCATTAGAACGGGTCAGAATATCTCATTCATGCATTATTTCTCTCTGACTGTTTGGTGTGCTTCTGTTTGTGTATTTTGCATTATTAAAAGATAAAATCTCAGACAAAGCTCTCAGATAGACATGCCAGTAACTGACTCTGCTGCTCCTCACCACAACAAAGATTCACTTTCAGCTACCACTTTTCCCCGAGCCACAGAGACAGACTAGAGATATGAGTGGCAAACATATCGACCGGTCTGGACATTCATACATCCCCTCACACATCTCTCTCGCTGTAGCATGCGTCTTGCTTCTGTAGAAGAAAACTTCTGGCCTCTTTATCTCCGGGGTGATGCATGGAAGACGGTGAGGAAAAGCGGAGCTGATTCTGACCAACTCCTCCACAGCTGCAGCAACAGTGTACTTTTAACCCTTTACACTCGTGGGAATTGGCTTATATGGATAGGGCTACATTGAAATGTTTCTTACAAAAGGAATATGAAAAGCCTATGCATACGCATGGTAGCAATTGTAAGGGAACAGATTGGAGATGATGGGAAAATTATTAGAGCAAAGTTGAGGACACAACATTTCACCTGACACAAGACTGAATCCAAACATTACACTGTTGATTTTATGTGCATTTTACAKTTACTGTACTTTTCACTGCATTAATTGATAACGATATCTGAAAATACTCTGGATACAGTCAGTAACATGTTCAGAATATTACTGGAAAATGTGGGGTAGGTGCAACATAAGCAAAAAAATTACAAGGATATGAGTGAGAGGACTAACTGGTGTCTCCAAGTGGCCACACACACACACACACACACACCTTTCCAAAGTGTGCACAGTTCCTAAGTAATTTCAATGCACTTTCATGACTCAAAGAAGAGTCTTCAACTATAAGGTGCTTTTTTTTTAGCTCTCCAATCTGTGCCGTTGAGAAACTAGAGCAAGCACACTTCAAGTTGTTTTGTTTGGAACACAACCCTGCATCCCCACCGTCACACAATTACTGTTGTTGTTAACAAACATAAAATAAATAAAAAACGTATAAATCACGATCTGGGTCAGGTGGGCATCATTTGAATGCTTGTTCTATTGCCATCATGACTCGCTAAGTTATAAAATCCAATCTTACAGTGTTAGGCTTTCACAAAGGCAATTCAGAGAAACAGATCGTCATTTTGGTGMGCATAGAAAGGAGTCATGAGTGCATTCAGGTGCGTGTTCCACAGCAAATTTTCTTCACAATACAGTGGGTTTTGACCAGAGGTGGTCGCCTCCTCTTGACAACGCTTCGCTCTCCAACGCTTAGCTTGAAATTAGCATGAAACAGTGCAACTTTTTCAACCGCTCCGCTAGCAGGGTTTCGACGCTCACCTTCTCACAATCCCCCGCACATTTCTCTGTGTGCCCTTGTTGAAAATGAATGGGGGCGTAAATTCTCCTGCTGAATTCGTTGTTTGTGAAAACCCTACAACAGACAAACATAGGCTCATTCTGTTCAGAACAACCCAAGGTATGACGCCATATCATCTTGTAACTGTGCATCAAACACAGTAGGGCTGGTCGATATGGCCAAAATATGTCATGGTATTTAAAAAGAACTTGGACGATATTTTTTGTTTTTGAATAATAAAAGTTCTAAATTTGCTTTATGAGTAGTGCGTGACCCTAGAGTGACAACACATACATTCTAAGTGATTTCAATGGGGCATTCTAGGTGATTTCAATGTTTTATACTGTTCAATTCAACCCAAAATAATTTATCAATTTCTGCATTTCCTGCACTCATTTGAGATCATTTCCAAACGGCCAAGCAGGGCTGCACGATATGGGCAAAACATCTAGGCTTTATTTTTAAATAAATGTTGCAATTGCCATTTTACACTTGGATGAACTGTTGGAATCATGGAAATATAATGAATATTCTAATTCTATAGTTAGAATATAATAGTGGGCACTTTGAATACAGTGTTGTTTGACATGACAACAAATGAAAATGCCAGGGAGGAGTTGTGACAGGGTAGGAACCAAAGTGTTGATACGTTGTTTTTTCTAGGGAACCCTATAATCTACCTAATTTAGCTAATATTCTTGCTTTGTGTATTCCTCTTTGATTTAGAAGATACTGTTTCACAAACAACATGCGCTCACTCATTAGCTAGATAGTGATTAGCATTAGCAGCTAACAAGATTTAGGCCCAAGTTGCAGAGAACAAACTAGCTGTTTGCAGATGTAAGAAACACAAACAAATAATGTAATTATAGAATGCTAGTGGATTTATATTAAGAAGCAAAGTGAAAACAGCATCGTTGTAATCGACATTGGTGCTTGTGCTGCATTGACCATGCAGACTGAACGTAAGTGTCTCGTAGTCGAGAAACAACGAATGTGCTCCTTGAGTGACAGGGGGCGGGGCTAGGTCTGTGTGGAAAGTTCCGTCAAGAGAAAGAGACAACTTAAATAGCGAAGTAAACTATAAAAATGGACGTTGCACACAGCATATCACATTTAACAAACCAAACATTCAAATAACGTTATAGAAGGTAAAGTAAAAACCCAAACCGGTCGGTGCATCAATACCGGTATATCGTAAAATACGGTATACCGCCCAGCCCTAAAACACAGTGATTATAAATGTTGGCACTGTTTATGACATGAGTTTTATGATATGGAAATGTGAAGTGCACATTTGGACTCAGATGTTTATTTGTATGACATCAAAGTGGTGTTTATTATAATCCTCAACGTCTCATCTTTCAAAATACATAGAGTCCTCTTAATATACAGCATTTCCCTCACTCAGACAAACAAAACATTTAGGGGAGGAATGGGAGCAACTACTTGTCGCGTGAGGTGCTCAAGTTCAGAACGGCCGTCAGTCAAAACCCATACAGCGCTGTGAAGCGCAGAGCTCTGACGTAATGTATAGCATGTTACTGTACAGCCACTGCGTTCCAATTTAGACACTTATCAGTGACTAAATCTGCCATTTTCAACCCGTATACGGGGTACGAGTATAAAGGGCTACAGCACACATTTTCAGGGGATTTTTCTTAATGTATTTGCTGGAGTTTTTTTCCTCTTTCTGCAAACAAGCATAACGGACCCCTTTGTGTAGCCAAGCAAATTAAGCTAGGTTGCTCCGATGTCAGTTAAACCATTTTCTGGGTAAACAGAGCACCGCAGGGCTTAAATGGCTAGGTTTATTTCAGAGATTGTTTGGGACAGAATTTAACACAACCTGAGACATTTAGAGCGACAACCTGCAGGCTCCAGGACTGACGTCAAGCCAGAGTGGTTATTTTTAGCAGGGAGGGAGTAAAAATGTGCAAGTTCCACTGTCTTTTTATAGGGGGAGCTAAGCACTAGTTCTGACCAGCTAAACCAATTCATACTGACCCAGCTATTCATATTGCTTTGCATCATGCAAACTAAACTAGAAAGGTATCTTTATTTCTGACTTTGAACTGGGTTGATGGATAGCTACCAAATGCATTCATAAAAGTTGCAGTAGTACACCGTTTACCTACGAAATATTAGTTCTCTCTAAATCTATGGAACATCCCCTCGTCTCTCCTCTGTAGAAGTGTCACTGCTGCAGTCAGAGTGCTGCAGGACAGAACAGAATCGAACAGAATAAGAAATCAATAATCCCCATTTCAAACTACACAACAGTTCCTCTTTGAATGAAAGCCGTTGGTACAACTGGAGGGGAAAAAATATCTACTTACTCAAATTCAGCCAGTGAGTAGAGAATTGAAGAATTGCATACCACCCATTTAGTGCAGAGCTTTGGCTGACATCTATGCAACCCCTAAAATGGATGTGTTTGGTGCTTTCAATCGATGACATCATCTGTGCACACTGGCAGGCCTGTGAATGTGAAGCCACTAGCTGCTATATAAACCCTTCACAGTGCTCTGTGCAGCAGAGACAGAACCTGGCGAGACATCTGTGGCCATAGTTTCTATTTTGAATAAAAGTGCTGGTAGGCAGGAGTCTTTGGACATATTTTGGGTACTTACGGGTGAGCTATGTAAATAAGGGGCTCATGCGTTAAGTGGGTGTGAAATACTTGAACCCCAGAGGATAGGGGATGTGCGTCACCACTTGTTTCCGTCTCCTTTATAAAACGTCTCATCAACAACAGTGAGGAACCAATAAACCTTCTACTTGTTTCCTTGCCCTTAACAAGCAACAGAAAGTCCATTATATATTTGCACATGCACTTGCAATGCAAAGCAGCAAGAAACAAGAGGAGAGAAAAAGCAGTGAAAACAGGGTTGCTAGTGGAAACAGGAAACAATCTGTAGGTGTGACGTGAAATGAGGAACATACATACAGAACATATACTGTAGCCTACACCCAAGCATCATCAAGTCCTCAACATATATTTTGGACACATATATTGCACATTTCTCTATGGTTCGTCTTTGTAAGACGACACAGAGCAGGCAGCAAAAAAAAGCAGTGCATCTCTGACAGTAATCAGAGAGAAGGATTACATCATTTTAGGCACACCAGACTGAAGCACTGCTGTAGCTACCCCAGGCAGACAGAAATACACACTGTCTGAATAGAGAAGCTGTGCATAACAATACAGTCCAACTATAAACATGAACCTGTTCAAAGGATACGACTGCATAAATAACTAAAGGTATGAATGTTTCAACAATGAATAAACCAAAATGTGCAATATGGCTGTTTACTAATGAATTTGAGAAGCATACTGTAAGTAAAGGGAGTTCTGGGGAGAAATCCTCAGTGCGCATACTATTCATCTCAAACTATCAAAGCCACAAATCAAACTCGGCTGCCAAAAACACAAATTGCCACACAAGCGAGGCGTGCCTGCCAAGAACAGTTAGGCATTTCATAAGAACGGAACAAGAATTAGGTTTCTCAATATCAGCCTGGCGTGGGAGCCGACACAGAGAATGAGGGGTCAAATATAGGAGGTGAGTGACTGCCTGACTGCCCTGGTTCTGGTGCTTCCATCATACTCCCCTCCGCTCCATGCTGCAGTACTTATTCTTATTTCTATCCTGCTGTAATTATCTGTGGCTATCTGCAGCTCAGGGAAATCAAAGCTGTGGCCTAAAGGCTCTCAGCACTGTGCTGTGACCGGACAGGACGGATGATGTCATCGGAGAAAGGCAGGCGGTAGGGCAGGCGGGCAGCAGAGGAGAGGAGGCACTGCTATGTGCTGGCCTCCATGGGAAGAGGGTGTGGCCCGGCCAGAGGGACAGATAACGGAGAGATGAACGAAGGGAGGGATATCAGTTCGAGGCCAGGGTCGCAAGTGGTGGTGACAGTCTATGGGCAATACAAGTTGAGGAAACCTGAAGGGGTACTTTGGGGAGAGGTGAAAATGCTGTGAACCCGCGAGGATGTCATAAACTACAGTCGAGTGAATCAGTGCTTTATGATTCACAGCTTGGTGGAGGCAGGTTATAATTTCTCAGTAGAAATAGTTGGGCCTTGGCTGAGGGAGAGCTGGGGAGGACCAAGTGCACTTTGATCATGCAGATCTGTGGCTAATTTGTTTGACAGATGATAAAACCAGTGCAAAGGGGATAGGGAGTGGCAACACACTGATAACCTTTGATAGATCTGCTCATTGCTTTTCATTTGACTTCCACCTCTATAAAAAGAGTAATACTTAAGCTCCGACTATGAAAGCGATCACACTCAGATAACAAGGGAGATATCTACATTCATTTAGGCAGTAACACTGCCTTTACTAAGAAGCCAGTACTTGCAGTATATTATTGTAAATCAATATATCTCAACATATTTAGGACAGTGAAAACCATTGATCACCGTTATACTGTACTTGCATGCATATAGGCCTTAGGCCAAAATAATTGTTTCATGGAAACACTACTCTTTTCTATGGGTTAGCCTGTAACATTTTTATAAGCAGAGGGTCAACTAACTTCCTCTTTTGTCCTATTCTTTCTTTACCCACAAGAACAGAAACGGTTCCTCTTATGCTTTAAAACGGTGTGTGCCAAAGCGGAAGTGAGTTTATATCGCATTCTAATTTTAAAAATGACCTTACTCAGCCCTTCTGCATTGTTCCAGGACCGGGTTAACCACCTGTTTGTAATACCGATAGTGCTCCACTTCTGGCCTGGATCCAGTCGAATTCGAGGAAAGTGTGGGGAAGAGGAGGATTGTGTAATGTTTTTTTTGTGGGTTGACATGTTTCATGGACGGTTTCCAATGTGGGTACAGCATGCTGTGTGTGTGTGGGCTGCGGCTGGCTGTAGGGAACACCCTCCGTACCAACAGGGGCCCCTGTGAACACTGCAACAGACACACTGGCCATCAGAAACCGTTCAAATGTCTTATGTCATTTAGTGACTTTGCGAACTCTGCCAGCTCTTGCAAAACCAACATTCCTGCTTCTGTTGTTCATTTTTGGCAGCTGGCTTGGGTTGTCAATGAAATCAGACATTTCGCTAGAGTAAAGGGGAAAAAGAGGAGATTCTGCAAAAGCTCCAAACATTAAGACAGGGAATTCACTTCCAAGAACAAAAAAAAAAGAGTCATGCAATTGGCTAGGGTAGAATGCATTAAGCCTCTGGCAAAGACGTTGGCAAGCCACCCTGGATAAAAGGACACCTCTCCTCCCTAAAACTAGTGCTCCAGGAACCGTGTCAAACCGCTGACCCCAAATCCTCTGCAATATATTATGGGGAACAAATAAGCCAGGAGACCACAGTGATTTATATCAGGCGTGCCATGTCCCGCCAGTGCTCCCTGAGTTCATTCATCTTTTGCAAACGATACATGGCCGTATTTCCCACTCATTTCCCCTGCAAGGAAAGGAAAAGTGCTGTGAAGGCCAAGACACACCACAAGACGCGCACAAGCTATGCCTGAGTATTCAGCCGGATACCAATCATAAAACCAAACACTTCAGACGAGACAACATGAACAATATGTTCAGAACTTGCCCACTGTACATTTGACAGCTTGGATATGTGGTTGATTGAAACCAAGGGCTTTGATTTCTTTCATATTGTTGCAGTTCTAAAGGGATAGTGGCCAGACCGTCGATCGTAAGGCAATAAATCAGAAATCATCAGAATAACATGCACACATCCAGTCCAATCATCTAATAAAACATTTTTTTTTAAATTTATACAGGTTTTTCTCATTGAGATAACATCTCTTTTTCAAGAGACCTGGTCCAACAGCAGCAGGGGGGGAGCAAAGTTTCAGACTAAACAACTTACATACACTAACGCAACATTGAACCAAACTATAGGCACACACACAGTACAACAATTACATATTACGTAACAAAGGACTCCAGTACCTTTGACAGTACAGACAATTTTGATATGGGTCGATAGTTGTCAAGTAGCGAAGGATCTCCACCTTCCAGGAGAGGCAGTTCAAAAACAGATTTCCATAACTTCGGGATTTCCTTAATGTCAAGCGTGAGGTTAAAAGTACATGTTAAGGGGGAGCAATGATGTCAGCAGCTAGGTGTAGGAGGCGGGGGTCTAGTTCATCAGGGCCAGGGGATTTCTTTCTATCAATTTCTTTCAGGGCTTTATGCACTTCTGAAACGGAGAAGGATGAGAAGGAGAACCTGGCGAAGGAGTGCACAGGGGTGTCAGGTAAATTCACAGGGGGCTCATTTATACCTTCAACCTTTTTAAATAAACTGCCTGCATCTAGAATATGCTGATTTAAGGCTTTCAGAATAGAGGTTCTCTCAGTTACAATCTGTGTCTCTACCAACAATTGTTTGGGAAGCTGTGTATCTTTTTTTGCACTCCAAACCTTTCACTACTTTGCCAAAATTTGGAGGGATTATTTAAATTATCCGAAGTAGATTTAAGGTAGTGGTATGCTTTCAGTTTTTGGTCATTGCCACAGCCATATTTCAAAGACATTCAAAAGCCATCCAATCATCCTCTTGGTGTAGCCCACATAGCATTTCGTTACCTTATGATTTTAGTAAATTCATCAGTAAACCAAGGGTCTTTCTGCACTTAATCCTGAATTTTTTAAAAGTTGCATGCCTATTGCATACATCCTGGAATGCGTTGTGGAAGTAAGATAAGGCTAGTTCAACATCAGGGACTAATTCAACTCTATTCCATTCCATGCTAGATACATCATGTAAAAAACCTTGAATATCAAACTGCTTCTAGTTTCTTTTCGTAATGACACGTGGAGATCGCTTAGGAGTTTTACCATCTCTCACACAGGAAATAGCACAGTGATCACTAATGTCATTTGCAAAAAATACCAGAAGCATTAAAACGATGAGGAGTATTGGTTAAGATCAAATCAATCAAAGAGGATACTTTATAATCAACCTAGTTACACTGTTGACAATCTGGGTGAGATTATAGGTATTCCATAGAATTTAGAGATGATCAGAGCTAGATGTTAACCAATCCTGATTCAGATCACCCATCAGGACAAACTCAGAATTGACATGCTGTGATAACAATTCGAAAAAAATACAATCCAGAAAGCCAGCAGTAGCAGATGGAGGTCTATAGACAACAAGATACAACAATATCTAAAGATGAGCCGAGGTTCAAAGACAGATATTCAAATTGCTTAGGTTTAGTAACAGAAGTCAGAACGACCGCTGAGAAATTGTCTTTTACGTATACAGCAACATCACCACCCGTAGATTTATGATCTGCACGAAAAATATTGTAACCATTTATGCCAATACTTTTGTCTGAAATAGATTTTTGGAGCCAGGACTCCGAAAGCATAAATACGTCAGGGTCGTCAGTTTCTATCCATATATTCACAAAATCAAGCTTCAGTAGAAGACTTCTTACATTCATATGCAGAAACTTCAGGCCACTCTGACTACTTAATTCGGCAGGGGTAAAAATGTCAGGACCTGGGTTAGATTGTACATTTCCAGACAGTAGAAGCAGCAAGATAATGGCAAGCCTAGATCGGGGGGTTTTACAGACGGGACTTGAACGACAATCCATAGTCACCAGTCTTTAACGCCACATATTTCAGGAGATGTGTGAAGTCCAGAGACATGGTTAAGCACCAAGAGAACAGTCCTGACATGTAAGCGCAAGAGTCAGATTTCTCCCATGTTGTTTGGGAGAAATGTGCATAGTTCTCACGTGCATTTATGGAGCAAGAGGGTGGTTTCTCCCGAAACACGAAGGAGAAACAGTCATGTATTTCCTCATTCACAGAGCAACGGGCTCTAAAAGTATTGCCAACATTGTAAAAGCCAAGGGCAGACAACAGCAAAATGAGCGACAGCAGCATGTTTGTTTATTGCCCTATCAATTACCATGGGAGAAAACTTTGTATGTGCCTAGCACTGTGTTAACAGAACAATCTAAGATACGTAGCCAACGCAACGCTAAACCCTCATTAAATGAGCTACGACTTCAAATGAAAAACGTTCCTAAATAATAATACAAAACACAGCAATAATCACTAATCAAATAGTCCAACAGCAGATCAGTAAACAAGTCTGCGATGTATGCGTATGATGTAGACGAGCAAAGCTCCGGGGGGAGAGAGGGAGGGAGAGTGGCGAGGGCACCTGTAGCAGACTAGGAGAGACAGACCAGGGCAGGCGGGGAGCAGTGCAGCAGGTAACAGGAGGCGGCCGAAGAGAGGCCCTCAACTAGGCAGACATCCAGGGCGACAATAGATTATAAAATAACCGTTGGGCAGAAAACAAAACCATGAAGGTGATATAATCGCTAACCAGAACGGTAATAAAAATGGCTAAAATCCAGACCAGAATGGACAGTCATGTAAAAGCATGAAACAAAATGTTTGGTGATCAGATCCAGTGTGATGCTGTGTTCACACTGCCCACAAAATGAGGTGGAAAAAAAGACATGTACTCTTGCATTCACACTAAATCTATATAGCCTAAGTCTAAAAACAGTTAGAGGAACAGGTGCAGATAGGTAAGTCTTCACATACTGTACTCCTAACCTAAGTTTGCTCAGAGCAACACAAAAGGAATTCTATGGAGGAAATAGTACCACTTTTTGCAAACAGAACCATGCTATATTGAAACCTTAAGAACAACAGGCCTATACCTCGACCCTCTCTATTATGTTAACCAAACGTAGAACACATGAAACCCTTATCTAAAGACTAACTGCACAA
Source organism: Salvelinus sp. IW2-2015 (assembly GCF_002910315.2). Lineage (NCBI taxonomy): Eukaryota > Metazoa > Chordata > Actinopteri > Salmoniformes > Salmonidae > Salvelinus > Salvelinus sp. IW2-2015. The sequence continues at coordinate 33,379,538 of NC_036848.1, read as the reverse complement.
CAAAGAGCTGGACCTTTCAGATGCTTCAACAAAAAAAACACTAGATCCCTGCGGTTTCAGATGCTTCAAGAAACACTAGATCCCTGCGGTTTCAGATGCTTCAAGAAACACTAGATCCCTGCGGTTTCAGATGCTTCAAGAAACACTAAATCCCTGCGGTTTCAGACACTTCAAAAAAAATAACTAGATCCCTTCGGAGACTCAGTCAAGGTGGTTCTGAGGGGTTTTACCAATAAACTTGTTAATTTCAAAAAGGGTCTGCAGAGAACAGATAAATCCACATTGACTCTGTTCAGCGAGATCAAAAGTAAAATTCATACAGTAGCTGCCAAAGATGATTTGATATGAAGAGAAAAAAATATATATTTTGTGTATGATTTGGCTTTCTAGACATGTTTTATTAGAATTACTGTTTGTGTAGATTTCTGCACATTATCCGCAGACTATTCTTATTCCCCATTTCTCTGTTCAACATAATGACAACACATTTCTCAGTGTCTCATATTTTCAGAATTTTGAGCAACCAGGACAGAGGAGGAAGTGTGAAGCAAGGGTTATTTTGAAGCTTGATTCTGTTTAAATGACTTCCAGACTGCATCCTCATGGGGGCAGGGACTGGCTCCAGCTCACACCTGTTACTGCCCTCCTCTGTCCAGTCCCTCGCACTGCACCACTATCACTGACATCTTCACATTTTTTGCTAAATAAAATGCATAATGAATGAACCTGACAAAGTCATTACTACCACCCACATTTATAAATATATCTTATCTATTGTATATAATTTGCATCTAATCTATAAAGGCAAACCAATGTATGGTGGTCTTAAACATATATAAATATACACTGAGTATACAAAACATTAAGAACACCTGCTCTTTCTTGACATAGACTGACCAGGTAAATCCTGGTGAAAGCTATGATCCCATATTGATGTGACTTGTTAAATCCACTTCCATCAGTGTAGATGAAAGGGAGGAGACAGGTTAAAGAAGGATTTTTAAGCCTTAAGACATGGATTGTGTATGTGTGCCATTCAGAGGGTGAATGGGCAAGACAAAATATTTAAGTGCCTTTGAACAGGGTATGGTAGTAGGTGCCAGGGGGCACTGGTTTGTGTCAAGAAGTGCAACACTGCTGGGTTTTTCACTCTCAACAGTTTTTGTGTGTATCAAGAATGGTCCACCACCCAAAAGACATCCAGCCAAATTGACACAACTGTGGAATGCTTTGACACCTTGTACAGTCCATGCCCCGACGAATTGAGGCTGTTCTGAGGGCAAAAGGGGGGTAGCAACTCAATATTAGGAAGGCGCTCCTAATATTTGGTATACTCAGTGTATAAGTAGCCTTGTTGCACAAGCCTTGGCTTGGAACAGCCGGAAGGGCTCATTAGGGGAAGGATGCTATTTCTTGTTTCTGTAGCGTAAGGCAGCTTCATGTGTACCGCTTGGACAGGACGCTAGTCTTTTGCCGGGCCTATTCAGTGTGACTACAGTATATACACTATATATACAGAAGAATGTGGACACCCCTTCAAATTAGTGGATTCGGCTAGCTCAGCCACACCCGTTGCTGACAGGTGTATAAAATCGAGCACACAGACATGCAATCTCGATAGATACATTTGCAGTAAAATGGCCTTACTGAAGTGATCAGTGACTTTCAATGTGGCACCGTCATAGGATGCCACCTTTCCAACAAGTCAGTTCATCCAATTTCTTCCCTACTAGAGCTGCCCCGGTCAACTCTAAGTGCTGTTATTGTGAAGTGGAAATGTCTAGGAGCAACAACGGCTCAGCCGCAAAGTGGTAGGCCACACAAGCTCACAGAACGGGACCGCCGAGTACTGAAGCGCACTAAAATAATTGTCTGTCCTCAGTTGCAACACTCACTACCGAGTTCCAAACTGCCTCTATAAGCAACGTCAGGACAATAACTGTTCGTCGTGAGCGTCATGGAATTGGTTTCCATAGCGGAGCAGCCGCACACAAGCCTAAGTTCACAACGCCAAGTGTTGGCTGGAGTGGTGTAAAGCTTGCCGCCTTTGGACTCTGGAGAAGTGGAAACATGTTCTCTGGAGTGATTAAATCGCACTTCACCATCTGGCAGTCTGACGGAAGATTATGGGTTTTGCGGATGCCAGGAGAACGCTACCTTCCCCAATGCCTAGCACCAACTGTACAGTTTGGTGGAGGAGGAATAATGGTTCAGGCCCCTTAGTTCCAGTAAAAGGAAATATTAACGCTACAGCATACAGTGACATTCTAGGCAATTCTGTGCTTCCAACTTTTTCCTGTTTTTGCCCCTGTGCACAAAGCGAGGTCCATACAGAAATGGTTCGTCGAGATCGGTGTGGAAGAACTTGACTGGCCTACACAGAGCCCTGACCTCAACCCCATCGAACACTTTTGGGAAGAATTGGAACGCCGACTGTGAGCCAGGCCTAATCGCCCAAAATCAGTGCCCGCCCTCACTAATGCTCGTGGCTGAATAGAAGCAAATCCCCGCTGCAATGTTCCAACATCTAGTTTAAAGCCTTCCCAGAAGAGTGGAAGCTGTTATAGCAGCAAAGGGTGGACTAACTCCATATTAATGTCCATGATTTTGGAATGAGATGTTCGATGAGCAGTGTATATTCATACAGTAACAATTGTTTTTCCATTGATGTTGAGTGTTCTAGAATGAACCAGTTGTCCTACACATTCTAGGGGCATTTGCTGTTACTTACAACACACCCGATGAATACACACTTACAATCAATCCATGATGAGTTCAACACACTGCATGCAGACAGATGGTTTGGTTGGGTCAGATTTAATTTGACCGAAAGACTATAGCGAGAAGAAAATATGCATGCAAGTGTCAAAAGATCTGTGTATAAATTACAAACAACAAAGGAGCCGGGGCTCTGAAGAATGCTCCCAAATGACTCCAGCCTGTCTCTGTAAAGCAGAACCATTTGTATGGATAGAGTTTCTCACAGTAAACCTAAGCCCAAAAGGCACAGAGCACATTTCTCAAATGAATCCATAAATCCATTTCTAAGTCATGGGGGCTTTGAAGTCATTTCTATGGCTTTGAATGAAAGCAGTCAAACTGGGCCGACTAACTAGCTTTGGAATTTGTCTATTAAGTGAACTCACTAGCAGCTCATTATGCACTTTTACCCCTACCCACATGTACATACTGTATTATCTCAATTACCTCAACTACTTCGTACCACTGAGCGTTGACTCGGTACTGGTATTCCTTGCATATAGCCTCGTTATTGTTTAAATTGTGTTACTATTTCCTTTTTTATTTAGCAAATATTTATCTTACTTTTTAACTCTGCGTTGTTGGGAATGTCTACAGTAAGCATTTTACTGTAAAGCTGGTGCATGTGACCAGCATGTGACCAATAAAATTTGATTTGATCCCCAGTAGAGAAAAAATGTACATTTTCTCGAGACAACTCAGTGAATATTGTAGAGACAGGTTATTCGATATGTAATACTTACAGAGGCTCTGTCTTAATTTAAATAACCCATTCCCCACTGCTCCTTAAGATTCAGCGAATCTTGAATTGGACTGACATTTACTGTTTGTACAGTTACATGTCACAGTCATTCAGTAAATGGTAACATAGCTGACACCATCACTTCAGACTATAGTTCCTTTCAGGTGTACCTCTCAGCTTTAACCGTCACCCACAGTGCAGCACAGTTCAAGACGATATCCCTGCTTCCAGTGGCAGTTCTGTGGTGGGGGGGGGGGGGCAGTGCCCCTGTGACAACAATTTTGGACCCCCTTGTGGCCCCCCTAAATGTGGAGTATGAAACAGTTTTTACATAACAAATTTTTGCTATCGTTCTTTTTTTACATCCGTTATTAGACAGTGGCAACGATGATGATTATGAACATGGTCTTTTGCCTGCTAATGCCTGCAATGCAGTGAAGAAAACGATGACAACAATAACGTCTAATGTAACTGGCCCCTCTAACAGTACAACTGGCCCCAGCTAAGCCCCCCCCAGTTGAAATGGTCTAGAACCGCCACTGCCTGCTTCACCAACTCATCCTCTACAGTCGTGGCCAAAAGTTTTGAGAATGCCATGGACCCAAAATATCGATGGTTTGTTCCCCGAGCCACTTAGTTATCACTTTTGCCTTATGGCAAGGTGCTCCATCAGGCTGGAAAAGGCATTGTTCATCACCAAACTGTTCCTGGATGTTTGGGAGAAGTTGCTCTCGGAGGATGTGTTGGTACCATTCTTTATTCATGGCTGTGTTCTTAGGCAAAATTGTGAGTGAACCCACTCCCTTGGCTGAGAAGCAACCCCACACATGAATGGTCTCAGGATGCTTTACTGTTAGCATGACACAGGAGTGATGGTAGCGCTCACCTTGTCTTCTCAGGACAAGCTTTTTTCCGGATGCCCCAAACAATCGGAAAGGGGATTCATCAGAGAAAATGACTTTACCCCAGTCCTCAGCAGTCCAATCCCTGTACCTTTTGCAGAATATCAGTCTGTCCCTGATGTCTTTCCTGGAGAAAAGTGGCTTCTTTGCTGCCCTTCTTGACACCAGGCCATCCTCCAAAAGTCTTCGCCTCACTGTGCATGCAGATGCCCTCACACCTGCCTGGGCTGAATTGCAGTGGAAATGTTTTTGGGGGATTCAGTTCATTTGCATGGCAAAGAGGGACTTTGCAATTAATTGCAATTCATCTGATCACTCTTCATAACATTCTGGAGTATATGCAAATTGCCATCATACAAACTGAGGCAGCATACTTTGTGAAAATTTATATTCGTGTCATTCTCAAAACTTTTGGCCACGACTGTACTGCCCTACTTCGACCATCCTCAACCTTCTGTGCGTGATACCAAACTAGTCATTCGGAATTCAGCATCTCAGACCATCTCTTCACCCTAATAGCAATAGGCACTGTTTCCTCCACCGTTTTATTCCCTTTTTCAGTCCAGTGGCTCATTTGGAATGCAGCGACTTCTGCTCACACTCTGCATTATTCACCGTTTCCAAGAAACTCTACGCACCCTGGAGGACTATGCCTTCCTCTCCCATTTCCATATTCGTCCTTCAGGAATCTACACTACACTGTGTTAGGGTTTCGAAATCTCACTTGGAGAATACAAATTTGGCTGTGGATGCGAGCCCCTCGCAGCCAGAGAGACAGCTGGAGACTGATTTAACATGCGACTGGAGGGACCCGGTCAGCGGTGTGGCAGCCAAGGACAGGCTCTGTGTTTGTTGGTCTACTGGTGGGGCCTAATCACCCACTGACCAGCCAGTCAGCTGTCTTTCTGTCTGTCTGGAGAGGCCAGAGTGATGCATTCATACATATGTGTAGGAGTGAGGAGCGAATACCAAGTAAGATTTCTCATAACACCCAATTTCTTAAGTCAGAGGAATGATGGGGAGCTTCATCATGAACATAAAATTAAGTAGCAGCTTGTTGTCAGAGCCAAGGTCCAACAATGTCCAGCATACCTGGAGCAATTGGGGTTAAGTGCCTTGCTCAAGGGCACAATGGCAGATTTTTCTACCTTGTCGGCTCCGGGACTTGAACCAGTTACCTTTCAGTTACTGGCACAACGCTATAATCCTGAGGTTACCGTAAGACCTGGCTGTCTCCAGCTATGCCAAAACTCACATTTAACTAGAAGCAGAGGTGAACTAGACAAGATCTGAATATCTCACATATTGTTCAATGCAAATATTTGGCTGATTAGAAACAAAAACATAGGCTGTATATACACTGAGTATACCAAACATTTTGAACACCTTCCTAATATTGAGTTGTACCCCCCCTTTGCCCTCAGAACAGCCTCAATTTGTCGGGGCATGGAGTCTACAGCGTTTCACAGTCGAAAGCGTTTCACAGTGATGCTGGCCCATGTCGACTCCAATGCTTCCCACAGTTGTGTCAAGTTGGCTCCTACTACCATACCCCATTCAAAGGAACTTAAATCTTGTCTTGCCCATTCACCCTCTGAACGGCACATACACAATCCATGTCTCAATTGTCTCAAAGCTTAAAAATCTTTCTTTAACCCTGTCTCCTCCCCTTTATCTACACTGAATGAAGTGGATTTAACAGGTGACATCAATAAGGGATCATAGCTTTCACCTGGTAAGTCTGTCATGGAAAGAGTAGGTGTTCCTAATGTTTGTACACTCAGTGTACAGTATATCAGGGGTAAACAACTCAGGCCCTCAAGATCCTCAGTCCAGCTGTTTTTAACCTCGTTGGATCCTAATTGATATAAGGCCAGGATGAAAAAGGAGCAGCATACAGCACATCGGCCCTCAAAGACTGGAGCTGTGTAGTATTATGACTAACCATGCATATGTCTGTGCATCAGCGGATGGTGGGTAGATCAATACTCACAGGAGCCCACGTCTCCTTGCAGCTGTAGGATCTGCGGTATGGCCACGGTGAGGACCACAGCGTCAAACTGCTCCGTGGCCGTACCCTTCCGACACACCTCTCAGCTCGCTCCATTCTGGTAGATGTGGGTGACTTGGTGGTTAAAGAACACCTCTGCCTCTGCCTGGGTGCAGAGATGCAGAGTCGGCATTGTTGCAGTGAAATAGAGGGACGGACGGAGGAAGAGGAGAGAAAGAGAGGCGGTGAGGAAAAATCCAGAGACGATGTCAAATACAGAGAACCTGTTTGATTGTGCATCACTGGGGAAATGATTCAAACTTTGTGGTTAATGATACACACAGCCTGGAGATGGTTACACACACACGCACGCTCTGCCGCACATGGCGGTGGCAAGCGACGAGTAGAACAGTATGTTACCTCACCACAAACAGTAATCAAATGATGCACAATGAGGAGAAAACACAGAATGAGACAGTAAATTAGAGCAAGGATGCACAGCTCTTCTCTCCGAGGACCCGGAGTTGTACATTCCAGAATTAGACTACAGAATCTCTTTAGAGATGAAGAACCAGGTTAGGCACACCATAGAGGTCCAGAAAAAAATATAAATGGAGCCCTTAACCTCTTTTTAGTGGAGACTAGAAATAAAATAGCTGGTGTTGCATGAGGGTTGTGATTTGATCTGCTAACACTGTACTATTAGGTTTTGTAGGCGTCAATTCCTGTGAATGTTTTCTAAAAGGCCTGTACTGGGTAATACTGTAGATATCCCCCTCCTTTATCGGTTGATAGTAGAGGTCGACTGATTACCATTTTTCAACGCCGATACTGATACCGATTATTGGAGGACCAAAAACATCCGATACCAATTAAATCGGCCGATTTAAAAAAATGTATTTATTTATTTACTGGTAATAATGACAATTACAACAATACTGAATGAACACTTTTATTTTAACGTAATATAATACATCAATCAAATCAATTTAGCCTCAAATAAATAATGAAACATGTTCAATTTGGTTTAAATAATGCAAAAACAAAGTGTTGGAGATGAAAGTAAAAGTGCAATATGTGCCATGTAAAAAAGCTAACGTTTAAGTTCCTTGCTCAGAACATGAACATATGAAAGCTGGTGGTTCCTTTTAACACGAGTCTTCAATATTCCCAGGTAAGAAGTTTTAGGTTGAGGTTATTATAGGAATTATAGGACTATTTCTCTCTATACCATTTGTATTTCATATACCTTTGACTATTGGATGTTCTTATAGGCACTTTAGTACTGCCAGTGTAACAGTATAGCTTCCGTCCCTCTCCTCGCCCCTCCTGGGCTCGAACCAGGAACACATTGACAACAGCCACCCTCGAAGCATCGTTACCCATCACACCACAAAAGCTGCGGCCCTTGCAGAGCAAGGGGAACAACTACTCCAAGTCTCAGAGCGAGTGACGTTTGAAACGCTATTAGCGCGCACCCCGCTAACTAGCTAGCCATTTCACATTGGTTACACCAGCCTAATCTCGGGAGTTGACAGGCTTGAAGTCATAAACAGCTCAATGCTTGAAGCACGAAAGTGCTGTTTGAATGAATGCTTACGAGCCTGCTGCTGCCTACCATCACTCAGTCAGACTGCTCTATCAAATATCAAATCATAGACTTAATTATAACATAATAACACACAGAAATATGAGCCTTTGGTCATTAATATGGTCGAATCCAGAAACTATAATTTCGAAAACAAAATGTTTATTCTTTCAGTGAAATACGGAACCGTTCCGTATTTTATCTAACGGATGGCAACCCTAAGTCTAAATATTGCTGTTACATTGTACAACCTTAAATGTTATGTCATAATTATGTACAATTCTGGCAAATTAATTACGGTCTTTGTTAGGAATAAATGGACTTCACACAGTTCGCAACGAGCCAGGTGGCCCAAACTGCTGCATATACCCTGACTGCTTGCACGGAACGCAAGAGAAGTGACACAATTTCTCTAGTTATAAGAAATTCATGTTAGCAGGCAATATTAACTAAATATGCAGGTTAAAAATATATACTTGTGTATTGATTTTAAAGAAAGGCATTGATGTTTATGGTTAAGTACACCTTGGTGCAACGACAGTGCTTTTTTTGCGAATGCTCTTGTTAAATCACCCGTTTTGCGAAGTAGGCTGTGATTTGATGAGAAATTAACAGGCACCGCATCGATTATATGCAACGCAGGACACGCTAGATAAACTAGTAATATCATCAACCATGTGTAGTTACCTAATGATTATGTTAAGATTGATTGTTTTTTATAAGATAAGTTTAATGCTAGCTAGCAACTTACCTTGGCTTCTTGCTGCCCTCGCGTAAAAGGTAGTCAGCCTGCCACGCAGGCTCCTCGTGGAGTGCAATGTAAGGCAGGTGGTTAGAGCGTTGGACTAGTAACCGGAAGGTTGCAAAAAACGAATCCCCGAGCTGACAAGGTAAAAATCTGTCGTTCTGCCCCTGAACAAGGCAGTTAACCCACTGTTCCTAGGCCATCATTCAAAATAAGAATGTGTTCTTAACTGACTTGCCTGGTTAAATGAAGTTGTATAAAAAAAAATGTAAAAAATAMATTAAAAAAGCGGCCACAATCGGTGTCCAAAAATACAGATTACCGACTGTTATGAAAACTTGAAATCGTCCCTAATTAAATCGGCCATTCCTATTAATCGGTCGACCTCTAGTTGATAGCCCTCTTCTGTCGGGCTACTAACGACTTGCAAACTTTGACCTCGTATGACATTCCATGACTTTAACCTAGTATGACATTCTGCTATCTTATACTCAATAGACAACGATACAAGCAAATCATATCTCCAACAAGGTCCTTGTCAAAGATATTTGAGATAGACATGAAACGTGTGCTCTTCAAATACAAGGTAAAAAGGGTAGGAGACAGGGCTACCTAACTGCTTGAGGAAATGTTTGACGATGGAGGACACTCCTGTTGGAGTGACATAGTTTTTATGGCCTCCATCCATCACCTCGCCTTCCACTGAGGACAACAGGGGCTTCAGAACACCATGGGCCAGCAGCTCTTCATAGAAACTGAAACACAATGTGATGATGAAGATGAGAGCCATCTTGGAACCCAAAGAATAACTTGCTCAAAGTTGACAGAACAAACAGACACCAATGGATTGACATTTGTTGAGTCCACTTACAAATATCATTGGTAAAATGTTGTAAAATATGTCCACATTTGATTATGCTAGTAACATATTGACATAATTAGTCTGGTGGCCAACCTTCAAAAAAGGTATTTCGTTTGAGATACCCTTACCCGAGGCACAACAAAACACAACCATGTTTTTTCACATCTCTTAATGTCTCCCATATACAGTACCAGTCAAAAGTTGGGAAACACCTACTCATTCCAGGGTTTTTCTATATTTCTACCATTTTCTACATTAAAGAATAATAGTGAAGGCATCAATAGTACGAAATAAAACATATGGAATCATGTACAGTTGAAGTTGGAAGTTTATGTACACCATAGACAAATACAGTTGAAGTCGGAAGTTTACATACACTTAGGTTGGAGTCATTAAAACTCGTTTTTCAACCACTCCACAAATTTCTTGTTAACAAACTATACTTTTGGCAAGTCGGTTAGGACATCTACTTTGTGCATGACACAAGTAATTTTCCCAACAATTATTTACAGACAGATTATTTCACGTATAATTCACTGTATCACAATACCGGTGGGTCAGAAGTTTACATACACTAAGTTGACTGTGCCTTTAAACAGCTTGGAAAATTCCAGAAAATTATGACATGGCTTTAGAAGCTTCTGATAGGCTAATTGACATAATTTGAGTCAATTGGAGGTGTACCTGTGGATGTATTTCAAGGACTACCTTCAAACTCAGTGCTTCTTTGCTTGACATCATGGGAAAATCAAAAGAAATCAGCCAAGACCTCAGAAAACAAATTGTAGACCTCCACAAGTCTGGTTCATCCTTCGGAGCAATTTCCAAACGCCTGAAGGTACCACGTTCATCTGTACAAACAATAGTACGCAAGTATAAACACCATGGGACCACGCAGCCGTCATACCGCTCAGGAAGCAGACGCGTTCTGTCTCCTAGAGATTAACGTACTTTGGTGCTAAAAGTGCAAATCAATCCCAGAACAACAGCAAAGGACCTTGTGAAGATGCTGGAGGAAACAGGTACAAAAGTATCTATATCCACAGTAAAACAAGTCCTATATTGACATAACCTGAAAGGCAGCTCAGCAAGGAAGACTTCAACTGTATATATTGTGTCTTGCCCATTCACCCTCTGAATGGCACACATACTCAATCCTTGCCTCAATTGTCTCAAGGCTTTAAAATTATTCTATATTCTATTCCTGTCTCCTCCCTCTTACATTGATTGAAGTGAATTTAACAAGTGACATCAATAAGGGATCATACCTTTCACCTGGATTCACCTGGTCAGTCTGTCATGGAAGTAGCAGGTGTTCATAATGTTTTGAACAATCAGTGTATGCATAAACATTGAAATGATAACTCAAACTAGATGGTAACTGTACATTAAGTAAAGTTGTGGGGCTTGCTTTAGCTCTTCAAAAGTATTTTTGTGGTAGTGGAAGAAGAGTCACGCCCTGACCTTAGAGCGCTTTTTATGTCTCTATTTTGGTTTGGTCAGTGTGTGATTTGGGTGGACATTCTATGTTCTATTTTCTATGTTTTTGTATTTCTTTGTTTTGGCCAGGTATGGTTCTCAATCAGGGACAGCTGTCTATCGTTGTCTCTGATTGGGAACCATACTTAGGTAGCCCTTTTCCCTCCTTTCAGGGTAGGTAGTTAACTTTGTTTGCGGCACTAATGCCCTGTAAGCTTCACGGTTGTTTTTCGTTTGTTGGCAACATTTTGAAATAAAAAGGAAAAGGTACGCTCACCATGCTGCACCTTGGTCTTCTTCCAGCAACGGCTGTGACAAGAAGTGTAAAAAGTTTAACTGTACTATTTAAAGCAAATTAGTTACATTGAACAAAAATATAAACACAACACGTAAAGTGTTGGTCCCATGTTTCATGAGCTGAAATAAAATATCAATTTTTTTCCCCCATATGAACAAAAAGCTTATTTCTCTCAAATTGTGCACAAATTTGTTTACATCCCTGTTAGTGAGAATGTCTCCTTCGCCAAGATAATCCAACCACCGGACAGGTGTGGCATGTCAAGAAGCTGATTAAACAGTGTGGTAGTTGTCAAACACACAATGCCACAGATGTCTCAAGTTGAGGGAGTGGCCAATTAGCATGCTGACTGCAGGAATGTCCACCAGAGAATGTTGCCAGAGAATTGAACGTCTCTACCATAAGCCGCCTTCAACGTTGTTTAGAGAATTTGGCAGTACATCCAACTGGCCTCACAACAGCAGACCACGTGTAACCATTTCGCTACACCACAAGCTTTTCTCTACACTTGCATTAACATCTGCTAACCATGTGTATGTGACCAGTAAAATTTGATTTGAACCATGCTAGCCCAGGACCTGCGGGATTGTCTGAGATCAGCCACCTGGACAGCTGATGAAACTGTGGGTTTGCACAACTGACAAATTTCTGCACAAACTGTCAGAAACCGTCTCAGGGAAGCTCATCTGCGTGCACGTCATCCTCACCGGGGTCTTGACCTGACTGAAATTCAGCGTCATAATGACTTTAGTCGGCAAATGCTCACCAATCGATGGCCACTGGCACGCTGGAGAAGTGTGCTTTTCACGGATGAATCCTGGTTTCAACTGTAGCAGGCATATGGCAGACAGTGTGTGAATGGCGTCGTATGGGCGAGCAGTTTGCTGACGTTAAAGTTGTGAACAAAGTGCCCCATAGTCGCGGTGGGGTTATGGTATGGGCAGGCATGAGCTACGGAGAACGAAAACAATTGCATTTTAACGATGGCAAGTTAAATGCACAGAGATACCGTGACGAGATCCTGATGCCCATTGTCGTACCATTCACGACAACTATAATAACAGAGCACAGAAGACAATGAGACATTGTTGAAGTTTTAAATAAACACCTTTTTTCACAACGTATTTGGACCAGTAGGATGTTCATGAAGTCCTCTCTGGGCTGGAGGATCAGTGGGGATCAGTGGGAGGATCAGTGGGAAGAGGTACCCACTGGCCAGAAAGGGGGAACCCCTTCCCTCTGAGCACCTCAGCCCCCAAATCAAATTGAACATTTAATTTGTTCCCTGATTTCATTTAGGTTTCCATATTTTTTTCCTCTCTCAAAATAGAAAAAAAAAAAAAATGTAATACACAATTGGACATTCTAAGTCCACAACAATGCTTAAACCACATCAGGAGATCACGTTTGAGTTTTATTTTTGGGAATAGTTACCCTTTAATGCAGGTGAACACCAGCAAGAGACCATTGTTGTTTGGTTAGCAATGTTTCTGTAGCGCTCATGTGATTACAGAGCTTGCAAAACAAATGGCCAGTGGATTGATGCAAATAATCCTTATAGTTGTTTTATGCGGTTACTAAAACAGCTGTATCATTAGGTTAGTAGCAGATATCTTTGTTTCAATTTCAGATTTAAATAGCAGATAAGTAGAAGATGTCATATGCTCCAACATTTTCTAACTTGTTGGGAAAGTGGTCAAAGTAGCTGATTTGTGTCATAAATTGCATTGTTGCATTTATTTTTTTTCACCTTTATTTAACCAGGTGAGAACAAGTTCTCATTTGCAACTGCGACCTGCCAAGATAAAAGCATAGCAGTGTGAACAGACAACACAGAGTTACACATGGAGTAAACAATAAACAAGTCAATAACATGGTAGAAAAAAAAAAGAATCTATATACAATGTGTGCAAAAGGCATGAGGTAGGCAATAAATCGAATAATACAATTTAGAGTTAACACTGGAGTGATAAATCATCAGATGATCATGTGCAAGAAGAGATACCGGTGTGCAAAAGAGCAGAAAAGTAAATAAATAAAAGCAGTATGGGGTGAGGGAGTAAATTGGGTGGGTAGTTTACAGAGGACTATGTACAGTGCAGCGATCGTTAGCTTCTCGCTGATAGCAGATTTTTAAAGTTGTTGAGGGAGATAAAAGTCTCCAACTTCAAGATTTTGCAATTCGTTCCAGTCGCAGGCAGCACGAGAACTGGAAGGAAAGGCGTCCAAATGAAGTTTTGGCTTAGGATGATCAGTGAGATCACCTGCTGGAGCGCGTGTTGCAGGTGGGTGTAGCCATCGTGACCAGTGAACTGAGATAAGGCGGCACTTTACCTAGCATAGCCTTGTAGATGACCTGGAGCCAGTGGGTCTGACGACGAACATGTAGCGAGGGCCAGCCGACTAGGGCATACAGGTCGCAGTGGTGGTCGTATAAGGTGCTTTAGTAACAAAACGAATGGCACTGTGATAAACGGCATCCAGTTTGCTGAGTGAGTATTGGAAGCTATTTTGTAGATGACATCGCCGAAGTCGAGGATCGTAGGATAGTCAGTTTTACTAGGGTAAGTTTGGCGGGCGTGAGTGAAGGAGCTTTGTTGCGGAATAGAAAGCCGATTCTTGCTTTGATTTTGGATTGAGATGTTTGATATGAGTCTGGAAGGAGAGTTTGCAGTCTAGCCAGACACCTAGGTACTTATAGATGTCCACATATCTAGGTCGGAACCGTCCAGGGGTGTGTGATCTAGTCGGCGTGCGGGTGCAGGCACGAACGGTTGAAAAGCATGCATTTGGTTTACTAGCGTTTAAGAGCAGTTGGAGGCCACGGAAGGAGTGTTGTATGGCATTGAAGCTCGTTTGGAGGTTAGATAGTACATGTGCCAAGAAGGGCCGAAGTATATAGAATGGTGTCGTCTGCGTAGAGGTGGATCAGGGAATCGCCCGCAGCAAGAGCAACATCATTGATGTTACAAGAAAAAGTCGGCCCGAGAATTGAACCCTGTGGTACCCCCATAGAGACTGCCAGAGGACCGGACAACATGCCCTCCGATTTGACACACTGAACTCTGTCTGCAAAGTAGTTGGTGAACCAGGCAAGGCAGTCATTAGAAAACCGAGGCTACTGAGTCTCGAAGTCTGCCGATAAGAATATGGTGATTGACAGAGTCGAAAGCCTTGGCCAGGTCGATGAAGACGGCTGCACAGTAATGTCTTTTATCGAGTGAATGGAAGTGAATGGAATGTTGGAAGTGATGATGTCAATGGGACATTCAGAATGTAGAAGAAATCCCATAAAAGTGGATGAAGGACAAAAAGAAAGAAAAAAATGTATAGTTTAAAAAGTATAAAAAAGTTGTATACAAGCAACTTAATCCAGACTGGTCTGCACGTTTTAAAGTTTGAACGAAGTATCTCCCTGGGGGAAAAAAGCATCTACCCCTGATTTTTCCATGCTAGTACTTGGTTTGCAGTGGGGCTTGTATAAACCTACCTGTCTTCTTCTACGACGACAGGGGTAGGCAACCCTGATCATGGAGTGCCACAGGCACTTTAAGTTTATTATTTAACCAACTGAACCTGGAAGACCAGGTGTGTTGAATTTAGGCAATCACTGAACTGATCAATTAACTCAGTTGGTCAGGTGTGGTGCCTAGTTGGAACAAAATCCTGCAGTACTCTAGGAACAGGGTTTACGACCTGTTGACCTTCACATTGGTTACACCAGCCTAATCTCGGGAGTTGACAGGCTTGAAGTCATAAACAGCTGCTGGCAAACGCACGAAAGTGCTGTTTGAATTAATGCTTACGAGCCTGCTGCCGCCTACCATCGCTCAGTCAGACTGCTCTATCAAATCATAGACTTAGTTATAACATAACACACAGAAATACGAGCCTTAGGTCATTAATATGGTCGAATCCGGAAACTTATCATCTCGAAAACAAGACGTTTATTCTTTCAGTGAAATACGGAACCGTTCCGTATTTTATCTAAATCCATAAGTCTAAATATTCCTGTTACATTGTATAACCTTCAATTTTATGTCATAATTACGTAAAATTCTGGCAAATTAGGCGGCCCAAACTGTTGCATATACACTGACTCTGCGTGCCATGAACGCAAGAGAAGTTACACAATTTCACCTGGTTAATATTGCCTGCTAACCTGGATTTATTTTAGCTAAATATGCAGGTTTAAAAATATATATTTCTGTGTATTGATTTTAAGAAAGGCATAGGTACACACATTGGAGCAACGATACGCACCGCATCGATTACATGCAACGCAGGACACGGGACACGCTAGATAAACAAGTAATATAATCAACCATGTGTAGTTAACTAGTGATTATGATTGATTGATTGATTGTTTTTTTATAAGATAAATTTAATGCTAGCTAGCAATTTACCTTGGCTTACTGCATTCGCGTAACAGACAGGAGTACAATGTAATCAGGTGGATAGAACGTTGGACTTGTTATCTGTAAGGTTGCAAGATTGAATCCCCCGAGCTGACAAGGTACAAATCTGTCGTTCTGCCCCTGAACGAGGCAGTT
Organism: Salvelinus sp. IW2-2015; assembly: GCF_002910315.2. NCBI lineage: Eukaryota > Metazoa > Chordata > Actinopteri > Salmoniformes > Salmonidae > Salvelinus > Salvelinus sp. IW2-2015. The sequence goes on along the minus strand of NC_036848.1, from coordinate 33,363,619 downwards.
AACCCACCGTTCCTAGGCCGTCATTGAAAATAAGAATGTGTTCTTATAAACATTCAAACAAAACATCTGCATGTGGGTTTATGGAAGTCACAGGGAGGTCAACAGCAGCAGACATAGCCTATGAATTAGGGTGAAATGTCATCATTAATATTTTGTGATTTATCCTTCTTAAGAAGTACTGAGATGTCACTGATCGGAGCAGGAAGGGTTGAAATGTATGGTAAAAAAAAATCCCACGTCACAATTTGACCCTCACTTTTTTACTGTTATCTGTGGAATAATAAGCACGCAGCCGACATTGTAACGATATAAATTAATTTGGTCAATTATAATTATGTGAAAGTCTCGTCTCAAGTAGCAAGTAGGCTACGCTTCGTATACATTTGTCTTAGATACAATGTAACAACTTTGGCGGCAACTGACAAATTTACCTGCTCCTCGCGATTTGTCCCAGAAAACAATAACTTTGTTTGGCATTTCTCTTCGCAGAAGACAAGCGCATAAATTGCCTGTCAACCCTGCACCAACTATAAGAACTCGTGACATTGAGTTAAACTTGAACTATAAACAACTGTTGCTGGCAATACACAAATAATTTACTTTTTAAATTTCGTTGAGCGTGTTTGGTAACGCCAGATTTCACATAGTAGGCTAAACATTAATGGCTGTTGGCCGACCAAAATGTTCCCTTGGATGCATGGAAAAAACAGTTTATTCCAGTCAAATAACATACGACTTAGTTTCTATTACAAAATCGCACTGTCGACAGTATTGTCATTGCCACATCTACAGGACTGATTGATTAGGCTAGAGCAGGGTGGAAAGGTTAAATCGGCAATTAATCTTTCCCAATGTTTGTTACAAGCCCAATCAGCTAAAAAAGCAGTAGGGAGCCTCTGACGTTTTATCACGCTGCAGCTCCTGTGACTACTTCTTCATTTGGCCAACCAAGAACAGAGTATTGTTATTCTACACAGCAGAAGTTGTCCGGGTAAGTGTTTGCACATGGACACATTGTAGCTATCGTAAAATACATTTATGGGGATATATTCGCCACTGATACAAATGTATAGTCTACATTTTCCATATATCACATATAGGCCTGCCCTGTGATGCAATAGTTTAGACATGTACAGGTTAAGTGTCAGTGAGTACAGACCACCTTGTTTAATGTAAATGTCAACAACAGCCTACTGAAGCATAACCTACTCCTATTTTAACGCATACTGGTCTAATTAGATAGTCAGTCCACATATGGCATAGTTTTGTATTGAATCTCCGCAACTAATAGAGTTTCAAGGCAAGCATAGTTTATGAATAATGTGCAGGAAAACAAAAGATCAGGGGTAAAATAAATGATGAATTAATAATGTATTAATTGGGTCAGAGCTTTTGTAAAGGCTAGAGGTTGTTGTTACTTTCACTTCCTCATGGAAATCTTGGTGTTATATCTAGTTTACTCCCACAGTTATCTGAATTAATTAATTAATTAAAATTAATGTTTTGCTCTTTTGACTGCGAAGGCTTCATACTCAGTTTATTTTTCTCTAACTAATCGGTTATGAGACTCCATCAATAGTTCAATGTCTATTCTAAGTCTGGAGCCACTCAAGCAATATTTGTAGAATTTATCATCTAGTGCTTATTCTTGAGACAATGCAAACATCTTTTGATATATTACAAAAACAAATGACTAACTTTGAACTGTTCAGTGAACACAGTATCAGGCCAGATCTCATGGTAAAGAGAAGATATAGCAGCCGACTAGTTTTTTATTTTATTCGAACATTAGTAGTGGAGACAGCAACATTTGGATTGCAATCATTTTGGTTAACCAATAACTATATATCTTGTGTAATTAGTCTGTCAATGAGAGATTAAGATTGCAATGAAACATACATTTAATGTATAAAGTCTCTGATTGATGCTCATATTTAAGTAGGTGTCTGCTGCCAGGGTTGTCTTGTACCCCAAAAATCTGAAGGGGCATAAAGAAAGTGAGGATGGCTGGAGGTGGTCCGGAGGGGGGCTAGGCCCCCTATCCGGAAGTTGGAGAATTTAGCATTTGTCAAACACCTGCAATCTAGAGCCATAATCATTATGCTTAATTCTATGTTAAAATGTGTCTACTTTTCTGCATATCTAAGCATACATCTTGAGCTGTCAGTATCCTCCTGACTGGTGTTTCTTTTTTGCATCTCTGCTAAAATCTGGGTAAAAGACTGAAAGGAATGTCTTATTCAGTACATTTAGTTATTGCTTGCTTTCCTAAAGTCTACCAACTTTGCCAGAAGGCATACCAGGTAAGATAGATAGACAAGCTAGCTGCTCTAACTTAATTGATAGCCTGAAATGGCTTCCTGGGAGCTAGTTATGTTGGGACATCGGGAACCTATCTGGGCTAGCTAAAGCCAACTTCATAAAATTGCTAGTAGTAATTGTAAATTAAACATTTTCAAAAATGTAAAAAATGGGCATGACGCCTCTGTGCGATGCTGAATAGGTTCTGCCATAATGTGGTCGGAGAGACTTCTAAAGGTTTATAACACATGTATTATGTTTTTCAGACTGAAGATGGTGTGGTTAATACTTTTAATGGCCTTCCTGACCACTGGGGCGGTCCAGTGTCAGAGATCCTTGCTGAAAGACATAAAAGGACTGGACCCAGAGGTCAACATGAATATTGTGAGTTGGCTAAAATCAATAACAGACAAACTGTATTCTCAGAAACAAAGTGGACAAATACTGAGAAATTGTATTTATCCACACAGTTTTTCCAGACAGACTTCAAACTGTTTTAATACCAACCATAGATAACTGAACACACTACTGGACTTCATAGGTCACAGAGCTCATTAACTATTCATAGAACTAGGCAATCTTCTGGGCCAACATGAGCAAATAATAGTCATGGTGGTTACCTCACATGGGGGGAGTTCTGCTTTGCCCACATTCTTCACTTTGTCCCCCATATATCCCATGAGTCATTTCAAGGATAGTCATAACATGTGATACTGAGGCTTGGGCAAGGTCACTCGAAAGGAAATCCCTCTGTCATGTATTAAACTTCAGCATATATTTATCACTGGATAGGACAATATCACACCCATATTATAGGACTTAAACATTAAGTCTGAGATCTGACCTAACTAAACATAGAGTCCCTGTAAGTTGGGATAAGTGAGTGTTCAATTAAACGGTTATTTTGTGTGCTTAGTGATATCAGTATAATTTGTGTTCCAGGAGCCCACACACAGGCATGCAGTAGTTGAAATATTTGACATGGCAGTCAATCAAATTCTTTCACCACACTTTGTCAGAAAATATATAATGTATGTTTATTCTGAAGTATGCCAATGATAAAATCAACATTTGTGGATTTGGGCCTGGTACATGTCAGTGGTTAACCTCGTATCTTTTATAGGCACCGCATAGTAACAAAATTACATTAATCCTAATTCTAGTGTGTCTATAGTTAGTATACAGTATTTGTCATTGGAAACTACACACTATCAATGATATAAGCCTAATACAATTCCCAGTACGAATAGTTCTCACATGAGAAAACATATTTCCCATTGTTGGCCTGCAAGCACAGGCCCTCTCAATATCTCTCTCCATACTGACGTCACGTGACATTACATTATTTTTCATACTCAGCCATTTCCCTGTGTAAAACCAGAAACCCAAATGAGTCAGAGCAGAACACCAATCCTCCCCTCCACCCCTGAGACGACCTCGGTGTGTCGAACCAGCAGGTTTATCCTTAAGTGGCCCAGAGTCAGTAGAATGTGCAGACTGGCAGCCTAGAGGGAGGGAGGGGAATGGTGGTGTGTTTTAATTATGCATGGCTAGATCGCATGGCAGGCCCGGCTGGAACCAACAGGCTCAAACACTTTCTTTGAAGTTCCAGATTAGCGTATATTTAGATAATATCTGGGAGGGGGCGGTGAGAGGGAATGCAACAGGGGAAGAATTGTCTGCTTTAATTTTACTGTAATGTGAATACCAGTGATAATGGGGCTGTAAAATAAAGTGTTACCAGAGATCCCCATTATGTCAGAATTCAAAATATATTTGACAGTTTGTTTCTTCTTTCTCTTCCACAGAGTGAGATCATCAGGCGTTGGGGCTACCCAGCAGAGGAGCATGACGTCGTCACAGAAGACCTCTACATCCTCAGTGTCAACAGGATCCCACATGGCCTGAAGAACAGTAAAGGTGTGCATCAAAGGGTTTTAATGCAGTGCTTCCCAAACTTTTCACTCATGCCCCCCTTTCATCATGGGGGAACATCTCGTGCCCCCCACGCCCCTTCCCTCATCCAATTGAATGAACGGCTACTATTGTTACACAAAAATGTGTTAACAAAATTATTAACATTTAGTTCATAAATTAGCCTTTTACTCAGCAAGAAACAGCACATACAAATACCAGTACCTGGTTTCCCTTCCATATTGAAAGGAGAAATAAATGAGCTTACTGCTGTGCATGTCACATTCCTATGATGAATAGGGTGGGCCAGTTTCTATTGTAGAATTTCTCCATTTGAAAAAAGAAATAATAGTGTTTCTGGAAGTATTCTAAGGGTGATTATTAGGTTGCAAAACATGATTAGTGCTTTCCCTCCACAATTTTGGCCTTCGATTATTATTATTTTTTCAAGTTAGCTGATAGATTTGAAGGTTTGTTAAGGAGGAAGAATGGGAATAGGGCAAGCGGAGCAGCTTGCTGTATGCGGCGCACGTCCACAATCACCAGTTAGAACTCATAGCAGATTATTATTGGGAGCCGACAATTATGTTGTTGAGCAGCAATTGAGGGCTGCAACATTATGCTTTTAATTGAAATAAAAATGTAATGACCAACTTTAATTGTGACCGAAAATCCAGCTTAATTTTCTCTTAAAGATAATCTAATAATTGATTTAAAATATAGATATACATACAGTAGAAAGTTTATACACACCTACTCATTCAAGCGTTTTTCTTTATTTTTACTATTTTATACATTGTAGAATAATAGTGAAGACATCAAAACGGTGAAATAACACATATGGAATCATGTAGGAACCAAAAAAGTGTTAAACAAATCAAAATATATTTTAGATTTTAGATTCTTCAAAGTATCAACCCTTTGCCTTGATGACAGCTTTGCACACTCTTGGAATTCTCCCAACCAGCTTCACCTGGAATTATTTTCCAACAGTCTTGAAGGAGTTTCCACGTATGCTGAGCACTTGTTGGCTGCTTTTCCTTCACTCTGCGGTCCAACTCATCCCAAACCATCTCAATTGGGTTGAGGTCGGGTGATTGTGGAGGCCAGGTCATCTGATGCAGCACTCCATCACTCTCCTTCTTGGTCAAATAGCACTTACACAGCCTGGAGGTGTGTTGGGTCATTGTCCTGTTGAAAAACAAATGATAGTCTCACTAAGCGCAAACCAGATGGGATGGCGTATCGCTGTCGAATTATGTGGTAGCCATGCTGGTTAAGTGTGCCTTTAATTCTAAATAAATCACTGACAGTGTCACCAGCAAAGGACCCCCACACTATCATACCTCCTCCTCCATGCTTCACGGTAGGAACCACACATGGAGAGATCATCCGTTCACCTACTCTGCGTCTCACAAAGACTCAGCGGTTGGAACCAAAGATCTCAAATTTGGACTCATCAGACCAAAGGACAGTTTTTCACTGGTTTAATGTCCATTGCTCGTGTTTCTTGGCCCAAGCAAGTCTCTTCTTCTTATTGGTGTCCTTTAGTAGTGGTTTCTTTACAGCAATTCGACATGAAGGCCTGATTCACACAGTCTCCTCTGAACAGTTGATGTTGAGATATGTCTGTTACTTGTACTCTGTGAAGCATTTATTTGGGCTGCAATTTCTGAGGCTTGTAACTCTAATGAACTTATCCTCTGCAGCAGAGGTAACTCTGGGTCTTCCTTTCCTGTGGCGGTCCTCATGAGAGCCAGTTTCGTTAGAGCGCTTGATGGTTTTTGCAACTGCACTTGAAGAAACTTTCAAAGTTCTTAACATTTTCCGGATTGACTGACCTTCATGTCTTAAAGTAATGATGGACTGTTGTTTGTCTTTGCTTATTTGAGCTCTTCTTGCCATAATATGGACTTGGTCTTTTACCACATCTTCTGTATACCACCCCTACCTTGTCACAACACAACTGATTGGCTCAAACGCATTAAGAAGGAAAGACATTCCACAAATTAACTTTTAACAAGGCACACCTGTCTGTTAATTGAAATGGATCCCAGGTGACTACCTCATGAAGCTGGTTGAGAGAATGCCAAGAATGAAGAATTCCAAATATAAATAGATTTTGATTTGTTTAATACTTTTTTGATTCCATATGTGTTATTTCATAGTTTTGATGTCTTCATTACTGCTCTACAATGTAAAAAATAGTAAAAAATAAAGAAAAACCCTGGGATGAGTAGGTGTGTCCAAACTTTTGACTGGTACTATATATATATTTCATTTTTTTTGTTGTGTTTGTTTATCCCTTACTTCTCTGCCCTGTAATCAGATCCACATATCTAAGACCAACACACACAGACAGACCTTGTCTAACATCTGAAGTGCTGATATTTATCACATTGTCAAACATTAGTACTGAATCAGAATCCAAAAGGGAAGTGGTTTTTAGCATTAGTCACCTTGAGGAGAGCGGGGGAGGAGGAATCCATTTCTATATTTTGCGATTGCACCGCCCAGCCTACTCCTGGCTTTTCGTGTTATCACGAGCTATAATATCACATGCATCCAGTGAGGCTGTCCATCTGCTAATAGGTCACCTCTATGCTTTAATCATTTTGAACCCAGTCTATGATTGAATTTAATTTCTGTAGAGTTTATTTGTTTGGCATTTCTCGTAATCCGTCCCTAGTTTGAGCTGTTTCAAATGTGGCTTGGCTAATGTTCAACCAGCGTCTCATTTATTAAGCTCTTGTTACAATGTATTGTAATTACAGCTTATTTTCAATATGTGATGGGAACAGTAATAGTGGCAGTAATAAGGAGCAAACTGTTTGTTACATGATTTGATTTGAGTATGTTTAGGAATGCATTATGGTGTTCAAAGTTTTAGATTTCTTGTAAAGAGGAAGTTGTTTTCTTACAAGTTTAGTCTAAATACTGAGATGCACAGCTTCTGTCAGACACAGCCACTGTCCCTCTCCAGTTCCTACAAATCAGTATTCAGTTTCTCTTTCCTTTGTGGCACCTATATTTCATTAATGAGCAAAGTGAGTGCTAAACCTCACACTAATCTCATCGTGGGAACCCACTTGTGTAAAACAAATTCAGAGGCAATAGACAACGCTTTTTCCTGAACACAGGGTCTCATATTATTCTGAACAATAACTCATGTTCTCGATACAGATCTCGCTGTAGGTGAATGTAAGTGCCTTCGAGTATTAAACACTGGCTTTGGCCCCGTTCTTGTTTTTTCGCCATTGCTTTCTCCATTGCATTACTTCCCAAAACATGAATTAGTAAATGAATGCTGTGTACTTAATTTGACCCTCTCCAACAATTTAAAATGTACATTCAGTTTAGTATTAATATTGACAGTGATTTGTCATTAGAAATGCTTCATCAACTAGGTAGGGGTTCCACTTTAAAGATACGCCCAATACGATGTGATATGCCAGGGCTGAGGTAGTCTGGGGAGTTAACAATCTCAATAATACATTCTGATATCCTCTAAATAAGTAAGGAGCCATCATGTTGTTTGTATCTCTTGATGCTTCGCGCTCCCTGCTCTGTAGTATGTGGCAGCAGCAGCACATCCAGTCAGGGAGGCAGCAGGGCTCTGTGATAGGCTGGAGATGCATCTCATTTCCTGTTGTCCCACTTCCCCTGGTCACACGGGAGAGCGTCTGGATCTCAAAGGAACACAGCAGAGCTGGAATTATTTCAGCCCCCAAATGGGATTTTGATATGAAATCGTGCTCGCTAGCATATCTATTGCTGGAAATCTTTGATGTTCAATCTAGGAGAGATAGTGTAGATTTCTTGCACACAGCTGCATTGTGGTTGAAATGCCTAGTACAGGTACAAGGCAGTCTAGGCAGCAGGGTAGACTAGAGGTCCATCTCAAATGCCACCCTATTCTCTATATAGTGTACTACTTTTGACCTGGACCAGAACCCAAAGTATTGCACTATATATAGGGTGCCATTTGAGACAACCTAGGGGCAGGGAGGGAGGAATAGCTGGTATGAAGTCAAACAATCCTATCATCTAAAGGTCTGTTTGTGCTACCGAAAGGACCCGCTCACATCCTGTTTCTGACAGATCGCAGCGATAAAGCTCCCAAAAAAGAAACGGTGCAGAGCCACAAGAACGGCTGCTCTGCAGCTGGGATATAGCTTAGACAGACACCCCCTCTGGTGGTTACAGTCAACACAACACTTGAATTATGAATAGAACATACTTTTTTGTAACTAACCATTTTTGTAACTTGTAACCATACACTTTCAGTTTATGTCGTTTCGGTCATGTTGGAATGTGAATGGATACTTCAACCATGTTTGAGAAGATTGGAGAAATACTGCATTACCACATGGGCTTTGTGATCCTTGCTTGGAATAAGGTGCTCCTCACTTAGTATTTCTTCCATACCTTGTTACAGTATTCATCCTATAGCATTATGTGTAATGTCGTCTTTTTCTCATCTTCTTAGATCCCAAGCCTGTAGTGTTCCTCCAGCACGGTCTCCTAGCTGCAGGGAGTAACTGGGTGACCAACCTGCCCAACACCAGCCTGGCTTACCTGTTAGCCGACGCTGGCTACGACGTCTGGATCGGCAACAGCAGGGGAAGCACCTGGTCCAGGAGACACGTCACACTCAGCCCTGACCACAACGAGTTCTGGCAGTTCAGGTAGCTAGAGATTTATTCCACTTATACTGATCCTTGCTCGCTCAGCTATTCACCCCATGGCTATGCGCCTAACCTGGATCTGCACTGAGTGTACAAAACATTAGGAACACCTTGAGTTACATGCCCTTTTTCCCTCAGAACAGCCTCAATTTGTCGGGGCATGAACTATATAAGGTGTCGAAAGCGTTCCACATGGATGCTGGCACATGTTGACTTCATTGCTTCCCACAGTTGTGTCAAGTTGGCTGGATGTCCTTTAGGTGGTGGACCATTCTTGATACATACGGGAAACTGTTGCGTGTGAAAAACCCAGCATCATTGCAGTTCTTGACACACTCTTACCGGTGCGCCTGGCACCTACTACGAAACCAAACGTTCAAAGACACTGACATATTTTGTCTTGCCCATTCACCCACTGAATGGCACAAATACCCCATCCATTCCTAATGTTTTGTACACTCAGTGTATATCCCCTGTGCTTACCAATAGAATCACGAGGTTGTAGTAAAAAAATATATATATATTATTTGAAATGTTTATTTAAATAGTCTTATTATGGCATTCACTGAGTTTCTTCTGTTCTTATTCTTCAGTTATGATGAGATGGCAAAGAAGGACCTGCCAGCAGTGGTCAACCACATCCTGAAGACCACAGGCCAGGAGACTATCTACTATGTAGGCCACTCTCAGGGAACCACTATTGGTGAGACGGCTTGATTTAGTTAAATGTGTCATATTACAGTATGAAGCAGTATATATTTTTTTATCTGTAGTTTCACACTGTTAAGTACACTATGGTTTACAGTTATAAACAGGGGCGTAACTTTCACTGGGGACGGTTTTATCATTGGAATGTGATACAGAACGAGGCACCGGTGTCCTTTAGGACTATGCGGACGCCTCCGAGCGGTCGGGTAGGCTGTTTGGAGTGTTTATCCGACTGGATTAAAAATAAAAATAATAATGTCCCCCCCACTTCTTAAACCAAAGTTGCGCCCCTGTTTTTAAACCATGACATATCTGACTGTATGTTTCTGTCCCTGTAGCTTTTATTGCATTCTCTTCAATGCCTGAGCTGGCAAGCAAAATCAAGATGTTCTTCGGCCTGGCACCAGTGGCCACCGTGTCTTTTACTACCAGCCCCATAACCAAGCTCTCCCTCTTACCCGAATTCCTCATGTGGGTTAGTAGCAAAGGTTATTTTTCTAACTTTAACTGCATTATGCCACAATTCATTCATACAATAAGTCTAACCTGTGGTTTCCTTTTTCTACCCAACTTTGGCATCAGTTTTTTTTTTCTTGATCGATCTGTCAAAATTCTTTGAAAATATTTCAATACTAATGCTAATCCATTGTTTGGTTTCCATATCCTAGGATCTATTTGGGAAGAAGGACTTCATGCCTCAGACTTCTCTCATCAAGTGGTTTGCCACCGAATTCTGCACTGAGGAGCCTCAGAGTGAGCTGTGTGGAAACATCTTTTTCGTCCTCTGTGGCTTTGATGAGCTGAACCTCAACATGGTGCGTTCCACAGCGCTCACATTTGATTGCTTTTGGAAAATGATTTTACATGATTACTATTGTGGACTTCAACCTCAAGCCAATTATATAGGTACTGTATGAGTTTGGTGAAGATGTTCATTTCTCTTTTTGTCCAGACTCGCACACCTGTGTACATCTCCCACTGCCCAGCAGGCACCTCAGTGCAGAACATGATTCATTGGTCTCAGGTAAGAACATACCTGAGAGGAGCTTCTCAAAACATCCTCCAATATGATTCCACTTCTTCAAACCTACAGTATACATCCCATCCCAACCCCATGTTTGTTAAAACTGTCATGTAGGCCTATAGTGTAGATATCAGGCCTACAATGTTACCTATATCCTGTGAGGCTGGGGTGTGGTCAACACAGTCTGAATCGAGAATGAGTTTGCACTTGTCAAACCACAGTTGTCAAACCGATACTGACATTTTGGTTTTACGCAACAGAGCAAGTAGAGTTACTCAGGACAGAAATAGTTGATCTCAAAGACGTTGATCAATTATTTTTCAGCTTATTCTGTGTCATGAATAATTATTTCACCCTGTTTATACCTCAGTCTCACACCCAAGTCAACTATCATCGACATTCCACTGTGTGAATAGGAGAGGCACAGACATTCCACACGGACTCAAACACACCTATTTGTTGCCCTATCCTTGAGTAAAGGCCAATACCAGATTTACCAAAGACAACTTTAACTTTACTGAAGTTGACATATTGTTGGACATATTACCTATACATACAGTACCACCATCTGTTCAGCTATCTTGAGACAAGTCTTTTTTATGTGTTTTCTTTTTACAGGCGGTGCATGTTGGAAAGCTGATGGCGTATGACTATGGGAGAGAAGGGAACATGGCTCACTATAACCAGGTAAGGCCAGCTCAGAGCTCATTAGTCTACCAACATACAATGAGTATACAAAATATTAAGAACACCTGCTCTTTCCATGACAGACAGGTAAATCCAGGTGAAAGCGATGATCCCTTTTTTGATGTCACCTGTTAAATCCACTTCAACCAGTGTAGATGAAGGGGAGGAGACAGGTTAAACAAGGATTTAAGCCTTGAGACAATTGAGACATGGATTGTGTATGTGTGTCATTCAGTGGGTGAATGGGCAAGACAAAATATTGAAGTTATGACCAGTCCTTTAGCTGACATCTAGTCCATTCTTGTCCCTCCTCCAGTCGACCCCTCCATTGTACAACATCCAGGACATGAAGGTGCCTACGGCCCTGTGGTCCGGAGGTAACGACACCCTTGCTGACCCTAAGGACGTTGCCGTGCTGCTCACCCAGGTCTCCAACCTGGTGTACCACCGCCACATCAAGGACTGGGAACACCTGGACTTCATCTGGGGCCTGGACGCCCCTCAGGAGATGTACAGTGAGATAATCAAACTGATGAGCCAGCAGGACTTGGTGTAAACAGTGGATAGGCAGGGAGATATATGGATAATTTTAGCCTCAACTCTCATCACAATTGCTGAAGAGATTTTAATACTGTATCTGACATATATTGGGAGTCATATCGGAGTGCCTGGGTGCGAGGGTTTGTGCACTGTATGTGTGTTTGTGACTATAAGCGTGTGTAAGAGAGAGTATTAGCATGCTTGTGTTCGTTTGACTAAACCATGAGCAATAATCATTCACCTCTAAATTGGGGTAGTGCGGTACACAAGCTGTGAGTTTAGGGTTATGTGTGAGGAATCATCTTGTATTATTTTTGTCTTGCTTTACTACCGTCCTCTCTTCCACAACACTTGAATGGATTTTAATCTGTGTTTTGAGAATTTCCCGGGTTTGTAAAAACACAAGTACACTATCAGACATTTAGATCCTGTTGAAATCCTGCTTGTAGGTTTGGATGACTATATCTCAGTCATTGGTGCATTATCATGGTTACCGTCCAGGGCCCAGTTCAACACCCAGTACCTCTCTCTTCAGGACTTGTACTTGTGTTGGTTTATTTTGCTGTGCCTTTTTAGTCAAACAAAATAATTGTTTTGTTTTTACCACTAATTTCTCTTTCCTGTGCTATTGACTGTCTTTTTATTAGCTACTTCCTCAATGTATTTTTATTGGATTTTAGGTGATCTTGAGAATTAATTAGGAAGGGTGCTGACCAAAGAATGACTGACTTGTTTGTTCATTAATTTCATACTTATGTTGTAACACTTATTTATGCCTCCTTGTAACTAATTGAGAAAACTGCTCATTAAATCTCCATTAGAAAATCAGTTGTACGATTCAATTACTTGACAACATTTATTGAAAAGTGCTTGTCTGAGTATCTACTCATATTTTATTTATTTAAACATTGTCAAAGGCTTTAATCTGTAACAATGTTTTAATTCACTTACTCGTATGTACTGTACAAAAGGACAATATCAAAACCAGAAACAATACAAACACTCAACTCACAAATATTGTAACGGCAGCCTTCCTCCTCTTCGTCCGAAGAGGAGGTGTAGCAGGGATCGGACCAAGACGCAGCGTAGCTCGTGTTCAACATATTTAATAAACAAGACGAATACTGTGAACACTTACAAATAACCAAAATAACAAATGTGGCAAACCGATACAGTCGTAGCTGGTGCAGAGAAAACACAGACAGGAAACAACCACCCACAAACCCCAACACAAAACAAGCCACCTATATATGATTCCCAATCAGAGACAACACAAAACATCTGCCTCTGATTGAGAACCATATTAGGCCAAACATAGAAACAGACAAACTAGACACACAACATAGAATGCCCACCCAGCTCACGTCCTGACCAACACTAAAACAAGCAAAACACACAAGAACTATGGTCAGAACGTGACAAATATTTAGAGAAGCATACTATTAAGAAAAATAATAGTATACACTGAGTGAACAAAACATTAAGAACACCTTCTCTTTCCGTGACAGACTGACCAGGTGAATCCAGGTGAAAGTTATGATCTCTTATTGATGTCACCGGTTAAATCCATTTGTGCATGTGTGCCATTYAGAGGGTGAATGGGCAAGACAAAATATCGAAGTGCCTTTTTTATTTATTTCACCTTTATTTAACCAGGTAGGCAAGTTGAGAACAAGTTCTCATTTACAACTGCGACCTGGCCAAGATAAAGCAATACCCTTTGAATGGGGTATGGTAGTAGCAGCCAGACCCACGGTTTGAGTGTGTCAAGAACTGAAACGCTTCTGGGTTTTTCAATCACAACCGTTTCCCTTGTGTATCAAGAATAGTCCACCACCCAAAGGACATCCAGCCAACTTGACACAACTGTGGGAAGCATTGGAGTCAACATGGGCCAGCATCCCTGTGGAACCCTTTCGATACCTTGTAGTCCAGGGATCATCTAGTCAGCTGCGGGACGATTTATTTCTTGAGCGGATGGTCAGGGGGCCGGAACATAAATAGAAGTTGGGGAACCCTGTTGTAGTCCATGTCCCAACTAATTCTGAGGGCAAAAGGAGGTGAAACTCAATATTGGTGTAATGTTTTGTACTCAGTGTAAATTTAAATGAATAATTCAAATAGGATCAACCATGAGACGATTGAAAACAATTACATGGCCACTTGTACTGGTATTAACTTTAACGAATGGTTGATAGACAGCTGAGGCGAAGGTGTCCATTACGAACTACAGACTGTATAAAAATGACTTTGTCAGACAAAAGACTACTGAAAACATGGTGATGTTGCGATGGTGAAAAGTTCCCCCTCGTCCTCAAAACCCCCTTAAAGCTTTCAGTCTGTCTTTTTCAGCATTGTTACAATCTTGAACTGCAGTCTCCTTGCTATATCCAGTGGGGTTTTATCATCCTAAAGGACAGAAGAATACATCATATTACCATCCAAAACTTTGATAAATATATCCCTTTCAAACCAAGACGAAAAGCCGCCAACTTTACCATTACCAAAGCCTGTACTTTTATTGTTTAAAAGTCCCGTCAAAGCCTCAATATAAAATGTCCCCTTTCATCTTAACGGCTTGGGAACGTTTTAAATCATGAACATGCTATTGTTGTCTGACATCAAACTTGTCCGCGTTAATCACAAAGCTTCACGGAAATGCTTTTAATGCATTTATGCTCTCCATCTAAATTTACTGTATGCAGAGTGCATTCGGAAAGTATTCAGACCCCTTGGCTTTTTCCACTTTTTGTTACGTTACAGCCTTATTCTAAAATGGATTAAATAAATACAAATCCTCATCAATCTACACGCAATCCCCCATAATGACAATGCGAAATCCTTAAAAAAAAGACAATTTTTGCAAATTTATTCAAAATAAAAAGAGATATACCTTATTTATATACAGTTGAAGTCGGAGGTTTACATACACCTTAGCCAAATACATTTAAACTCAGTATTTCACAATTCCTGACATTTAATCAGAGTAAAAATTCCCTGTCTTAGCTCAGTTAGGATCACCACTTTATTTTAAGAATGTGAAATGTCAGAAAAATAGTAGAGAGAATTATTTATTTCAGCTTTTATTTCTTTCATCACATTCCCAGTGGGTCAGAAGTTTACATACATTCAATTAGTATCTGGTAGCATTGCCATTAAATTGTTTAACTTGGGTCAAACGTTTTGGGTAGCCTTCCACAAGCTTCCCACAATAAGTTGGGTGAATTTTGGCCCATTCCTCCTGACAGAGCTGGTGTAACTGAGTCAGGTTTGTCGGCCTCCTTGCTCGCACACTTTTTTAGTTCTGCCCAAAAATGTTCTATAGGATTGAGGTCAGGGCTTTGTGATGGCCACTCCAATACCTTGACTTTGTTGTCCTTAAGCCATTTTGCCACAACTTTGGAAGTATGCTTGGGGTCATTGTCCATTTGGAAGACCGATTTGCGACCAAGCTTTAACTTCCTGACTGATGTCTTGAGATGTTGCTTCAATATATCTACATAATTTTCCTCCCTCATGATGCCATCTATTTTGTGAAGTGCACCAGTCCCTCCTGCAGCAAAACACCCCCACAACATGATTTTGCCAACCCCGTGCTTCACGGTTGGGATGGTGTTCGTCGGCTTGCCAACCTCCCCCTTTTTCCTCCAAACATAACGATGGTCATTATGGCCAAACAGTTCTATTTTTGTTTCATCAGACCAGAGGACATTATGTCGATATAGGACTTGTTTTACTGTGGATATAGATACTTTTGTACCTGTTTCCTCCAGCATCTTCACAAGGTCTTTTGATTTGCACTTTTTGCACCAAAGTACGCTCATCTCTAGAAGACATAACGCGTCTCCTTACTGAGCGGCATGACGGCTGCGWSKKYCYMTKRTRSWMMYYTMRRKSKKTWKRARAKWSMKCCCAAGGATGAACCAGACTTGTTGAGGTCTACAATTGTTTTTCTGAGGTCTTGGCTGATTTATTTTTATTTTCCCATGATGTCAAGCAAAGAGGCACTGAGTTTGAAGGGAGGCCTTGAAATACATCCACAGGTCCACTTCCAATTGACTCAAATGATGTCAATTAGCCTATCAGAAGCTTCTAAAGCCATGACATTATTTTCTGGAATTTTCCAAGCTGTTTAAAGGCACAGTCAACTTAGTGTTTGTAAACTTCTGACCCACTGGAATTGTGATACAGTGAATTATAAGTGAAATAATCTGTCTGTAAACAATTGTTGGAAAAATTACTTGTGTCATGCACAAAGTAGATGTCCTAACCGACTTGCCAAAAGTATAGTTTGTTAACAAGAAATTTGTGGAGTGGTTGAACAACGAGTTTTAATGACTCCAACTTAAGTGTACGTAAACTTCCGACTTCAACTGTAAGTATTCAGACACTTTACTATGAGACTCGAAATTGAGCTCAGGTGCATCCTGTTCCCATTGATCATCCTTGAGATGTTTCTACAAGTTGATTGGAGTCCAGCTGTGGTAAATTCAATTGATTGGACATGATTTGGAAAGGCACACACCTATCTATATAAGGTCCCACAGTTGACAGTGCATGTCAGAGCAAAAACCAAGCCATGAGGTCGAAGGAATTGTCCGTAGAGCGCAGAGACAGGATTGTGTTAAGGCACAGATCTGGGAAAGGGTACCAAAAAATGTCCGCAGCATTGAAGGTCCCCAAGAACACAGTGGCCTCCATCATTCTTAAATGGAGGAAGTTTGGAACCACCAAGACTCTTCCTAGAGCTGGCCACCCGGCCAAGCTGAGCAATTGGGGGAGAAGGTCCTTGGTCAGGGAGGTGACCAAGAACCCGATGGTCACTCTGACAGAGCTCCAGAGTTCCTCTGTGGAGATGGGAGAACCTTCCAGAAGGATATTTAAAGGTCCTATATTCCAGTAGGATAATTAAAGGCCCTATATTTAGCTAACAAATTATGTTAATATGCATAAATGTAGAACTTAAACTACAAATCGCTAGTAGGCTATCAGTTTGAAAGGAGAGAAAGTGCACAATAGTATGATCACATTGGCTGGTGATAATAATATTTAGGTGGGTGCTTATATTTGTCCTATTTCACACATGTACAAATGTGTAATAATGTTTTTTTGGGGGTATATCCCAACTCCCCCTGAGACACCCTCGGAGAGTGGGGTCATGGCCAGGGTCTTCCATTATCAACAGCGACGCTGGAGAAATTAGAGTTAAGTGCCTTGCTCAAGGGCACATTGGCAGATTTTTCACCTAGTCAGCTCGGGGATTCAAATTAGTGACATTTCGGTTACTGTCCCAACACTCTAACCGCTAGGCTACCTGCCGCCCAGTAATGATGAAACATTTACTTCCGTATTAGGCGTAATATTTAGCCAACAAATGATGGGTTAATATGAATGAGCTTCTTCAGCTACACATAGCCTCTCTTTTCCAGATGAGCCACTGCAAAAAACAACATGAAATGTGGATCAAAAAAGTGACTAGCTCAAATCATCCTACAGAGGTTCATCCAGATTAGATGTATTTCTTTAAAGATCAGAAAAAGCAGATTCTACGGTTTCTAAAGCATACAAGCACCTACAAACTCAAAAATGAAGGCATAGGGTACAGCTTTGTTGTTATATGACAGCCATTCCACAAGTTCCCGTATTTTATTCTGTTATATTCCATTATATTCTTAATATAAAATACACTCATATTAAGTACACCCATCTAGTACCGGGTCGTACCCCCCTTTGCCTCCAGAACAGCCTGAATTATTTGGGACATTCTACAAGGTGTCGGAAACATTCCACAGGGATGTTGGTCCACGCGATAGCATCACCCAGCTGCAGATTGGACAGCGGTACATTCATGCTGCGAACAGCCCGTTCCATCTCATCCTGCGCAGGCCACTCAAGTAAACTGAGCTCGCTGTCATGTTCCACGCAATGTTTTTCCACTCCTCATTTGTCCAGTGTTGGTGATTGTGTGCCCACTAGAGCTTCTTCTTATTTTTAGCTGATAGGAGTGGAACCCGGTGTGGTCATCTGCTGCAATAGCCCATCTATGACAAAGATCGACGAGTTGTGTGTCCCAAGATGCTGTTCTGCACACCACTGTTGTACTGCGCTGTTATTTGTCTGTTTGTGGCCCGCCTGTTAGCTCGCACGATTCTTTCCATTCTCCTTCAACCTGTCTCATCAACGAGCTGTTTTCACCCACAGGCCTGCCGCTGACTGGATGTTTTTCATTTGTAGCACCATTCTAGGTAAACTCTAGACACTGTCATGCGTGAAAAGCCCAGGAGGGCAGACGTTTGTGAGATACTGGATCAGGTGCACCTAGGTCACTCGTTTTCCCAATCTAACATTCAATTGAACAGTAACTGAATGCCTCGATGCCTGTCTGCCGCCTTTATATAGCAAGCCACAGCCACATGACTCACTGTCTGTAGGGGCGATCCATTTTCGTCAACGGGGTGGTGTACCTAATAAAAATATATGTATGTTGACTGTGATCAGGGCAAGGGAATGTAAGTGTGTCTGTTTGAACAAAATAAACTATTGATTTCACTTGCATGCACAGTGAACACGAAGTTAAATGTCACAGAGAATGATCAGTAGCGAATCATTCTAATATTCAACCGCATAATCTCACTACTCACATAGTCCACAGCGTCAATCTCCCCTTTAGTGCTCAAAACCATATTCATTATTTTCACATTTGTCCGTTGCTTGGCATGAGGATAGCAATCATCAGGCCATCCAGGAAGGAGAAGGTCCTCTGTGCAGCGTAGTGCTGACATGTCCTCTGTTTCTACAGGCAGACAGAGGAAGAGAGAGCATGGACACTTTTCACAAGACACCCAGTTTTGTCAGGGTCATCATTGGTAACACTAACATGTTCCTGCACGATTCTGTATCTTTTACTAAACTGCATCACCTAGGTGAGGAATAATGGCAGCAAAGTAAATGATACACTTGGTCTGACAGCCTCCTTGTTACCTAGCATTTACATGAAATAGTAACTAATAACTACTGTTATTATGATTGGTGTATCGCCAGATTCCCCCTCTTGAATATTTAAAGTCTACGCATCCACCTTTTAGAATGTGGTACACCTTATGAAGGTCGTCATCGTAGGCAGCTTGGCAAATGGGCTGCGGAGATGAGCAAATGGTTGAGTATAGAGTGAGTTGAATGCATTTGTATGTATTGTAAATCAATGCATGTTGATTTGTCTTGATTTCACACCTGGGTCAAGGGTTTATTGAAGGATAAACAGATAAACAATGAAACGATGCCAACAACAAATACTCTAAGTGGGCCTACTGCTGTAATCAGACCAAGCCCTTTTGTGGCCAAGAACATATGTATGCCATATGAGCATCTTAAAAGGTCATTTCTGTCTCAGTTCAGTTATAGCCGTGAGACAGCCAGCCCCACTTTAGGTCACACCCTTTAAAAACATAAATTACACCTGAGTGCAGTCAAATACAGACCATCTCTGGTTTCTGTCAGATGGCTAGGGAAATTCCATAGCCTATACAGATGCCATATCTTAATTTGATAATCGTGTTGTTGCACACTTGTAGTGTATTTGAGGTTTAAAAAGGCTTCTAAAGTTAGCAATTTACACTTTAAAATCTAATAAAAAATGTATCAACCCCTACAAAAAATGTCCATTAAGTATAATCTACATAATAATTTACTGTTGCTGCAGGATTATTTTCCTGCTGTAGCAAACTGTCTCAAATGAATATCCTATATATATGTATGTGTACAGCCAACACTTCCTAATTAACAAGACAATACATCTGTGGGAGACCCCAAGTCATGAAGAGCATTCTGCACCCACTGTCACTATCAATGGACCACCAAACCACAGAGAAGAAACATAAATATATGATTTCCCTCACCTGGTCCAAGAAAACAACTATACCAACCCACTACTCCTAGTACGCTATTGGATTATGTGATGAATAGAACAATTAAAAAAGCTGTGATGAAAGTCTGTCTGGTAGGCCTATTATTATGAACAGTGTTATTTCCTTGTTTTTTCTGTAAGTGTAGGCTACTATTTATCCTATTAAACATGCAAATAATTACATACAGTGCTTTCAGAAAGTATTCAAACATCTTGACTTTTTCCACATTTTGTTACGTTACAGCCTTATTCCAAAATAGATTTTTTTAAATTACTAAATCAGCAATCTACACATAATACCGCATAATGATTTTTTTTTTGCAAATGTATTAAAAATAAAAAACAGAAATACCTTATTTACATAAGTATTCAGACACTTTGCTATGAGACTGGAAATTGAGCTCAGGTGCGTCCTGTTTCCATTGATCATCCTTGAGATTTCTACACCTTGTTTGGTCCACCTGTGGTAAATTCAATTGATTGGACATGATTTGGAAAGGCACACACCAGTTTATATAAGGTCCCACACTTGACAGTGCATGTCAGAGCAAAAACCAAGCCATGAGGTCGAAGGAATTGTCCGTAGAGCTCCGAGACAGGAGTGTGTTGAGGAACAAATCTGGGGAAGGGTACCCAAATTTTTTTTGCAGCATTGAAGGTCCCCAAGAACACAGTGGCCTCCATCATTCTTAAATGGAAGAAGTTTGGAACCACCAAGACTCTTCCTTTGTACCACAAACTGAGCAATCAGGAGAGAAGGGCCTTGGTCAGGGAGATGACCAAGAACCCGATGGTCACTGACAGAGCTCTAGAATTCCTCTATGGAAATGGGAGAACTTTCCAGGACAACCATCTCTGAAGCACTCCACCAATCAGGCCTTTGTGGTAGAATGACCAGATGGAAACCACTTCTCAGTGGGCACTGGTCTGACGAAACCAAGATTGAACTCTTTGGGCTGAATGCCAAGCGTCACGTCTGGAGGAAACCTGGCCCCATCCCTACGGTGAAGCATGGTGGTGGCAGAATCATGCTGTGGGGATGTTTCGGGCGGCAGGGACTGGGAGACTACTCAGGATCGAGGCAAAGATCAACAGAGCAAAGTACAGAGATCCTCGATGAAAACCTGCTCCAGAGCACTCAGGACCTCAGACTGGGTCAAAGGTTCACCTTCCAACAGGACAACAACCCTAAACACACAGCCAAGACAACGCAGGAGTGGCTTTGGGACAAGTCTCTGAATGTCCTTGAGTGGCCAGCCAGAGCCCGGACTTAAACCTGATCGAACATCTCTGGAGAGACCTGAAAATAGCTGTGCATTAATGCTCCCCATCAAACCTTACATAGCTTGAGAAGATCTACAGAGAAGAATGGGAGAAACTCCCCTAATACAGGTGTGCCAAGCTTGTAGCGTCATACCCAAGAAGACTCAAGGCTGTAATCTCTGCCAAGGTGCTTCAACAAAGTACTGAGTAAAGGGTCTGAATACTTATGTAAATGTAATATTTCAGTTTTTTATTTTAAATAAATTAGCCCCCCCAAAAAAACATGTGCTTTGTCATTATGGTGTATTGTCTGTAGATTGATGAGGGGAAAAAAACGATTTGATCAATTTTAGAATAAGAATGTAACCTAACAAAATGTGGAAAAAGTCAAGGGGTCTGAATACATTCCAAAGGCACTAACTAGCTGACATGATGTGTTTATGAATTCAAATTTGGGTCACACTTTATTTTGATGGCACTTAAAATGGGGAGGACAGGGGGGGGGGGCGGTCAAATAACATCAGTGATCTTCAGGTCAGAAAGTCAGAGCTCTAGAAAGATGCTGCGTTCAATACAACAAGGGACTGAGAACTAGAAACTCAGAAATGTCCGACTTCAGTGTGTTCAAGACAACTGGACTCGAAAAAAACGAACTCCGACTGGTAAAAAATCATTTTGAACTATCATCCAACTTGGAATTCCATTTCGGAAGCTCAGGCATCTTTCGAGAGCTCCGACTTTCCGACCTGAAAATCACTGACGTGTTTCCTAGGCTAATATTTCCACAGCCAACTTCTTCATTTTTAATTTAGGCCTATGCACCTCACGGGCCACTGCTCATTTTCAACATCTAGTCATACACCCAAAGTAGGCTAACACATTTAGGGTGTGGTTTGTTGGATTATTTAATGATTCGGATTATTATTTTTTTCAGCTGTGTTTAATGACGGTTTTCACGAAGATACATTTGCCTACACAAACTGTATTAGGCTAAAGTTGGTCTATTGCGATGCTAATTTTAAGAAGTTAGAATAGGCAACAAGTGTGAGTAAGCATTTTGCATTAAGGTAAGACATGGCACAACATCACCATGCAAAGGGTGGGGTTTATCATTGTGCCACATCATATGTTCATTAGAATAGAGATAAATGATACATCTGGAAAGCCATGCAGGAATCATGAACGTGGGCATGATGATGATGTTACAGTTACAGGTCCTTAATTCATCCAGAGTGAACCACACTTGAATTATTCAAATCATAATTCAATTTAGCTGGATCGTCTTTTAAATAGGCTCATGTTGTTTACACACAGCACATACATTTTTTGGAGAAAGCGCACGTGTAGTTGCCGAATGTTGCAGCTAGAAATGAACTGAATAGAGCCGATGTGATTCCTTATTGTACATGTCAGAGAGGCATATTTGTTCTAAAGAGCCTATTTCTATCTGAACGTTCCAAAACGCCCAGCAGATACCGCAATGTAGCCTACGCCCTCTGGCGAAGGAGTTTGATTATTACACCACACTTATTTCCAATGCACCCTCTTTTAATCAGAATCATATCTGGTGACAATTCAGAATGCACTGTTGAGTAATTGTATGTCCAAAATCATATGTTTTTCTATAAGCTTAATTATTGGACAAATTGTAATGAAATAGCTTCTTGTTGGTCATTCTGTAGATGTTTGTATTTCTTTTTTCAACCCCACGTTTTTATGATGGCAGTGTGTCAAGCGCCGCTGTGGTGTGTGCTCCATGAATAATCTTATGAATTTACAGGATGCAAATGCTGTTGCCGGTGTCGAAGCTGTAGGGCATTTTCTCTTTTGTCCAGTAGTGGATTTTCCTCCACCCCGTTTATGTGTAGTAGGACACATCCCTTCATAGCGACCACGGCTGCTGTCACCAACACCACAGCGCCGATGCTATCATAGGAGGACTGGATGACAATCTCTTTCGCCTATTAGGACATTGGATTTGAAAGACAGCTATCAGCCATTTTATCGTCGGTAAACTTACGCTCTTTCTATCCCTTTTCATTTTGAACAATGCCTTCATGAAGTAGGTTTACAAAAGCTAAATACGCCAGGTTTGGATAAGATAACAGTGGCTTTTATTGACGCCAGTTTCCTGCTTTCGCACTCAATTCTAGCGTGTGACGACAGGGATGCGGAGTTTGGGGAAAGCAAATAAACTGGTTCGCATTTTGAACTATTTACACGATTTATCAGTCTACTGCACGCTAAACTGTTACATCAAATAGTTTCTTTAATTTTCCAGAACCTACACGCAGTAGCCAGTGATTGTGTTTTTATTAGGGAGTGAGTATCATTCATAAGCCCCCCCCCCCCCTTAAATTTCCTGATGTGGGCAAAGCTGGTGAAATGACCAGAAATCGGTTTTAAATCACAAACAAGAGGTCGAATAGAAGGTCCTATATTGCTACATGGAATCTGGAACTACAAATTCAGTGTAGATAAAGTGATGATCGATGTTATTGTACAGATACAATGTTGCTGATGGGCCACATTCCCAATGTTGACATATAGGCAGTGATTTTCTCATTTTGTTGACACATGGCTATCAAAAGAAGTTGTACTACTAGCTAGTGCCAGGTGCATCAGCTTACCAAAGCATACAGGAAGCACACAGACAAGTCTCAGTTTGAGAGAGGTAAGTTACAATGTTCATTCAATGTTTCATTTAGTTTCATATGAATAGTTACCTACTTTCTATGTATATAAATTCACTGTGACTTTTGTTATTAAAATAATGCTATGCTACTGTTATAATGGGTATTAGTTAAGATAATGGTCCATTATATCAGTAGTCTAACTAATACGGTGACTCAAATATAGTAGGCTGCCCTACAATGCAAGCACATGCCATAAACCATTTTTTTGTTTCCTGAATCTGTAAGTCATATCTTAAAATAGCCTACCATTTTTGAATGGTGCATTTATTGTGCAAATTCAATTGAAGGAAAGACTCAAATCATTTTGATGGAAATACAGGTTCATTCAGAAAATGGGACATGTCAATAAAATGTGTTCTGTTGACTTGACATCTTAGGTATGTTGTAAAACAACTTTTAGCTTTCTATGCCTTTCCATTCTCAAGCAACATTTGAATTATGTTGGTTCGTTGTCCTTACTGTACTGCATCATAGAAAATAGTACTAACAGAGTAGAACACTCCTGATTGGGTCTTTCTCACAACTCACATTTGACCAAAAAAAGCATAGTTTTTCAGGAAATATCATTTTTCACGAAATGTCCTCCTTAAATCACTGAGATTAGGATCTGTACTTATCTATTTCATAATTATTATACATTTTTTATCAAATATTATGCATTTTACCACAATCAATGCAAAAATTCTCATTATTGCAATAGTTTAAAAGTCCCAAAAAGTAATAAAAACATTTGTTTTTGTACCCCCTTTTTCTCCGCTATTTCGATTTTGTCTTCTCGCTGCAACTCCCCAACGGGCTCGGGAGGCAAAGGTCGAGTCATGCGTCCTCCAAAATATAACTTGCCAAACCGCGCTTCTTAACACCCGCCCGGAAGCCAGACGCACCAATGTGTCAGAGGAAACACCGTTCAACTGACGACCGAGGTCAGCCTGCAGGCACTCGGCCTGCCATAAGGAGTAGCTAGAGCGTGATGAGCCAAGTAAAGCCTCCCCGGCCAGGCAAAACAAATTTTTCACAAAAATTACCCCAAAAAAAACACAAGAAATGGATGATCAAGCTTTTTAAAGTTTCTAAAACAATACATGTATTACTAGTGAGAAGCAATGTGGTATGTTGTTTAAGTATATTTTTTGTGAACTGAGTCTTTTAAACAAAATATCACAGATGAGACAAAAATGTTCACCTGTCCCTTTAAGGGCGGGATGTTACCGTGGTAACGCGACTCGAGTCATGTTTGTGCCTGTGAGATTGAGAGTCTGACTAGTAGCTGCATTGTCTTCACATCCCTAACATTTGAAACTCATAACTTTGAAAAACAACCTAGTTTGTGAACAAAACAATGTAAATAGCCAAAAAACACAAGGACAAAGTCTCACTTAAGTAGACTTTTGTTTCAAGTAAATTAGACCAACTTTTATACCTGTGCCAGCGCTACTAAAAATAAAATATTCACTCAGTTCATCAGGTGTGCCACAGCCCCCAGCCAGGCAGTGTTGCAGCGCTGTGTGGGTTAAAGACGCTGCATGATCAATCTGACATCTGTATGGGCCTTGCAGCATTTACGATGATATGGCCTCTGCACGAGTCAGGGCATTCATACTTCTTGCGCTCCACCGAGCAACGCAGAGCTGTTGTTTAGGAAGTGAGTTTGTGTTTATACAGGACCTCTCGCCCTCACCTTCCAACCAATCATGTCAACGCGGAGCTGTACTGAGCCCTCCACGCTCTACATTTTTTTAGAGGCGCACGGCGATGTGGTACGGAGCTCAATTTGGCCTCTGCGTGCCATACTGGCGCCTCCGACCACGTTTTCAGATCAAGCATAAATTGTCTCTTACCTGCCAATGCCAAAATCTACCTTAATTTGACTGGTGGTGGGTGTTCGTTTTAGGCCCTGTTAAAAACGAACTTGTCATTTAGAAAACAGCCTATGTGGGGTTAATATGAGTCAGTAACATTTATTCTACTGTCAAAATGTACTACAAAGTGTAAATAGGATAATTTTGTTCATAAAATCAGTCTTGTCCAAAACAGAGTTTTGTGAGACTTGTGGTCATTACTGCATCACAACGTAAATGAAGGTTGTGTACCCACATGCCCACAGCTGGCAGCAGCAAGTAATCATACATTCGGAGTGCAGCTGCTCCTGACCAGATCAAAATGCCTGTGGTAAATTTGGGTTGACTTTGGATAGCCATATAAGGCTAGTTTGGGACCATCTGTAAATTACACAACGTACATGGGACAATATGTTAAAATTCCAACAGCTCCAAATTTCAATGACTTAAAGACCTCAAACCTACTATACATTGTAGAAATGTATTTACAAATTGAAAGTGTTTCATGAGAAGTTGTGCAACATAAAAATATTGTCTCATTTGCATTGTGTAGTTTATTGATGTCCCTAACTAGCCGGAGATAGGCTATCCAAAGTGAAACCAATTTTGCCAACCTCTCACATCAGCTGGAAAAAATTATTTGCCTAACTCTTTCCACCTGCGAACACAAGACACCAACATCGAACCACACCCCGAAACCAACTCACATTTGAAATCAGTAATGGGCACTAGCATTTCTTAATGAACCAAATCTAAAACGAGGCCAAATCAGGAATGCAGTCGCCCTTTAATGCAATTGACTAAAATACCCCTTATTTCAGTGTAAGTATAAGTACTGTAATTACATGCATGTTTTTTCAAAAGTCAAAAGTGGATTTGAACGTAACACAGTGACTGTAAAAAAAATATATATATATATTATACAGTACCAGTCAAACGTTTGGACACACCTACTCATTCCAGGGTTTTTCTTTATTTTTACTATTTCCTACATTGTAGAATAATAGTGAAGACATCAAAACTATGAAATAACACATCATGTAGTAACCAAAAAAGTGTTAAACAAATCGAAATATATTTTATATTTGAGATTCTTCAAAATAGCCACCCTTTGCCTTGATGACAGCTGTACAGGTAATATTAGCTTTGTGTAATAGGATTTGGATATTTGTGGTTGTAAGGTATTTTAGATGTATTTCCGAATTGAGTGTGAATGCAAACAGCACAACACATTATGCCTATAAAGTACCTAAATATGTGAGATACTGATCAAAAACTGTCTTGGGATATCAAACAACAGTATAGGTAAGTGTGAAAACAGGTACACGTGTCAAAATGGGGGATATACTGGTGGGGTTGCTCTTTGCTGAAACATTAACTGCCGATTGTGGTTTAAAGTAAGTTAAATGTTTTTTATACACCCCGTATTTCTTGACAAACCTTACTTAATCAAATAACTGTTCTTTTACAAAAAATCTGTACAATCAGTTTATTAAGGAGTGGTCCTAGTAAATAAATAAAGTTACCAACACGGCCCCCCCATTGACTATACATTAGAATTAGCTTATTATCATTACCGAAATTACTGTTATCATTACCAAAACGGACCTAAATATGATGTGGTAATGAGAAATGTGTGTATCGGTTATGAGAGGCACATAGCTCAATTTTCATATTATAGGAGACAGCAATTATGAGTCAGCAAACAATTGACCACATCACTAAAGCCCATTCATGCCAACATTCTGGTAAGGTAATGGTTCTCTGACATTTTACCAATTTTTGCTTTTTAGCCGTTTCGGTAATGAGAAGGCCAAGTGGGGTAAATGGGCTGTTTGAGAAAAATAACCTAATTCTGAAGGCAAACAAGCAAATAAAGTAATGAACTTGTGCTCATCTAAGGACAACTCCTCTAGATCAGTGGTTCCCAAACTTTTTATAGTCCCGTACCCGTTCAAACATTCAACCTCCAGCTGCATACCCCCTCTAGCACCAGGGCCAGCGCACTCTCAAATGTTGTTTTTTGCCATCATTGTAATCCTGCCACACACACACACTATACGATACATTTTATTAAACATAAGAATGAGTGTGAGTTTTTGTCACAACCCAGCTCGTGGGAAGTGATAAAGAGCTCTTATAGGACCAGGGCACAAATAATAATAATCAATAATTTTGCTCTTTATTTAAACACCATACAAATATAACACAGTATTTGTTCATCAAAAATTGTGAATAACTCACCACAGGTTAATGAGGAGGGTGTGCTTGAAAGGATGCACATAACTCTGCAATGTTGGGTTGTATTGGAGTCTCAGTCTTTGATCATGTTCCACACACAGTCTGTGCCTGTATTTAGTTTTCATGCTAGTGGTTGCAAAGTGCATCAGTGTCTTAACAGCCGATTTGCCAAGGCAGGATACTCTGAGCGCAGCCCAATCCAGAAACCTGGCAGTGGCGTCTGATTAAATAACATTTTCACAGTACCGCAGGTTGCAATTTCGATGAGGCTCTCTTGTTCAGATATCGTAAGTGGACTGGAGGCAGGGCATGAAAGGGATAACGAATCCAGTTGTTTGTGTCATCCATTTCGGGAAAGTACCTGCGTAATTGCGCACCCAACTCACTCAGGTGCTTCGCTATATCACATTTGACATTGTCCGTAAGCTTGAGTTAATTTGCTCACACCTGTGTGTTGTTCTTGTTAATGCAGACAGAGAAGAGCTTCAACCTCTTAATCATAGCCTCAATTTTGTCCCGCACATTGAATATAGTTGCAGAGAGTTCCTGTAATCCTAGATAAAGATCATTCAGGAGAGAAAAACTTCACCCAGATAGGCCAGTCATGTGAGAAACTCGTCATCATGCAAGCGGTCAGACAAGTGAAAATTATGGTCAGTAAAGAGGACTTTAAGTTTGTCTCTCAATTGCCCCTTGATAACAAGCGCACTTCTGTATGTTGTAAAAGCGTTACATGGCCATATCATTGCCTAGTGCAGAAAATACCCAAGAGTTCAGGGGCCTTGTTTTAACAAAGGGAACCATTTTCACTGTAGTGTCCAAAACGTATTTCAAGCTGTCAGACATTACCTTGGCAGCAAGAGCCTCTCGGTGGATGCTGCAGTCTACACAAGTGGCGTCGGGAGCAACTGCTTGCACGCGCGTCACCACTCCACTATGTCTCCCTGTCATGGCTTTTGCAGCATCAGTACAGATACCAGCACATCTTGACCACCAAAGTCCATTTGATGTCACAAAGCTGTCCAGTACTTAAAAATATCCTCTCCTGTTGTCCTGGTTTCCAGTGGTTTGCAGAAGAGGATGTCTTCCTTAATTGACCACCCATAAACGTAACGGACATATACCAGGAGCTGTGCCAGGCCCGCCACGTCTGTTGACTCATCCAGCTGTAGCGCATAGAATTCACTGGCTTGTATGCGAAGCAGTAATTGTTTCAAAACATCTCCTGCTATGTCACTGATGCGTCGTGAAACAGTATTGTTTAATGGAGACATTGTATTGTTTTTTTGGCTTTTCCCCCAACATTGTCCCAGCCATATCCGTGGCAGCAGGAATAATTAAGTCCTCCACACTAGTATGGGGCTTGTCTGTCCTAGCCACTCGGTAGCTCACCATATAAGACACTTCTAGCCCCTTCTTATTAATGGTATCTGTTGCTTTTATACATGTCTTACTACTCGAAGTCGTCTTAATTCTCACTCAAAAAACTCCCGTGGCTTATTTTTCAAATTGGCATGTTTTGTTTCTGAATGTCTGCGCAAGAGTGAAGGTTTCATCGAGTTGTGAAATAGTACTTTTGCACATATATCACACTGTGGCTGAGGAAAGGCACTACTCCCAATATAAGGGAACCACAAATCAACAAAGTTCTCATCATATTTGCGCCTCTTTGAAGGACCAATGTCCCTGTCTGTTTTTTCGGTGCTTTCCCAGGAAAGGGGGCAGTAGCTCTTTGGCTGCATCCGATTCACAACTGTCAGTGTCCATGCTAGCTAGGTTAACAACAAATGTAGAATTACTGATGCTATCATTGGATGTGCTTGAGGAAGCAGAACAACTTGTGTCATCGACAGGTGCAGGTGTAGTACTGCTGGTAGTAGCAGTACTACCAGTAGAGCTGGTATGTGTCTATAAATGGATTGTTTGAAAATGTGAAGAATCCTTTTTTATTTCATTATGTGAATCACATTTTTATTTGGCGTACCCCCGACGGCATTGCGCGTACCCCAGTTTGGGAATATCTGCTTTAGATGATGCATCATGCATGGGTGAATACAACTTTATTTAAAAACGAATTGGAGTTTTTACAGTGTTACGTAATTAGGCACGTCTACAGACACTGTGTTGTTACATAATACATCTAACAGTTTAATGTAAAATTCAACTAAAATAAAACATTTGTGAGTTAAGGACAAACTACAGCAACATATTTTGTTTTATTAAAATATGTTAGGCTTTCTAAAGTAAAATTGACCCGAGAATTTAATCCAGACACATTTTGGTAATGAGAATTTTGGGTGAGAATGTACAAAATGCAGGCTAAAATATTGTACATTTATTGAAAATAAGACACATTGCCAAAAACTAGAAATCTAGTTGATTTTTCATGCATTAAGTTAGTCATGCTGTGTTCATGATCTGTGAGTGACTGAAGGCTTTCATGTCTCCTGTAATTGTATTTGAATCAGTGAAGGTCGTTCCCATCTGCTTGAGCATTACTGCTTCTTGCAGAGAAAGTAGGAATCCAAACACATGAATGGTGAAATGTTCCATGTTCATCATCTCCAGCAAAACCCCAATGTCAATGTACAGACGTGGCCAAAAGTTTTGATAATGACACAAATATTAATTTTCACAAAGTCTGCTTCCTTGAGTTGTGTGATGGCAATTTGCATATACTCCAGAATGTTATGAAGAGTGATCAGATGAATTGCAATTAATTGCAAAGTCTCTCTTTGCCATGCAAATGAACTGAATCCCCCAAAAACATTTCCACTGCATTTCAGCCCTGCCACGAAAGGACCAGCTGACATCATGTCAGTGATTCTCTCGTTAACACAGGTGTGAGTGTTGACGAGGACAAGGCTGGAGATCAGTCTGTCATGCTGATTGAGTTCGAATAACAGACTGGACGCTTCAAAAGGAGGGTGGTGCTTGGAATCATTGTTCTTCCCTGTCAATCATGGTTACCTGCAAGGAAACACGTGCCGTCATCATTTGCTTTGCACAAAAAGGGCTTCACAGGCAAGGATATTGCTGCCAGTAAGATTGCACCTAAATCAACCATTTATCGGATCATCAAGAACTTCAAGGAGAGCGGTTCAATTGTTGTGAAGAAGGCTTCAGGGCACCCAAGAAAGTCCAGCAAGCGCCAGGACCGTCTCCTAAAGTTGATTCAGCTGCGGGCTCGGGGCACCACCAGTACAGAGCTTGCTCAGGAATGGCAGCAGACAGGTGTGAGTGCAGCGAAGACTTTTGGAGGATGGCCTGGTGTCAAGAAGGGCAGCAAAGAAGCCACTTATCTCCAGGAACAACATCAGGGACAGACTGATATTCTGCAAAAGGTACAGGGATTGGACTACTGAGGACTGGGGTAAAGTCATTTTCTCTGATAAATCCCCTTTCCGATTGTTTGGGGCATCCGGAAAAAAGCTTGTCCGGAGAAGACAAGGTGAGCGCTACCATCAGTCCTGTGTCATGCCAACATTAAAGCATCCTGAGACCATTCATGTGTGGGGTTGCTTCTCAGCCAAGGGAGGGGGCTCACTCACAATTTTGCCTAAGAACACAGCCATGAATAAAGAATGGTACCTACACATCCTCCGAGAGCAACTTCTCCCAACCATCCAGGAACAGTTTGGTGACGAACAATGCCTTTTCCAGCCTGATGGAGCACCTTGCCATAAGGCAAAAGTGATAACTAAGTGGCTCAGGGAACAAATATTTTGGGTCCATGGCTCCCAGACCTTAACTCCCCAGACCTTAATCCCATTGAGAACTTGTGGTCAAGCCTCAAGAGGCTGGTGGACAAACAAAAACTCACAAATTCTGACAAACTCCAAGCATTGATTATGCAAGAATGGGCTGCCATCAGTCAGGATGTGGCCCAGAAGTTAATTGACAGCATGCCAGGGCGGATTGCAGAGGTCTTGAAAAAGAAGGGTCAACACTGCAAAAATTTACTCTTTGCATCAATTTCATGTAATTCTCAATAAAAGCCTTTGACACGTATGAAATGCTTGTAATTATACTTCAGTATTCCATAGTAACATCTGACAAAAATATCTAAAGACACTGAAGCAGAAAACTTTGTGGAAATTAATATTTGTGTCATTCTCAAAACTTTTGGCCACGACTACACTACCGTTCAAAGGTTTGGGGTGAAAATATTTCAGAATTCTAACCACCTTTTTAAAAATATATTATTAAATACAATTATTAACTGCAGAAATATGGTAATTTTACAGTCACTGACTTGAAGTAGTTTTTTTCCCCCTTCACATTAAAGTCAGCCTCAAGCAGTGTTAATTACACCTAGATTTCACACCATGTTCCCATTTTGTACTGTACACGATGGGTTTCCAAGGCAGCATCAAGCAGACTATCACTGCATATCACTGAGGAATGGAAAGGGTTTGAATGTATGGCAACATCTTGCTTTTCAATCTGTTGCAGTATCATAGTAATATTTGGATTGAAGAATAGAGGGAACCCAGATGATTAAATGCACTGCTGAAATATGCTAATTGACCAAGCTAGATAAAGCCCCATCAAGGATTTCATCTCAGCAAAATATGTCCATGACTCACCCTATTTTGCTGCTTGGTTACAAGCTGTCATAGCAACAGTAGCACATTTTCTGGGAGGCATGTTGAGCTATTTTGAAAAACCTGTTAGAATTTGATTGAGAGGCTGCTTTTGGAAGCTCTTGTGCTATGAAACAACAGAGAAACTATACGGCTGAAAAAGCGAAACAAATCCAATAGCCATACTTGTCATTCAAGTCAGGTTATAAGCCAAGCTCTTGACCATTTATATGACTACTACCGAGGGTAAGCTGTCTCTGTGGACAACATGAATGTGTCTCTCTCAGTGAGAGGAAACCTTATCGATCCAATGGTAATCATTACACAGCAGAGTCATGGCCATTAGCCAAGCTAAGGTTTCGCTCCTCTCGTCTCCAGTGGGCTATAATCTTGGGAGATGACAGATGGACACATTGGGAAGATTGGAACCTGTGACCCTGCAGTCTAAAGACACCATGGAGCAAGGCTTCAGCTTCAGCACACTGGTGAGTCTTGTCAGTCACGGTTGAGGGTACATAGGGGGGGGGGGGGGTTAGGCAGGGAGGGGTGAGCTGTGTGTGGAGTGGGATAGGTAGAGGAAGAGGCGGTGTGAAAGGAGGAGCTAGAGGGCTCTTGTCTTGGTAATCAAAGGATTCAAGGTTAGTATAGGAAGGCTGATGGAAGGCTGGGGTGAATTGAGTTTACTCTGTAGAGGGTGTTTATGAGGGTCTGGGAAGGCGTGTGTGTGGGCTGTATTGACTTCTTCTGTAGAGTGGGGGGGGGGGGAGAGGGAATGTGTTAGTGGGTCTGGGGTGGTCCACTCCAACATTTTCCTCTGACTCACTCCCATTAGTATTCCCACTGCAGCTGCTCTGTCATTCAGACTCATCTCTCCATTCAGGGCCATCCCTCCATCCTGCGTTGGGAGAGATGGATGGAAGGAGAGAAGGAGGGATAGAGCGGATGTTAGCCTCTTCAGACTTTACTTCCGCTGCTCATGAATAGATGATTAGACAAAGGAGATGTTATTATCAAGCCCTCAAAAGAGAGAGCGCTCATGCCTGCTTCAACTGTCACTGCCAAAAGGATTTCTAAATTTGATACTTTGAGTGTCCAAACACTTCCCCCATTATTTTGCCCGTTATGTTCTGCGAGCAATGGTTCTGTCTGCAGTCTTCGTCAATTTCCCCCTGTGGAGTCCAGTAGAATCTTGATAAGACGCCCACATTCAGTAGTAACCTTATAGGAACTCTGCAGCAGCAGTGTCCAGTGTGTACTGTGCTGTGCTCATTAGTATGGTGCAGAGCAAGGCCGTTCAGGCCAAAGCGGGGGCTAGCATAGCAGCGGGCTCAGAGGAAGCAGGCTTCCGATCAGCTCCCCCCTCAATCCCCCCAACCCCCGCCCACTGAACCTGCACTGGCTGCCCTGTCCCAGTGAAGGATGAACAGTGATGATGTTGTCTGGTCATGTGACCACCTGGAGAGGGAGGGCTGGGAGACTACTGAGGGAGACAGCCCATGCTGATGCTAGCTGTTGTTTCAGAAGAAGCAACAGTAGTACTGCTGCTACGGGTGATAGTGTTGCTGTGTCAGACTGTTGGCCTTAGGGTTTTTCTGGTACTGATGCAATGTTAGTGATGAATGTGTTGTTTCAGGCCCTGGGGTGTAGAAAGAGGTGTTCTAATGCTGGTGTTGATAACCAGGTTGACTTAGTCCTATCCTAACCTTATCCATTAGATGGGAAAATGCAATAATAGCCTTTGATCAGTTTCTAGGGACGTCTACTACACTCCGATGCTTGTACTTTGACTCCTAAGTTGACCTCTATGACTGCTCTGCCCGTGTCCTCTCGGACTCTGACCCTGGTGTTTGAACGTTGATCTCTGATCCCGGTGACCTTTGACCCCCAACAGAAGAAGCTGGCGGCCGAGCCGGACCACACGGACGTGAGCCTGACGGCGGCAGAGCGCGTGCGGGCCCTGAGCAAGATGGGCTGCAGCATCGAGATCAACGAAGAGATCACGCCACGCCGCTACTTCCGGTCCGGGGTGGAGATGGAGCGCATGGCCGCCGTGTACCTGGAGGAGGGCAGCCTGGAGAATGCCTACGTCCTCTACAACAAGTTCATCACGTAAGGAGAGAGAGAGAGTATCTTATACCTGTGTCTAGACTAGGGCCAATGATAGCCCAAAGGTATGCTAGTACTACACTCTATGTCCAATGTACTAATGGCAGATCAAGTACAGTATCTGATGATTAATGCACTACTGTAATCTGTCTAACCACCCACTATCTCTCTGTTGTGTTCTAGTCTGTTTGTCGAGAAACTCCCCAGCCATCGAGACTACCAGCAGTGCAGTGTGCCTGAGAAACAGGTGATAATAAAGGTAAGCCCTTGGGCTTCTGTTTTAAGTGGACCCATGTGGTGCTCAGCCCTGCGGAAAGCTCATTAACATCAGGGCTTATTAGCCTGGCTGGAGGGATGGAGAGAGGTGTCGAGGGATGGAGAGAGGAGTGGCAGGGTGGTACGAGGGCCCTGTCTGTCTGGCTGAGTGGTAGGCTACTTAGTGGGTGCCTCATACTTAGTGGGGGGGGGGTTTCAGGTCTGCTTTGATTTAAGTGATGTATGTAAAGGTAAGCGAGTCCAAGGTCAGCTCAGGAACAGCACGAGTTTAGAAAGGGCTGTAGATAACCTTTTGTGGACAAACAATAGAAGAGCCACTACGATCTATTAAGAACTTTGAAATGGTAGATGAATGGCTCATCGTTTTTCTGTTCTTCATGTAATGATTTGGCCCACTCTTATTGACCATTGGAGCTGCAAAGAAGAAAGTAAGTCCCTGCCTGCACTCACACAGTTGATTTTATTCTCAGAAGTTGCAAGATGTCGCATTTCCGCGGAAAGATCAATTGAAGAAGCTCCTCCACGAGAAGTACAACAAGGAACATACAGAGTATCTCAAAAGTCAGGTAAGGTTTAGCACCCAAACCTTTCGTGACATTCCTTGAGATTAGCTAGGAGACTGGCTGGGAGCACAATGTGTGGCTCTAAGCCCAGTGCTAGTGTGCAACGCCTGTTCATATTAGTTACAGTGTGGTATTTGTATCACTTGTTCGGCGAATGTGAATGCTTCAATGCAGCAGTTTGTAGTTACATTTGTATTTTGCGATAAGTAGTGATGAGGAATGTTTAGGAGTAAGATCATGTATATCAACAAATTGTACTAATATTAAAATGGCACAGATCTGAAGTGTGTCCGCATCTTTGGTTTGTGCGTGCACGTGCGTGTTCATGTGTGCACTCGTTCGTATGCGTGTGCAGAGCCAGGCGGTGGTGGCGGATTGCTGCGGCCAGCAGCTGCAGAAGATGTCTCTGGTTGAGCAGGAGAGGCAGAGGGTGGCGCAGCTGCGCAGGATGCAGATGGAGTCGGAGCAGTTCCGCTACTTCGAGGACCAACTGCGCAGACAGGAGCTGGCCAATCGCAGAGACGAGGCGGCCGCTAAAGTGCCTGAACAAACGGACGGCTCCTGCCTGTCCCACTCCTCCAAGAACCATGTTCGTCTCGACCCAAACCGCAATAAACAGCTTCTCCCCAGCAGCAAGCCAGCAGCTACACTGGCTGGCGTACATAGTGAGTGTCCTGCTCCCATTAGTATATAACATCTAGGTTCTATATTTTCGATTGAGTGATTGTTACTCAGAGACTATCCATTAGTAAGGTAATGGGGAAGTCAATAATGAGGTATATTAATAGATGGTGTATATATTTGAGCTGGTTAGTCACTGTTGATGCATGTTTTTGTGTTGCATGAGCCACACTGATGGACATCCTGTTATTGTTGTTACACATACTGTGCTTAAGTGTGGTGTGTGTGTGTGTGTGTGTGTGTCCATACAGATCAACGGGTTGAGGGCCTGAGGCGGGTGGGCATTCCTAGAGACCTGACCTACAGGTTTTTACTGCTAGCCGACAGTAACACAGCCAGGGGAATAGAGACATGCGGGGTACTCTGTGGAAAACTGGTAAGACATGCTCTGCTCTGCGCACAAACATTGATCGATTTTATTTGTCGACAAACTGCCAGTTTCTTTGGGGAAAGTCAAACTTGCCAGGCTGCTGTTTACCTTATCTAAGCAAACTGTCGGAGACACCATTTTTACTCAGTGCCGTTCCATCTGCAAACAATAGTTATGTCGAGTAGGAGGAGAGCGTTGCCAATGTAAGGTGTTCAAAGTTGATTGTAGTTGCTACAGTATTTGCTCTCATTTTATGATGTACTGTATGTCATGTGCATGCTTCAGATTGCTGTGTGTAGGTGGGTGTGCTAAATCCTGCAAAATAGCAATAACAGCACCTCAGTGCCAGTAGACTTATGCACAGTTATTAGCGACTATGTTGTGCATTGTAATGCATTAACTCATAGGAAGTGTTACCTTTGTCTCTTCCAGACTCAAAACGAGTTCATGCTGACCCATGTGGTGGTGCCCAAACAGTCAGCCGGCCCAGACTACTGTGATATGGAGAACGTGGAGGAGCTCTTTAGTTTCCAGGACCACCACAACCTACTGACTCTGGGCTGGATCCATGTGAGTCGACACTACACACACCCCTCCACACATACAGTTGAAGTCGGAAGTTTACATACACCTTAGCCAAATACATTTAAACTCAGTTTTTCACAATCCCTGACATTTAATCCTAGTAAATATCCCCTGTCTTAGGTCAGTTAGGATCACCACTTCCTTTTAAGAATGAGAAATGTCAGAATAATAGTAGAGAGAATGATTTATTTCAGSTTTTATTTCTTTCATCACATTCCCAGTGGGTCAGAAGTTTACATACACTCAATTAGTATTTGGTAGCATTGCCATTAAATTGTTTAACTTTGGTCAAACGTTGTTGGAAAAATTACTTGTGTCATGCACAAAGTAGATGTCCTAACCGACTTGCCAAAACTATAATTTGTTAACAAGAAATTTGTGGAGTGGTTGAAAAACAAGTTTTAATGACTCCAAGTGTATGTAAACTTCCGACTTCAACTGTATGCGCAAGCGCACACACACATGTACACACACAGATGCACTCAAACATGCACATATACACATACATACACACTTATGCACTCACATACACACACGCACACACACACACAGAACCATGTGCGCGCACACTTACCCACCCCCACCCTTTAATTTGCATAATCAAATATCACCATAGAAACCAGGTCCATTGGTTCAGATGTCAAAATTAATCATAGACCTGCCTTCTGAGTCTGTGYCAGGGATGTTTCTAGGAGTTGAGGACATTGGGAGCTTAGCCCAAAACCAGAGGGGGCATCCTCCCCCGGAAGAAGACATTTTTTTATTTCAACAGCCTAAATGCATCAATCTGGTACACTTTGAGATAAACATTGAGAGATTTTCTAAAATACACGAATAATAGAGTACCAGTCAAAAGTTTGGACACACCTACTCATTCAAGGTTTTTTCTTTATTTTTACTATTTTCTACATTGTAGAAAATAAAATGATCCCTTATGGAAAAAAACATGTTTTCATGTGARGTTAATGTGATAACGTGACAACATGTAAAGCAATTTGATTAAATTAAATCACATGTGAAGGGTTCCAAAAACACATCTTCACATGTGAAATCATGTGATTTTTCCAAATCAAATCAAACTTTATTTCTCACATGTGCCGAATACAACATGTGTAGACCTTACAGTGAAATGCTTACTTACCAGCAGTGCAGTTCAAGAAAGAGTTAAGAAAATATTTACCAAATAAACTAAAGTAAAAAATAATAAAAGTAACACTAAAAYAACAATAACGAGGCTATATACAGGGGGTATTGGTACAGAGTCAATGTGCGGGGGTACAGGTTAGTCGAGGTAAGTTGTACATGTAGGTAGGGGTGAAGTGACCATGCATAGATAWTAAACAGCGAGTAGCAGCAGTGTAAAAAACAAATGGGGGGGGTCAATGTAAATAATCCAGTGGCCATTTGGTTAATTGTTCAGCAGCCTTATGGCTTGGGGCTAGAAGCTGATAAAGAGCCTTTTGGTCCTAGACTTGGCGCTCTGGTACCGCTTGCCGTGGGATAGCACATGTGAAATCATGTGGTTTTTCTGTAAGAGATAGCCAATCATAAGGAACAGAAATTGTCCCACTGAATTATATCAGCTGATGTGGAAGAAAGAAATTAAACAGAAAATCTCCTGAAGACAACAAAGTATAGCCTAAATGTACCAAGGGCTACACTCTACCCAAATTATGTCTATGAATTTTTTCCCACTCAAATAAAACATTTACTTTTGGGTTCACAATCTCTTATTTTCCATGTGCCATCTTAATCCAAATGTGTGCGTGTTCAGTTACAAGGTTGTTAGTTAAAAGGTAACATGACTGAACAGCTTGTTTGTTATAAAACAAATAGGCTAGTAAGTGGCCTGCGAGTAACCTAGTTTTAAAGCTGCCCGGGACATTTTATTTATCCAATACTTCCCGCGAATTCATAATAGAAAAAAAAAMCAAGATACTGTACCTCCGGTAAAACGGATTGTATCTTTTTGAATGGTTTGGGCTACAGACACACGTTTTTCACTAAATTAATGATAAAACCATGACAGTCACAAAACTGAGCACTTGCCTAGCGTGTAAGTGATGCGCCGTTTATGGAAACTTATATCAGACTTACAGCCTGCAATTTCGAAATTCTTTGACCATCAAAAGGTTTGGGACTTGACCAAAAACGTTCAGGGCTGCAGCCCCTGGAGCCCAGGTCTAATAACTTCTAACATGGGAGTTATACAGCGGAGGGTCAGACTGAAATCTAGTTCCACTGATTTTGGGGAATAAACATAATCTGCAAATATCAGATATAACACCTAACATATTTCTGACACAGTTCCATTATCTCCAACCAACTCTTCTGTTGCTCTCCTCTGCCCTCAGACCCACCCCACCCAGACGGCCTTCCTGTCCAGTGTTGACCTGCATACACACGGCTCCTACCAGCTCATGCTGCCTGAAGCCATCGCCATCGTCTGCTCGCCCAAACACAACGAGTGAGTCCCTGTCTGCTAGAAGGAGTAAGCCTGCTGATGCTGATGCTAACGCTAAAGAAAACCAATCCATGCAATGTGGGTGGTATCAAATAGTTTATTCAGTAGGGAGCAATGTTACCGGAAATGCGTGATGTAGAACCGACATGAGGATTCTCTGTGATGTGGAAGAATGGGTTGTGTCAGTTCTATACTTAACATCTCTGTCTAATTCTACACAGCTCTAAATGTTCTACCTCACTGAATAAGCCTCAGGCATAAGTTCAGAACTCAGATGACTAACCTAATGTAGGCCTTACCAGATGAATGTCATGACTTCCTTTGGCCATGAGCCCTACTGTATATAGACAAGTCCTGTGTCTGTGGTCTGTGTGTTGCAGTACGGGAGTGTTCAGACTCACCAGCTCTGGGATGGGGGAGGTCGCTGGCTGCAGACTGAAGGGCTTTCACCCACACTCCAAGGACCCGCCGCTCTTTAGCGTAAGTAATACACACAGACATCCTCCCAGCAGACAGAGAGGCCTCACTGCCTCCGCAGCCTCCCTCTTATTCAGCACAGTCACAAATAGAGCTTGTGTGTATTATTGTGTGTGTGTGTGTGTGTGTTCATGTCGAATCCCCGAGCTGACAAGGTAAAAATCTGTCATTCTGCCCCTGAACAAGGCAGTTAACCCACTGTTCCCCGGTAGGCTGTCATTGTAAATAAGAATTTGTTCTTAACTGACTTGCCTAGTTAAATAAAGGTCAAATAAAAAATATGTCCCTCTATTCATGGTTGTGCTTCTCCACTGTTGTTGTCAGTTAACCTGAGAATTAAACAAGGCCTTTTCTATTTTCAGATCTGTAGGCATGTTGTTATAAAGGACTCGAAAACAACAGTGCTGGACCTCCGGTGACAGCGAGGGGAAGACAAGACACCAACAACCCTCACCATCACAAACTGGAACTCCTATTTATTTTTTTATTTAACCTTTATTTAACTAGGCAAGTCAGTTAAGAAAATATTCTTATTGACAATGACGGCCTACCGGGGAACAGTGGGTTAACTGCCTTGTTCAGGGGCAGAATGACAGCTTTTTACCTTGTCATCTCGGGGATTYGATCTAGCAACCTTTCGGTTACTGGCCCAACGCTCTAACCACTTAGGCTACCTGCCGCCCCATTTTTACCTTTGTTTACAATGAAGGCTTTTGTATTTATTTATTTATTTTTTTGAGATGAGCTACTGTGAATTGAAACTGCTTTGCAACACAATGATGTGAGCTATGGAATTGTTCTTATGGTGTTGTTTTATCAACTCTTTATCCACTTTAAGTATGKTTTTTTTTTTTGTGGGTGGGGGCTTTTTGATAGCTTGGCTTGACAATTTTGGCAGAGGGGAGTTTTTGAGGCAGAGTCTTTCTGCTTGTCAGATTTGATGTGAAATTCTCCAGAGAGAACTATTTTAGCACGCAGGCTTACTGTAAATGGCCTTAGGTGTTTCAGTGTGAGAACAACTGGCTGAGAATAAAGTGTGTGTGGGAGCAAGTGTGTGTGTT
Source organism: Salvelinus sp. IW2-2015 (assembly GCF_002910315.2). Taxonomy (NCBI): domain Eukaryota; kingdom Metazoa; phylum Chordata; class Actinopteri; order Salmoniformes; family Salmonidae; genus Salvelinus; species Salvelinus sp. IW2-2015. The sequence goes on along the minus strand of NC_036848.1, from coordinate 33,322,647 downwards.
ATGAATACATGAATGAATACATGAATGATAGTCTCCCGTGACGGTATCCTTACCCTTAACTTTCTCGGTACAGGATACAACAGACAAGACTGGAGAGACACAATTATACAGTATTTACACAATTGGTTACCATACGCAGAGATTCAACAAATGAACAAACCTTTTTTTTAAACGCAATATAAAATGGACTGATTGAATTGTGATGGCTCTATGTGGTTTAGGAAGTTTCATGTTGTATTTTTAGTCTTAGTTATAATAGATTACATTTGGCCAGTTGGATTTTAGCCTTGACATTTTTGCATTATTTGTGAGTCTTGATTTATCTTGAAGTGTTGACCTAAAAGAAAAGGGTAACTCATCGAGGTGGAATGTCTTGTGCGGGGAGGAACAAACCGAAGTGCTCAAAGAATTAGTGACTTAAGAAAGTTTTCATACCCCTTGACTTCTTCAAAATATTGTTGTTACAGCCTGAATTCAAAATGGATTCAATAGATTTTTGTGTCACCCATCTATAAACAATACCCCATAATGACAAAGTGAAAACGGGAAAAAAATTGCGACGGTATTGATWAAAAAAAAAAAATCTAATTTACATAAGTATTCACAGAGCTGAGTCAATACTTTGTATCGCGATTTGTATCGCGATTACAGCTTTGTGTTGTCTTGGGTATGTCTGTATCACCTTTGCACATCTAGATTTGGGGATTTTCTCCCATTCTTCCTTGCAGATTTTCTCCAGCTCTGTTAAATTTGTTTTGGAGCGGCATTGAAAAGCAATCTTTCCACAAGTCTTTCCACACATTTTCAATGGGATTCAAGTCTGGGCTTTGGCTGGGCCACTCAAGGACTTTCACATTCTTGTTCTGAAGCCATTCAAACGTTGCTTTGGCTGTATGCTTGGTGTCATTGTCCTGTTGGAACGTAAATCTTCACACCAGTCTAAGGTTGTTTGCACTCTGAAGCAGGTTTTCATCAAAGATTTTCCTGTATTTGGCTCCATTCATTGTTCCCTCTATCCTTACCAGTCTCCCAGTCCATGCCGCTGCAAAGCACCCCCATAGCATGATGCTGCCCCCACCATGCTTCACGGTAGTGATGGTGTTAGACGGGTGATGAGCTGTGCCTGGTTTTCTCCAGACATAGCGCTTTGCATTCAGGCCAAGTTTGTCTCATCAGACCACAAAATCTTTTGCCTTACGCTCTGAGTCGTTCACGTGCATTTTTGAACACTCCAAGGGCCTCATAACTGGCTTGTAAATTTTACACAGAATATCTGCATGCACCATTTCTGAAAAGGGCACACACACAAAAATATTTAGAATTAMAAACTTGCCACATTCCATATATACGCATGTTTCCCGTTATAAATCAGACCTGAAGTAAAACGGTGCACATGAAGGAACATTATAACTGCCTGAAAAACACCAATCATTCACCTTTTATGGTGACAATAACTAAGTTATTTTCTGTATACTTTGGAAGTATTGGAATGCCCGTCCTACAGAAGGCTGTATTGGTCTGCTAATACAGCACTAGTAAACGCGCAGTGCACTAGGTTTGTGGGGGGAATTATTATTACTATTTTCATACTATAGGCCTACTTACAGTGGTAGCCTATACACCTYAAAGCAAAAATATMAATTGTCTGTTCACCTGTTGAATTCTATTGTATGTTATAAAGCGCGCTCACTTTCGGAAATTATAGCATATCTAATACTGGTGGTAAGCCTAATTAAATGAGAGCTGCGCACGGTAATTTGTTGTATGGCTACTTCGGGAATATGAATTCATCATGGCCAAAAAATCTGAGGAATTTACTCTGCAATGGTTATGATATATATATATATTTTGTTTATGAATTTAAATATTGTCTACTTGATGAATTTGACATTACCGTATTCAACGTTTTAGAATACAAAAAATAAAACAAATCGATTTTTGCTTTTCTCTCTAACGGCAAGTGATAGCATCTGGTAATTGTATATTTAGCTACCCGATTTTGTTGTTCTTATGAATAAGACTGTCATATTTTCCTGCACAAGGCTAGTCTACTTTTGCCTTCTTGCCATACAATACCTCGACCACTAGAAATTGTGCATACGCATGGTCTAAAGTTTGCGAGAGGATAAGCACATTCTCACATCAAGTTTTTGGAGAAAAAAAATTWGAATTGCCAACCTTAGCGTGAAAACTGGCATTTTTGGGATTTTTTTGTGCATATAAAGTTTATAAATGAAGCCCCATGTGTGCTGTCATGTGCCTTTTTCTCAGGAGTGGCTTCCATCGGGCCACTCTCCTATAAAGCCCAGATTGGTGAAGTGCTGTAGAGACTGTTGTCCTTCTGGCAGGTTCTGACATCTCAGCCAAGAACTTTATATTTCTGTCAGAGTGGTCATTGGGTTCATAATCCTCTCCCTAACCAAGGTCCTTCTTGCCCGGTTGCTCAATTTGGTAGTTCCATATGTTTGCAATTTCCCAATGATGGAGATGATTTCCCAATGATTTTTCCCAATGATTTCAACACTCTAGAAATTGTTTTATACCCTTCCCCATATATGCCTTATCACAATTCTATCTCAGAGATCTATGGACAGTTCCTTGGACTTCATGGTATAGTTTCTGCTCTGACATGCACTGTCAACTGTGAGACCTTCTATACTATATATACATAATCTCCAAACAATTGAATTGGCCACAGGTGGACTCCAATCTAGTTGTAGTGACATCTCAAGGATGATCAAAAGAAATTGGATGCACCTGAGCTCAATTTGGAGTGTCATAGCAAAGGGGTGTGAATAATTATGTAAATTTGATATTTCTGTATTTGTTTTTGAATACATTTGCTACATTTCTAAAAACATGTTTTCACTTTGTCATTATGGGGTATTGTGTGTAGAAGGGTGAGAGAAAAAAATATATTTAATACATTTTAAATTCAGGCTGTAACACCAAAATGTGGAATAAGTCAAGGAGTATGAATACTTTCTGAAGGCACTGTATAAGTAAAGACGCATTAGACGCCTTATAAGAGGATTATATTTTTGCCATCCCAAGGTCCTTGACTACACAGAGCTCAGGTATAAGTTCACTTTCCACCCCCATGAAGCAGTTAACTAGCCTGGTCTCAGACCTGTTTGTGCCGTCTTGCCAACTCATCAGTGTTTGGCTTGACAATGGCCATGGAAGTTAGCGAAACAGCATAAACAGATCTGGGACAGGGCTATCCTTTAACCACCCCTCGCTGTAGAAAATGGAGCTGTCCTTTTTTCACCTTTGGCAGAAGCGGGCATGTATTTTTTTACTCTGTACACGCCCTCACAGCAGTGCTGATAATGGCATTATCAGTTGTACAATGTGGTGTTGAACTATTGCTGCAGTGTGATTAACTGTCCCAGTGGTGCTGCACAAACATGTTATGTTGTAGTGGCTTTATGTTTGGCAATGTGAAAGACAACCAGTCAATGCTGTGACTCTACCACACTTTTCCACTGCCATTTTGGTAATAAAATACACACTGCGTTATCTCCTTGTCCAAGTTGTTGTTTTAACTGCACTTCATGTGTTGTCAAATGTAGTTGTTCTGCGTTTTTTCCCAAATGAACAGAACCATGTCATCAAGGGAAAGGAATGAGTGAAAACAGGTTATCAAGACAGGACCAGAAATCCAGTTCCTCTGCAATCCATGGCATGAAGTATGTCAGTGTAATTATTTTGTTTGAGAATTAACAAAGGCAATCTCCTGAAAGGAGGAACCAGGAAATTGTTTTTTTACCAACAGGTATTCTGTTGTAGTTYATTTTCGTAGAATGTAGGGTAGCAGTGACGCATAGATTCTGGTGTCTTTTGTATAAAAAGAAGAGTAACTGAAAATGTGGCTAGATGCAGCAGTAGTTATAGTAATTATATTAGAAACACTTGTAATAGAAATGTATGAGCCAGAGACCCTTGTATGAGAGCTTTATTCCTTCCTTGGGTGTTCATTCATGTTCACATGGATCTTTACAAACAGATGGTTGAAGCTTTCAGCAGTGATCTGAGCCATGCGAGAGACCACATCCAGGGATGAAATACTGAACAAAGTGAACAAAAGAGGGAGAATGCTAGCTCTGTGGAACAGATTCAGCCTCTTCTACTTCATTCTATCGCCACTGCTGGAATCTATATACACTCGCCCAGGAACGGCCCCAAAGTTTTATATCAGCTGCACATTCAAGCTTTATTCATTCAACAACAAAAAAACATAACCAACCAATAACATAACATTCACTCAGGGGTGGGCAGTGCAAAGATAGAAACACGGGAGGGTAAATAGGGGACACATTCACAGTTTACAGGCAAAAGAACGAGAGCAGAAATTGGGGCTGGAGGGAGGGAGTGGGCTGGGGTGGGTGGGTCTGGGCCTTGTTTAGAAGCACTTGCGATGCACAATGGAAGGGCCGGCCTCGTCGTACTCCTGCTTGCTGATCCACATCTGCTGGAAGGTGGAGAGGGAGGCCAGGATGGAGCCACCGATCCAGACGGAGTACTTCCTCTCAGGTGGGGCGATGATCTGGTAACACAGAAGATGTCATGTAATACACAGAATGAGCAAATCACATATGTGCAGTGAATAAGGTACAGTACAATAAAGCTTAGTAAGACAAAATCAATGATATTTAGCTTCAGATTGAGTCTGAACAACTTGCATGAAATCATGAAACATTTATCAAGACAAAGATTTATATTCAAAGTAAAGAGGTCAAAAGGATAATTGCGTTGAAATGGACCAATATCATTACTGGCTGTGAATGGCAAAAATAGACCTTTAAATTAGGATGAATACTATACCGAACAAGGTAAAGTCCCTGTATAACATCTCACACAGTGACTTGTAAGTTAACTCTGGATGTTAGTATCTTCTACACACCTTGATCTTCATGGTGCTGGGGGCCAGAGCTGTGATCTCCTTCTGCATTCTGTCTGCGATGCCAGGGTACATGGTAGTACCTCCTGACAGGACGTTGTTGGCGTACAGGTCCTTACGGATGTCAATGTCACACTTCATGATGCTGTTGTAAGTGGTTTCATGGATACCAGCGGACTCCATGCCTGGGGAGAAACCAGAGGAAATCACACAGAGTCACAAGAGACAGAGATAGATCCTTGTATCAAACTGTAGAGAGAACGGCAGATGGAGAGAGTGAAAAAGGGATACAAAAAAACAGAGTGGGATTACCRATGAAGGAGGGCTGGAAGAGGGTCTCGGGGCAGCGGAATCTCTCATTGCCGATGGTGATGACCTGACCGTCGGGCAGCTCATAGCTCTTCTCCAGAGAGGCGGAGGAGGCAGCAGTGGCCATCTCATTCTCAAAGTCCAGGGCCACGTAGCACAACTTTTCCTTGATATCGCGGACAATTTCTCTCTCAGCTAGAGATAGGAGAATAAGGGGGAGATTAGGTCAAGGATTGATTGGTAGTTTGGCAGAACAGCACTTCTGTATCCGCGTAGGCCTCTGCTTAAAAGTCATATACTGTACAGTATGAGAGAATATAGTGTCATCAGAGATTTGCCCATCCTAGAGTTCCTACTGACCGGTGGTGACGAATGAGTAGCCCCTCTCGGTCAGGATCTTCATGAGGTAGTCAGTGAGATCGCGGCCAGCCAGGTCCAGACGCATGATGGCGTGGGGCAGGGCATAACCCTCATAGATGGGGACGTTGTGGGTGACACCATCACCAGAGTCAAGGACAATACCTGTGGAGGTTTAGGAGGACACCGTTTTTGGGAGGACACAAGGTTAAGACCCAGTGGAACTGAATGGTCAGTGTAAAATGAGGCTGGTTTTGACTGGTGTGTTAGACTGACCTGTTGTGCGACCAGAGGCGTAAAGGGACAGAACAGCCTGGATAGCTACATACATGGCTGGAACGTTGAAGGTCTCAAACATAATCTAGAACAGGACCATTTGTTTAGGTTACAGTGTTATTTTTTCACACTAACATTTTGACAGTGAGCATATCAGTCTCATGCCACTGATCAAAGGTCATAGCCTCGTGTAACACATTTCTTCTGTATATATCAAGAGCATTACAGAGCCTTAAAAGGCTAGGTAGGAGATATACATTGGACCAAGTCCCAGCTGTAGTGTATGAGGGTCATCACCTGGGTCATCTTCTCCCTGTTGGCTTTGGGGTTAAGGGGGGCCTCTGTCAGCAGGGTGGGGTGCTCCTCTGGGGCCACACGGAGCTCATTGTAGAAAGAGTGATGCCAAATCTGCCAATCAACACAAAACACACAAACCAATCAAACAACAGCCTCACCACAACCTGGTGAAAAAAAAGGGGTTCGATTGAGGCCCTTGTTGAAATCCCACACAAAAACATTGAGGTCGATTTTGAGAGAAATTTACGATTCTAAGTGAATAACACCATCTGTTGAGGGGATGACAGCATGTGCCCTGAGATAATTGGTTGACATGTTTGTCTCTTAGTCACCGGGGATGAGTCATAGCTAAATTACATGACAAGACTGCCATGGTGGAGGATGGGGGGCGCCATTAGCATAACATCTCTTTTGCCAACTTCATCTTTATCTAACCAATGATCATGCCATAGTTCTGAGAATAGATCCTGGATCTAAATGCCACTGGATGGATCCCAAAGTGCCACYCGGGGAGTTGTGTTGGCTGAGGGGCTATTTTTGGGTGACATGATGGAAAATGAACGTACATCAAATTCCATGTTCCATGTTCCTGTTTTCCAATGTGATTTTTTTTTACGGTCGTCTAAGTCATGTGTGTTTTATGAGTGTGTGTCATTGTTGTATTGTGTGTAGTAGGGTGTGGTAGGCTTACTTTTTCCATGTCATCCCAGTTTGTGATGATGCCGTGCTCGATGGGGTACTTCAGGGTTAGGATACCTCTTTTGCTCTGCGCCTCGTCACCCACATAACTGTCTTTCTGTCCCATGCCCACCATCACACCCTGGGGAGAGAAACCTGCTGCTCAGAAACACACTCACCACACTGTAAAGTGGATGCCATTGCTAGCACTGAAATTCAACAAATAGACTTTGCTGTGTGGAGACTTAAACCATGATGGGTAAAAAAAAAAGGTAAACATTTAAATAAAAATGCTTTGAAATTAAGAATATAACAAGGACCATGAAAGACTACGGTCAAAAAGGGGATGATTTCCCATCGCCCAATCAGAAGTCGGTTACATCCAGCCGCTCTTTTGATGGACAAATGGCGGCTCACCTGATGTCTGGGACGGCCTACGATGGAGGGGAATACTGCTCTGGGGGCGTCGTCCCCGGCGAAGCCTGCCTTGCACAGACCGGACCCATTGTCACACACAAGGGCGGTGCTCTCTTCGTCGTCACACATTGTCAATTCTTTGCTTTACCTTCCTTACTCCGACTGGAGACAATCACTGCAGGGGCACCAAACAGAAGAGTAAGTTAACATCTACAGATTGGTAGATTATGTGTGTGTGTGTGTGTGTGTGTGTGTGTGTGTGTGTGTGTGTGTGTGTGTGTGTGTGTGTGTGTGTGTGTGTGTGTGTGTGTGTGTGTGTGTGGTGTGTGTGTGTGTTGTGTGTGTGTGTGTGTGTGTGTGTGTGTGTGTGTGTGTTTTATGTGTGAGTAAGTCTATCCCTCTAAAGTAATGTGACCACACCCTTCTGAGGTGAATTCATGAAAACCGTAAACCATAACAAAAGTCTGGTGTGGCAATTATTGACATCAATTCATGCAGGAATACATGGCTCAGGTAAATCCACTAGTGCGTACCAAAATGTGAAAAAGGGATGTAGGCTATTCCTATTAAAAGTGAAAAAGTCTATTTGGAAAGTTGGCATGTGCTTGGAGTACAATATAAATACATTTTTCCAAAAGCCTATGAAGCACATTGTTATACAATGTTATAATACTGTAAAAATGTAACATTAATAGCAGAACATTCATGATTAAGACCAAAACTCCCCATAGGAGTTGCCCTACAACCCTCCTGAGTTAGGATTAGGGTTGTACTTCCGTCTGTAATGAATGAATTCAGCACCCTGGGAAAACTTCCTAATTAGGAATTGATGCGACATCATGTCTGTCTTTGGACTGGACTTTGAAAACCTTTCTCCTTCACTCCCTTTCTCTCTGGTCCTGCCTGTCTACAATCGTCAAAAAAATAGAAAGGAGAGAAACACGACAGGGATGGGAGGGAGAGAGAGAGGGCAGCAGAATCAAGGAGAACCATATTTAGTCATAAACCTTTGGAATAAAGGATTTCCAAAGCTTTCCAGCAGAGGGTACCATGAGCAGCTATGGTGGAGTTCACTGCTGAAAGTTGGCCGGCGTTGAACTCTTCAAGACTCCCATCATTTGCAGAACATAACAGAGGCCCCTATATGCAACCAGTCACCATCTCATTTGCAAATTTCAAAAGCTTTTCACATTTCAAAACTGTAGACAGCGTTTTCCAAAACGTTCAAACTTTCCAAACTGACTGAGTTCCCAAGAGACTTAACACTCAATGAGACAATCTATGAGCCCGACTGTCCCCAAGAGATGTTACAAGACTTTGAGGCAGCCTTTGAGAGAAATGTTTCTCTTGCGTTATGGCACTGACCCAGCTGTCTAATGATCAACTAACTGAAAAAACAAGTCATAATTGATAACAGGTATCTTAGCCTATACCATAGTTGCAACAAGACATTGCAAATTGAGCATATACAACTGTGGTATTCTACCACACTCTTTCAAGCAGCAACACTTGGTTCTTCAACCACAAATCCTAAATGAACCACAACAGCATAAGACTTAAGATCTCTTCCAAGAGCCGTGACACTTAATACCCACAACAGACCACAGTGACTTAGTTGTGAGACTTCAAAAGCCCTGTCTTGCATTAACATACACCTGTGAGATTAGCCAAAGCTCTTCAAGGCTAATGAGCTTGGTTTAAATTGAGCAGCCGTCTGTGCTGTAAGGTGCTGACCCCTGCAGTTGACTCAGACTAGCAGATTAGCAGCTAACAATTTTGCAGGTGTCGACTTGAGGCAGTCAGGCAGACTGGCGGGCAGGAGAGGAGGAGAGGGTAGGAGAGCAGAGAAGAGGAGGAAAGAAGTGGTGAGAAGAGGAAAGAAGATGATTAGGAGAGGAGCAGGGAGGAGAGAGGACAGAGAGGGGCTGAGAAGAGCAGGGAAGAGAGAGGGGGAAAGGAGAGGTGAGGTGGTGGCCTACTTACCCTGACAGTGCTTGGCCGGGGTATGCCTCTCAAGGATGGTGTGCCCCCTCACTGGCCTGGGGAGAGTTTATGTAGCTCCCAGACCCTATCCTCCACTTCCCCCTCCCACTTCCCAAACATGGAGCCGGGGCTGCACTCTCCCTGTCTGCCTCACTCAGCCAGAGCCTTATAGGGATGGCCGGGGAAAAACAGTCCAATCCTAGTGCTTTAGTGGAGGGCCCCAGTTCCATCATTCAGAGCATTCCAGGGGCCTTTTTTCTGTGAAAGGCAGGAGATCTCACCATCCTGGAACATAAACACACAGCACAGAGCTCATAGGACTGCCCCCTGTGACACACAGGGCCCTCATACACACACAGACTGAGTGACACGGAAGAGTGAAACGGGTTAGGTCACAAATACAGCCTATAGGTGCTGTTTGAATTGGCATCAGTTAGATGATGAAATATTCGATCAGTGTGAAGAAATATTATTTCTTGTCAGTTGAGGTAGAGGTCTGTTAAATTGTATAACTATGGAATATCCTGACCTTTCAAAATGTCAGTGTCACGCCCTGACCTTAGAGATCCTTTTTATGTCTCTGTTTTGGTTTGGTCAGGGTGTGAGTTGGGGTGGGTATTCTATGTTCTATTATTTGTATTTCTATGTTTTGACCGGGTAGGGTTCTCAATCAGGGACAGCTGTCTACCGTTGTGTCTGATTGAGAACCATACTTAGGTAGCCCTTTTTCCCACCTGTCTTTGTGGGAAGTTGACTTTGTTTATGGCACATAGCCTTTAGCTTCACGGTATGTTTTGTAGTGTTTATTGTTTTTGTCGGCATTTCCAATAATAAAGAGAAAATGTACGCTGACCACGCTGTACCTTGGTCCTCTTCCTTCAACAGCCGTGACAGTCAGATTGTTATTCTACACACTTTTTCTCAGTGCTTCTCTGGAATGATCTTCCAACCCAACTTGTAACTGTCCGTAATAACCCACWCTGAAAGGAGAGTGGTCACACTTTATTTGGATAATCTCATATAGTTGATCTTCAGATGGTCATACTAACACTAAACTATTTGTTGATAAGCAACTGGTTGCTACGGTTACTGTTTAGGGTTAGGATAAGGGTTAATGTTAGGGTTAGGGTTAGTAGATAGTTAGTTTAAATGTTGTTGACAGTTATTGAACATCTACGGAACATCTACAAACCATCTACTTGGAACAATCCAGATAAAGTGAGTGTTACCAAATGTGCTCCCGTTTGTGAGCGGCGGCTTGGGTAGGTAGACCTTGAGACCATAGCGAGGAAAAGTGAAGTTGAGGCTTTACTAATGGTGCTGAAAGAACCTGTCACCAACTGCCCATTGCCACAGCGCTGAGACCCACAGAAAGTGGCATGTTGAGTCGCTGGCTCTTAGTATTACAAAGGCTACATCCCTCTGCTCTAACAGTCAGGGGGTCAGATGAACAGTTCTCCCCTGGTCAAAAAGCACTTTAGGGCCATTTCATTCTATAGCCAAAAGCTTAAGTGCCCCTTTAAGTTGAAGCTAAATCGATGCCGTTATTATTGAACTATATGAGGTGCCGCTGGTCATAAGTTGGGGATGGGACGGTAATCATCATCTACCCTGGCGCTGGTGGGATCCCATACTGTAAACCCATGAGCTCATCTTCAGACGGATTGGCCGGGTGTTGTCTCAGGTCCCAGGCTCTCTGGGCTCTCTGCTTGTCTGATGAGGTATGCTACGCTACAACAACGTACTGACAATGGCCAGCACAAAGCCATATCAGGATGAGAGACAGTAGGGGAGAGAGGGAGGTGAAAGGGGGTGGAGAGAAGGGGAGAGAGAGGGAATAAGGAAGTGAGAGAGTAAGAATATTATCAGCATGACTGGAGGGCTATTGGGTTTGTGGTTGAGCTAACTAAATGTACTGTGAAAGGCTATTGTCAGTGAATATGAATTGTCATTAGATGCAAATGGTACAGCAATCCCTCTGAAACAGTTCAAATGGTCAGGACTCATCAGACTGTGCAAAATAATGTAGTTGTCACCCAGTGATCAACAGCTTTAAAGCTACAGCAAAATCTATATTTTTCATTGAAGTTTAAAAAGTATATATTTTTCTTTCTCTGCCATAAATCTTGAAATAACATTCTCAATTCATTCTCATGTTCTGCAAAGTCACGAGGATGATATTTGACTGATTTTGTTCCAGGGAATTCTCAGTGCTGTTGTATTAAAGGATTCGTCATGTTCAGTAGTACAGAAGCTAAACTGTTTCATGGAAAAAATGCTTGGAATGTTAGATCTGCTGTCAAAAATAAATGCAGTTGGTTGTAGCCCACACTCCATCATAGGCTGACGCTAGCTGATGCTGGTATTCCTTTGGTTCATACTTTTAACACTTGGAATTAGCAACAAGATGTTGTACAGCAAGATGGCCAAATGTACCACATTATAAGACTTTTCATTCATTGTAACACAAAGGCAAAATGATTCAACAGTACACAGCTCTCCCAATATTGTTTAACTAGTCAGACTTGCACATCTCTACAAAGTGGCCCTTTACCAATACATGACCTTTGCAATACTAGCATGGCTGGTGTTTATCACTGTCTGTCAGCGTGAAATCGCTCAAATTGGAGGTCAGCTTTACACATCGAAGGAAAACCACTGATCTGCCTCCCACTCGGCAACAGTAACAGTGTGCAGCAGATTTGAATGCAGCACCAAAAAAGGAGCTGTTCAGTAAATAAGGAGAGACTTGGCAGACCACGCTTCCTCAAGGCATGTAGGGAAGAAATAATCCCACTGAAGGTGTGGTCTGGGAAAAAACATACCCTCACTCTATTTTGTGTGCTGTGGTCTTGTGTGTGTGTGTGGTGTGTGTGTGTGTGTGTGTGTGTGTGTGTGTGTGTGGTTGCGTGCGTGCGTGCGTGCCGTGCGGTGCGTGTGTGTGCTCTGCATCTACGTAATACTGGCGGTAAAAAGGCACTCCGCGTGTTTAAACTGAAGATATCCTTTGCACCCCATCAGTCAGCGTGCACTCACTTATTTCCATGTCTAGCCGCACTCTTTACTTCCTCTCCTCTCTGCAGCGACTCTCTTCTCCTTATGAGACCTCCTCTCATTCTTTTCCTCATTGAAGGCACATCTGCGTGCCTAAATGATAGTAACGGCAGCAACTAATTCAGTGAGCCTTGTTTTGAAAGACGATGCATAACACACTGCACCTTTCGGAAGACCATGGTATACAGATCATGTAAGACTTGTTATCTATCTGAGAGGTTCTGAGAAACATGATAGTCATCATAACCTCGTGTCACGTAACTTTACAAACATCTCTGCCCTCAGTATCTTCCACCTATGCCTCTTTCAATGAATCGAGTTAGCAGCATTTATAGGGGAAAGTGGCTGTAGACCGTTTCATCTCCCTCAACACAGCTACTGCTGCTACTGTTCCGACTATCAGCATTGATATCAATCCTCTCCACATTAAATCCTCATCTGACATCAGACATCAACCGATCAGAGCAGGCCAGTGTGTGCAGCAGGCCAGTGTGTGCAGCAGGGCGTTGGGCTCTTGCAGGGATATATTGGCATGTGCTTTGACCGAAAATGGCAAAGCAGCTGTGGTCTTTAAGGACGTTCCCTGCTGCCGTCTCATTGGACGCTTAGCATCAACAGGCATCTGCTCACAACCAGCTCTGGAATGTCTTATGGTTACTCCTCGCAAGCAAGGCCTGAGCCGCCACCATTTTCTTGAGTGTGTCTCTCTCTCTCTCTCTGTGTGTGTGTGTGTGTGTGTGTGTGTGTGTGTGTGTGTGTGTGTGTGTGTGTGTGTGTGTGTGTGTGTGTGTGTGTGTGTGTGTGTGTGTGTGTGTGGTGTGTGTGTGTGTGTGTGTGTGTGTGTGTGTGTGTGTGTGGTGTGTGTGTGTGTGTGATTTCTATGGTGTGTGGGTGTGTGTGTGTGATTGTCTATGTGTGTGTGTGATTGTTTATGTGTGTGTGAGGAGAGAGAGAGAGAGAGAAGAGAGAGAGAGAGAGAGAGAGAGAGAGAGAGAGAACGAGAACATTGTGTTAGCTAACTCGAGTACAGATGCAGTACCTCAATACTCTTCAGACTTCAGTTCCTTGTTCCATTTCCTTAATGGCCTCTGATTGGTCAAAGGATTTGAAGGTCTCAACCATATTGCTTTCACCAACCAAATCCAATCAAATCTGTGGTAATGAGGTGAAGAAGATGAGAAAAAGAAGACAGAATGCCCTGTTGGGTAAACCTATGGATATTATCTGGTGTAATCTGTCTTGTCTCTGTTGGCTTCCACCTCTTTTACTGTTGTATTTAGCCTCACCTGACCTCTGGCCTACTGGTATCCCCCTTTCCCTTTACGGCCCTCACTGTCTGCTTCTGCGAAGCACTGGCACTCTCTGTACTCCATGTGCCTTTTCCTCTCTCGCCCTCTTGTGGCATAATAATAGCTTTTGTTTTTCAGCAAAACAGCTTTAGGTAAGAGTTCCTATTTAGATATTTTGATTTCAGATTCAACCCAACTGACACTACCTACCTAGAGAGTTGTCATCTGTATTTTTCATAGCTGTTTACATACCACCACAGTCAGAGGCTGGCAYGAAGACAGCGTTGAATGAGTTGTATTCCGCCATAAGTAAAATAAAAATAAATAAATAAAAAATAAGCAAACAAGAAAACTGTCACCCAGAGGCGGCGCTCCTCGAAGCCGGGGACGTTAATGCAGGGAAACTTAAATCCGTTTTACCAAATTTCTATTAGCATGTTAAATGTGCAACTAGAGGGAAAAAAACTCTGGACCACCTTTACTCCACACACAGAAACGCATACAAAGCTCTCCCTCGCCCTCCATTTGGCAAATCTGAACATAATTCTATCCTCCTGATTTCTGCTTACAAGCGAAAATTAAAGCAGGAAGCATCAGTGACTAGATCAATAAAAAAGTGGTCAGATGCTAAGCTACAGGACTGTTTTGTTTTGCAGACTGGAATATGTTCCGGGATTCCTCCGATGGCATTGAAGACTACACCACATCAGTCACCGGCTTCATCAATAAGTGCATTGATGACGTCGTACCCACCATGATTGTATGTACATACCCCAACCAGAAGCCATGGATTACAGGCAACATCCGCACTGAGCTAAAGGCTAGAGCTGCCGCTTTCAAGGAGCAGGTGTCACGGGTTACTAGGAGTGTAAGGTAGGAGTCAGGCGCAGAGAGCAGAGGGTTCAATGATTTGTATAATTTAATTCTCCGGAAAAAACGGTCACGCCAAACACAGAGCGCATACACACTGACCAACCCAGAACACAGGGCAAACGATCCAGAGAACAAAACACATCCACAATCGACAGAGAACACAAAATAATCCTGCACAAACCTAAGCGGGCCTAACAGGCTTAAATAGACCAAAATCAAGAAACACAAAAAGGAACAGGTGCAACTAATAAGACTAAACTAACAGAAAAGGAGAAAGAGATCGGTGGCGGCTAGTAGACCGGCAACGACGACCGCCGAGCACCGCCCGAACATGCAGGGGAGCCACCTTCGGTGGGAGTTGTGACAGCAGGACTCTAACCCGGAAGCTTATAAGAAATCCCGCTATGCTCGCTTCGAGGCAAATAATACTGAAGCATGCGTGAGAGCACCAGCTGTTCTGGAAGACCGTGTGATCACACTCTCCGCAGCCTATGTGAGTAAGACCTTTAAACAGGTCAACATTCACAAGATTGCAGGCCCAAACGGATTACCAGGACGTGTACTGCTAGCATGCGCTGACCAACTGGCAAGTGTCTTCCCTGACATTTTCAACCTCTCCCTGTCTGAGTCTGTAATACCAACATGTTTCAAGCAGACCACCATAGTGCCTGTGCCCAAGAACACTAAGGTAACCTGCCTAAATGACTACCGACGGTGGAGCAGGTTGAGAGCTTCAAGTTCCTTGGTGTCCATAAACAAACTAACATGGTCCAAGCACCCCAAGACAGTCGTGAAGAGGGCACGACAAAACCTATTCCCCCTCAGGAGACTGAAGAGATTTCCCATGGGTCCTCAGATCCTCAAAAGGTTCTACAGCTGCACCATCGAGAGCATCCTGACTGGTTGCATCACTGCCTGGTATGGCAACTGCAAGGCCTCCAACCGCAAGGCACTACAGAGGGTAGTGCAAACGGCCCAGTACATCACTGTGGCCAAGCTTCATGCCATCTAGGCCCTCTATACCAGGCGGTGTCAGAGGAAGGCCCTAAAAATTGTCAAAGACTCCAGCCACCCTAGTCATAGACTGTTCTCTCTGCTACCGCACGGCAAGTGGTACCGGAACACCAAGTCTAGGTTCAAGAGGCTTCTAAACAGCTTCTACCCCCAAGCCATGAGACTCCTGAACACCTAATCAAATTACTACCCAGACTATTTGCATCTCCCCCCCCCTGTTTTACACCGCTGCTACTCTCTGTTGTCATCATCTATGCATAGTCACTTTAATAACTCTACCTACAGTTGAAGTCGGAAGTTTACATACACTTAGGTTGGAGTCATTAAAACTTGTTTTTCAACCACTCCACAAATTTCTTGTTAACAAACTATAGTTTTGGCAAGTCGGTTAGGACATTTACTTTGTGCATGACACAAGTAAATTTTCCAACAATTGTTTACAGACAGATTATTTCACTTATAATTCACTGTATAGCAATTCCAGTGGGTCAGAAGTTTACATACACTAAGTTGACTGTGACTTTAAACAGCTTGGACAATTCCAGAAAACGATTTTCTGACTTTAGAAGCTTCTGATGGGCTAATTGACATCATTTGAGTCAATTGGAGGTGTACCTGTGGATGTATTTCAAGGCCTACCTTCAAACTCAGTGCCTCTTTGCTTGACATCATGGTTAAATCAAAAGAAATCAGCCAAGACCTCAGAAAAAAAATTGTAGACCTCCACAAGTTCGGTTCATCCTTGGGAGCAATTTCCAAATGCCTGAAGGTACCACGTTCATCTGTTCAAACAATAGTATGTAAGTATAAACAACATGGGACCATGCAGCCGTCATACCGCTCAGGAAGTAGACATGTTCTGTCTCCTAGAGATGAATGTACTTTGATGCGAAAAGTGCAAATCAATCCCAGAACAACAGCAAAGGACCTTGTGAAGATGCTGGAGGAAACAGGTACAAAAGTATCTATATCCACAGTAAAACGAGTCCTATATCGACATAACCTGAAAGGCCGCTCAGCAAGGAAGAAGCCACTGCTCCAAAACCACCATAAAAAAGCCAGACTACGGTTTGCAACTGCACATGGAGACAAAGATCGCACTTTTTGGAGAAATGGTCTGATGATAGAAAAATATAACTGTTTGGCCATAATGCCCATCGTTATGTTTGGAGGAAAAAGGGGGAGGCTGCAAGCCGAAGAACACCATCCCAACCGTGAAGCACGGGGGTGGCAGAATCATGTTGTGGGGGTGTTTTGCTGCAGGAGGGACTGGTGCACTTCACAAAATAGGTGACAGCATGAGGAAGGAAAATGATGTGGATATATTGAAGCAACATCTCAAGACATCAGTCAGAAAGTTAAAGCTTGCTCGCAAATGGGTCTTCCAAATGGACAATGACCCCCAGCATACTTACAAAGTTGTGGCAAAATGGCTTAAGGACAACAAAGTCAAGGTATTGGAGTGGCCATCACAAAGCCTTGACCTCAATCCTATAGAAAATGTGTGGGCAGAACTGAAAAAGCAAGGAGGACTACAAACCTGMCTCAGTTACACCAGCCCTGTCAGGAGGAATGGGACAAAATTCACCCAACTTATTGTGGGAAGCTTGTGGAAGGCTACCTGAAACGTTTGACCCAAGTTAAACAATTTAAAGGGAATGCTACCAAATACGAATTGAGTGTATGTAAACTTCTGACCCACTGGGAATGTGATGAAATAAATAAATGCTGAAATATATCATTCTGTCTGCTATTATTCTGACATTTCACATTCTTAAAATAAAGTGGTGATCCTAACTGACCTAAGACAGGGAATTTTTACTCCGATTAAATGTCAGGAATTGTGAAAAACTGAGTTTAAATGTATTTGGCTAAGGTGTATGTAAACTTCCGACTTCAACTGTACATGCACATATTACCTCAACTAACCGGTGCCCCCGCACATTGACTCTGTACCGGTTCCCCCCTGTATATAGTCTCACTATTGTTATTTTACTGCTGCTCTTTAATTACTTTTTACTTTCTATTTCTAATTCTTATCCGTATTTTTTTTTAAACTGCATTGTCGGTTAAGGGCTCGTAAGTAAGCATTTCACTGCTGTATTCGGCGGATGTGACTAATAACATTTGATTGGATTTGAAACAGAAACAGAAACAGAAAACTCTCATTCCTGATGGTGAGTGGTCGACTACCTTTGTATTTTGAGTGAATAGCTGGATAATAGACCATGGCTCATACTGTATATGACCTACCAAGCCCTGCTTTTGATAAGCATCTGTTTACACTTGTCTTGACTAGTCTTTTGGGTTTTGGAGTTAGGTTACAAACTGTGATCCTCCCATTGCTGGAAATATTTTCCAAGCTTATCCCATACACAATGGTTGATTTCAGTGTAAGGTACAACACCTGTTGTATTTGGCACATGTGACAAATAAAATTGGATTTGATTTGTAAGACTCATCTCAGCCAGAGTACTCACCATCATAGCAAAACCTAAACACCATCATTCTCACATATTATCCAATAGCAATGTTGTTCAGATTTGTTTTAGAAAGAGACAGAGGATCTTAGGATACATCGCATTTCTAGTTGTCTTTAAAAGTGAACCATGAATAGCAGACATGAAATAATATAATATTCTCAATCTGTGTGATATTGCTTCAAACAGTGCTTCTCCATTTTGTGAGATCCTCTGTGATTCACTGACTTGCCTAGTTAAATAAAAGTTAAATAATAAAAAACTAAAAAACAATGCCAGTGCCTCTTCTAACCTCAACCCAGTGTTGACCACAACTCATGGACCAGTGGCAACACACCAGTGGGCCGCAAACCAATATCTGGAAAATACTGCTCTAAATACTATCATAACATTCACAAAGAATCCTACATGTTCACAAAGATATAATCAGAAAATGTCATACAGTGTATTGCATAGGCCAGGAAATTAGTGTCTGATGGCTCTGTTTTGTCTGCAGAATTGTATTGTTCCTTCTCCTGTTCGGGAATTCTCCAATTACTTCTGGGAAATTCTCAATTGTCAATCTCAGGAAGATGTCCTTTTCCCTTTTTAGATGAGGCTTTGGCGAATTCATATTTGGTTTGGAAGTGTGGATGGGGGCAAGGTTGATTACTGCACTTTTATAAATAGTGGACTTCATTCTGTATTTCCCCTCGCGGGGAGGTCAGGAAATGTCTGCATCCTGTCACCAGTGGATTTTGGCACAACTTTCACCTGATTCCATTAATATTGGAAAGGGCCTAATTAACATGAATACTATTGTCCATATATAGAAATTAAGAAAGAAAACTGTTTGTTAGAAATTCATAAAATGAGTACATGTAAATGTATAAACATTTTGTTCATGTTCAGGTCACATGGTCCAGAAAAAACTCTTCGATCTTGTAATGAGTATCGACCTCTTTTGATCACAAGGTCACGATTAACAAAATAACACATTTGCGATGCAGCAAGACTTTCTTGAGACCACATGATTTATGAGTCATCTGCCTCTTAAAAGTGTCTCGAGCCCTAATGGACCACTAGTAGAAACATGCCTCAATATAAATCTCTTTGGTGCACGGTGGCACACACATGGGTTTCAAATTACTGTGCGCAAATTATGCTTATGTATATATGCATCATATGAAACCATCATGGTTGTTCTGCATGCAGCATTGCTGTATCTGACAATTGGCATCTCCATGAATCAAAAACATTGTATAAACAAATAGGCTCACGTACAGAAACATTTTGATTAATGAAAGCGAGCCACACACATATTTTTGGTTATAGGTTTTATTGCTCCTTGCTTTGTAACTAAAATGTTGGGAGTCATCACTTGTTAATACTGCATACAGCTTGAAACAGCTGAACATTTTGTTCTGTGATGCTCACCCAGTAGAACTGAGAAGTCAACACAAACATTCACAACAGTCTTCAGTCATTCAATCCCAGTCAAATTCATTCTGATAGTTCTGACTAAACTGGTTAATTTAACCGGGTTTTAAATTTGACCTGAAAATGTTTGTACATTGTAGAGTCCATTGCATAAATCTTTAAAATACAACAGTAATAGAAAATCTGCAGTCAGGCTACGCCATTATAAATAACACATTTAATTAAAAATACTTTTATTAAATACAGCTTTATCTTTACTATGGTAAATAACATCGACATATAATAAAATATATCACAAAGTGATGCTCTCTGCATCCCATCCTTTTAACATAAAAGATACTCAAGATGTCCAATTGCACTTTCTTCTGTGCACAAATTCAGTCTGAATGCTTGTGCAATGTCCCCAAAACCCTGTCCCAGTGTGTGAAGTACGGAGCATAGCTGTGTAGAAATGATTCTGCATGACGACCTTGCCATTGCGTAATAACACTTATCTTTACGTTGACATAAAAATGATTACATATTCTATGGCAGGCTTCAAGGACACAAACACAAGAATATATGCTGAGTAGAGGAAGAACACAGTATTATATATGCATGCAATTAAACAATGTGTCTACTGTAGTCATTACCGTATGTGTTTTACATACAGATCCAAACAGCTTTTAGTGAATGTGAATAATGTGTTGGGTACTGCGTCAAAACCTTTGAAATAGAAAATGTTTGAAAGGGTTTGGGTCATTGAGGTTTTTGAGCTTCAACAGCATTACATAAAAATGCATTACAACACAATATTTTTTTTTAAGTAATAGGCATTGCAACAGCAAGGTATTGTTGTGAAAGTACTAGGCAGATGATATGAATGATAGAGAATGGTGCGAATAACGATTGACTAATGCTCTGATTTATCATAGTTTGTGTGGGTTGGTGTGAGTCATACTTCAATGAAAAGACCTCTTTGTATTCACATTTCACACAGTTTAAGGAATTGGTTTAGATTTGAATTTGCCTGGTCTTGATGTACTCCAAGACTGTAACATTATCTGTCAGCAGTTTTTACTGTATACTGTCAAATATGTCTGTACATTTTAGTGTTTATATAGTAAATCTGCCTGTGTGCGATTTATCCTTTCTGAGGTCACCAGAGACCAATAAGTGCTCCTCAGGGAACCTTTAATAATCTTTTTTTATTTGAATTTAAATGTAACCTTTATTTAATTAGGCAAGTCAGTTAAGATCAAATTCTTATTTACAATGATGGCCTACACCAGTCAAACCCGGACGACGCTGGCCAATTGTGCACTGCCCTATGGAACTCCAATCACGGACGGTTGTGATACAGCCTGGATTCGAACCAGGGTATCTGTAGTGACTGAGATGCAGTGCTTTAGACTGCTGCACACTCGTGACCTATTTCTCTCATTTTAAAACACATTCCTAGAAAATATTGTTTTACATGCAAACAAAGGTTAATTGACTCCTAAACATTGATGCTTCTTGAGCAATGAACCTCATGTATTCATGTATCTTGCAGGAATTTCTCAAGACCATGAAGTGTAAGAATGTTCATTTATAGTTATTGCTGATTGGTTAAAACCGAATTCCAGCTGTTGTCTATTCCACAAGTTTCACCGCTAAATCTACAACGTTACAATGTCTATTTACTCTGTTCCATCTGACTTCACAATACACTGTCTAATCAGCCCAGCCAGGTCATTTACAGTTGAAGTCGGAAGTATACATACACCTTAGCCAAATACATTTAAACTCAGTTTCACACAATTCCTGGCATTTAATCAGCTTAAAAATGCCCTGTTTTAGGTCAGTTAGGATCACCACTTTATTTTAAGAATG
>NC_036848.1:33123272-33300388 GCF_002910315.2 Salvelinus sp. IW2-2015 | reverse complement strand
CACAGGGGTGGCGTCAGGGAGCTTGGTTTTGGCAAGATGATCAGTATTATCCTTTTGAAAGGCTTCAGGGAAAATAAAGAGGTTGATTGTAACATCTTTGTTTTAGGTAAATGGGCAAAGGAACATTGTGGTCTTACATGAATTTKATACTATCACTTTTTAATGTTTTTTAGATCACTGTCTAAATTTGCATCTTGTGAGTGTGAGCATCAGTGTGTGTTTGTGTGCGTGTGTGTGCACGTTGTATGTGCAATTACACTACTGTATGTTATATATTTTTCTTTGAAATTGATGTTCTCATTTTTTCTGTTTGGAAGGAAAAGTGACAGTATTTGATGTATCAACCAGGTGGAGATAATAAATGACCCTTTCCTCCACTTAATAACTTTACGACGTGTGTTTATGTTCGTAATTTGACTGCTATTATTGGCAGCGTGTCTAATCCTTAAACCTTTGAAAGGCAATGTTCCCGCATTAGAGGAATCTGCATATGTCGGCTCAATCGGAAATGACTTAAATGTGACTGGTGCTATAATGCGGATTATAAACGCTACGGATTGAATTCAGCCCTCGTTTCTGAGCTTTTCTCAGGACATGTTCTTCCAAATTCCARGAAATGTTGCTAAACTATGGATGTCTTGAAGACAAGCATCAGTTTTATTATTTTCTGATTTAACAATACCAAAACAATGGCAGAGGTCTAGACTACCATCTGTGTTCCATTTTAGTGTTTGTCTGAAGATATTATCGCAAGAGATAAAATTCACATTATTTGTATACAGATTTGTTTGGGGTGGTGGGRAAATGTTGGGGAAAATAGAGAATCTCTTTTTCCTTGTTCAAACATGTGTGTTGACGTAGAAAGTCATGTTTGCTGTCTCGTGGTGGATAAGTGTTTSTGGGATTGGCCACAGGCCACTTGTGTATGGGGAGAGACTGAGTAAGAGAATTGAAAACTGGAAAGCAGTCAACCTCAGACATGTTTGGATCTGTGGTCAATACTAATGCGATCGTGCATTCAGAATATTTCGAACAGTGGTTATATTTTTGCTCTCCTAGTCCACTAATACAGATGTAGGATCTTAATTTGAGCTAGTTTGCTACRTCAGGACAATAATCCTACAGCAACAGAAAATGTGAATTATTATGTGGATTATAATTAATGGTCAATCTTTGTAGGGGAAGATACATTTTACGTTAGGGCAATTAGAAATGTACAACTTCARAAGCCTTTTTAATCCTTGAATACACTACACTTTTGTATTTCCTGCAGTCCAGGAAAATAATTTTCAGCAAAAGAGTGATCAAAATAAGATCCTATGTCTGCAAGACTCATCTCAGCCTGAGTACTCACCATCATAGCAAAACATAAACACCATCATTCTCAGGTATTACCCATTAGCAATGTTGTTCAGATTTGTTTTAGAAAGAGACAGAGGATCTTAGGATACATACATCGTACTTCTAGTTGTCTTTAAAAGTGAACCACGAATAGCAGACATGAAATAATATAATATTCTCAATCTGTGTGAGTGATATTGCTTCAAACAGTGGTTCACCACTTTGTGTTCCCCTGTGACTCAGTGATTAAACAAAGCCAGTGCCTCTTCTAACCTTAAAACAGGCTTGACCACAACCCATGGGCCAGTGGCGACCCCCAGTGGGCTGCAAACCACTATCTTGAAAACACTGCTCTAAACGCTATCATAACATTCACAAAGAATCCTACATGTTCACAAAGATATCATCAGAAAATGTCATAGGCCAGGAAATTAGTGTCTGATGGCTCTGTTTTGTCTGCAGAATTGTATTGTTCCTTCTCCTGTTCGGGAATTCTCCAATTACTTCTGGGAAATTCTCAATTGTCAAYCTCAGGAAGATGTCATTTTCCCTTTTTAGATGAGGCTTTGGCGACTTCATATTTGGTTTGGAAGTGTGGATGGGGGCAAGGTTGATTACTGCACTTTTATAAATAGTGGACTTCATTCTGTATTCCCCCTCAYGGGGAGGTCAGGAAATGTCTGCATCCTGTCACCAGTGGATTTTGGCACAACTTTCACCTGATTCCAGTAATATTGGAAAGGGCCTAATTAACATGAATACTATTGTCCATATATAGAAATTAAGAAAGAAAACAGGTTGTTAGAAACTCATAAAATTAGTACATGYTACTGTATAAACATTTTGTTCATGTTCAGGTCACATGGTAGAGAAAAAACGAATGGGATCTTGGAATGAGTATCGACCTCTTTTGTTCACATGATTAACAAAATAGTGCATAGCTTGGATCCCCAGACGAAGGGAATTTGGGATGCAGCAAGACTTTCTTGAGATGAAACCTTCTACTKAGACCACATGATTTATGAGTCATCTGCCTCTTWAAAGTGTCTCGAGCCCTAATGGACCACTAGTAGAAACATGCCTCAATATAAATCTCTTTGGTGCACGGTGGCACACWCATGGGTTTCAAATTACTGTGCGCAAATTATGCTTATGTATATATGCATCATATGAAACCATCATGGTTGTTCTGCATGCAGCATTGCTGTATCTGACAATTGGCATCTCCATGAATCAAAAACATTGTATAAACAAATAGGCTCACGTACAGAAACATTTTGATTAATGAAAGCGAGCCACACACATATTTTTGGTTATAGGTTTTATTGCTCCTTGCTTTGTAACTAAAATGTTGGGAGTCATCACTTGTTAATACTGCATACAGCTTGAAACAGCTGAACATTTTGTTCTGTGATGCTCACCCAGTAGAACTGAGAAGTCAACACAAACATTCACAACAGTCTTCAGTCATTCAATCCCAGTCAAATTCATTCTGATAGTTCTGACTAAACTGGTTAATTTAACCGGGTTTTAAATTTGACCTGAAAATGTTTGTACATTGTAGAGTCCATTGCATAAATCTTTAAAATACAACAGTAATAGAAAATCTGCAGTCAGGCTACGCCATTATAAATAACACATTTAATTAAAAATACTTTTATTAAATACAGCTTTATCTTTACTATGGTAAATAACATCGACATATAATAAAATATATCACAAAGTGATGCTCTCTGCATCCCATCCTTTTAACATAAAAGATACTCAAGATGTCCAATTGCACTTTCTTCTGTGCACAAATTCAGTCTGAATGCTTGTGCAATGTCCCCAAAACCCTGTCCCAGTGTGTGAAGTACGGAGCATAGTTGGACTTGAACTTCAGATGGTGCAGGTCGTGGTGTGGAGCTCCACCGTAGAGCCCAAAGGGCACCAGTCTATGCGTGGACCAGGGCAGGTCATAGCCAGAGTGGTCCTCCACAGAAAGCCAGATATTCAGAACATAGAAGAGCATCTCTGTCAGGGGRTGGCAGCCCAGCAGCAGAGGGTTGACCCCAGCGAAGAATCCCAGTGACAGGGTTTCCCAGGCCCCAGAGTACTCAGTGGTCAGGGCGAAGGTGGATGTGTGCTTGTGATGCACCTTGTGGAATGTYCGGTACAGCCAGGGCACCTTATGGTGCAGCAGATGCCAGATGAAATATTGAAAGTCGAACAGCAGGAGGCAGGCGACCACGTCCCAGATGAGACGCAGCGTTCCGGGGGCCTCRGCTATGAAGCTGGCTGGTCTCCAGAACCAGTGCAGCACAGTGAGAGGRAAGAGGAASACTACATGGTTGTAGAGGGAGTGAGCCAGGCAGCTCCACATCATGGTCCAGGAGACATGGCTATTCTGCTGGATCTTAAAGGTCCTGATCCAGGCCAGCCTGGGGGAGAGGAGGTCCAGCACCACGAAGGGCAGGCAGAAGGTGAGGTAGACACTGAGGGAGAAAAGCACAGGGAAGAAAGGTGATCTGAGCCACGCATTATATCCCAGTATGAAGTCCCATAGGCTCTGTAGAAGCATTGTGTTCAGTCTTGTGTGTGAGCTTGACGTGCGTGTTTAAACAACCTCCTGCAAAAGCTCTCCCTTTTTATGAGTTCTCTGTGAAAAGTATCCGCCCACRGATGTCCTTATATAGCCTTACTAAACTTCCTGTTRACTTCTTACAGTGTCTTCAGAAAGTATTCATACCCCTTGACTTATTCCACACTTAGCTCAGTTATCTGATTCGGAGTATGATTGTTCTGTGTGCCTGTATTGAAAATCTCAATACAATCATTAAATAAATACATTTATAACCAGAAATGAGTGTTGTTCTAAGCTAAGGTATATCAAAGTTTCACTGTATTGCATAATGTTATCAAAGGGAAGAGGAGGACAAGGAGGAGGGGTGGGTTGAAATATTTTTATTTTGCCAGGAGCAAACGACGTGGTGAGAGCTGATGGAGGTCTGACCCACTGACAGTCAGAGAGACTTTACCACTGTTACAACAGAGCTGTGACCCTCTGATGACTTAACCCGTGTAGCAGAATTCCTGTGAGAGCTGAGAACTAGGCAGTGACTATGCAAACAGTAAGTGGTGCTGTTGATTGCTTTCTGTTTCCATTCCACTCATTTGCCTTCTATTCACATTCCAATGTGTGATGAAAGGAACTTTCCATTCATCAGTACTAGGGATGTGTTCCTGAACAGTATTATGTCAGTGCCGAGGTCAAACAGAAAAGGAAACCTCTCATTCCTGATGATGAATGGTCAACTGCCTTGGTATTTAGAGTGAATAGCTGGATAATAGACCATTAGTCATTTATGATCTATCAAGCCCTGCTCTTGATAACATCTGTTCACAAAACCACAGTAATTACAACATTTTGGACGCATTATGAGGAATGTCAAGATAACTTTCTGTAAACTGCATGTTGAACTAACTAGGGGTTAGTTAGGGTCTAAAATCCATCCTCATCTCCACTTAAAAGTCTATCCATCTAACCTACGAATCACACTTTTAAACATATTTAAACAGGTTACACAGGAACCCATCATATCAGAGGCATCTTTAATGTTCACACACATGACAGCACAAGGAGAGCGCAGGAGTGAGTCAAGTGGTGACTCTCCCTTTCTGAGATAAGATAAGGTAAGTTCAGTTCCACTTGTCTTGACTGGTTCTTTGGTGTCAACTGAGACCCTCCCATTCCCGGGAAAATCCAGTGTGTACTTTCCAAGCTTATCCCACGCACAATGGTTACATTCCGAAACCTCAATTCTGATCATATCTGTGGCAGTGCCGACTGGATCTATGGGTTTACTTTGGCTCCCCCCTCCGTCACACAATCTGCCTTAGTGAACCACTTTACATGTATCATGTTACACAGATGTTGATCTATACACAGCAAATTGGCCAGTGTTAACTAGTGTTGATTTTTCAGTGTAACATTTCTAGTGTTGATTCAGGTGTTACATGAACCCTGTAAATCTGTCCTGTACAGCCAGGGCACCTTGTGGTTCCATATGTGTGTATGGTATGCTTGAGATACTATTAATAGGATGGTGCATACACGTTATCTAAATTTCGATTCAGTTGTTGATAGTAGGCTGTTTTTTATTCACATAGAAAATACTTTGTTACATGATAAATAGCTATTTGGCAGAATAGAAACTCATGGCAATCACGTATCAGTTTCGTTTTCGTCTCTGCAAAATATAAATAATATGCCAGGGAGTGGCTAGTTCAAGTGTCTGTGCCAATTATTTCTATATACACTACATAACATCCAGGGGGCGCTGTTTTGAAGCCTCCATCTTGGCACTCCACCGATGTAAAAAATATTTAGGAAGCTATAGAAATGCATTTATTGTCTACATTCATTTTTGCCATAAATGTATTATATTACAGACACTTTAATGCATACTTTGAAATTATATTATGTGAGCTAACATTTAAAAAACACAGATAAATATGTATAAACATTTTCCTTAAAGTACATTTTTTGAGATAACTAATGTACTGTTAACATTACAAAAACAAAAATACTTAAATACATGTAATTTTGTCCTTGAAACATTGAATTGAAATACTGTAAAATTCCATTAATTCCTATGGAGGACTGCTCCTACTGGGGATTGCCAATACTGCCAACCGGTGGCTTCAAAGCCTCTCAATGGTCAATACATAGAAAAATCACAATCCAGGGTTTATATACATTATTGGTTTTGCACTAGTCTCAGATTTTTATTACCTCAATACTGTGGTCATATATCTTATCTGCCATCGAAAATAAAACGAGGTAAGAATTTGACACCAATTGTAAAATAATTTAATTACATGCACATAATCTATCTCTCTGAACTACTTGATATCACAATAACAAACAATGCTGTTGTGTTGAAGATGAGGATTATTATGACTGTTAACAATGATAACAATGTTGGGCTAGTAATAATATAATAACTTATAATAATTCGTATTTTTTCTTTTTCCTCACAGAGGTCAAAGCAGATATGGAAGTCAAGCTGAAAGCACTTGAACGTCACTTTACACGGGGAATAAAAAAGGCCGACATTAAGGATAAAAGCGAAGGTGGAGGTCTGCATCCGTCACTTCTCCAGAGCCGTGGATCTGAAGCCCTCCAACATCCACGCCAGGGTGAACCTGGCTGAGGCCTACGGGAACAACTACCAGCTGGAAGAGCAGTGACTCAGACAAGCAGCTCTGCTATACCGGCTTTGGTTTAGCAAGAAGAGAGACGGGGGATGGCGCTGTGACATAATTCAAAAACGCCTACCAGATTCGGATTGAGAGTTGGGACAGGAAGAGACTGGCTGGGAAGAGGCCCCTCTCAGCGGATCACAGAGGTGGCAGGATAACAAGAGAGTTGGCGAGGCCTCTGAGATTTTGTCGTTCCACAAACAGGAAAGGTAGTCTGAGGACACAGACGACCTGACAGATTCTTTCGGCAAAGGATTGAAACTCAAATGATATGCCTAACTATAACACAATGCATGGCTTACATGGCTTACACTGCTGCATGCATTTGAATGTTTTTAATGGTGAAGTGAAAACTAAAGTTCAAGTTGGGAGTACGCATCTCTGGCTGCACTCTTCTTTTTATTTTGTGTAAAAGTTGCAAAGAAAATTTGAGTTCAAATGTATTACTTTTGGAAAAGATATATGTTTATATGTCTTAAGGTGTCGGTGTCAGGTAGTGTCACAAAGTTCAGTTGTCTGAGTAAAATTGCACCATGTGGCTGCATGATACATCTTGCAATAAAACAACTAGGCCTATAAAAAAAAACTTGTAAGTGTTATTCTAATTTCTAAAGTTGATTATTAATCATGTACATAAGCATTGTTCAGAAACAATGAGTGAGTATAGAGTCACGAGTGTTGAAAAAACTATTTGAATATATACTCGATGGAAAATAATATTTCTACAAGCATCTCCTCTCTACCCATTATATGACCTTCTCCTTTCCCCCTTTATATAGTACACAGCGCAATCTCAACCTTGGCAATACAGCTACGCATCAGTTTCGTTTTCCTTTCATTTATTTGTAAACTGCAGGGGCCTGTTGCACAAAAGTAGAATTAAGACATCCGGGATAAATGACTCAGCTGAGCTCAATGAAGCCAAAACATGTGCGTCCAGGCTTAATTGGTTGCACAAAGACCAAGCCAGGATGAGCAGACACGGATTCATTAAGCCAGGTGAAACCAATCCTGGATAGGTGCGCGCTCACGGCTCACTCAAATAGACCCCGCCACAGATCACAGATTAACTGATTTACCATGGCAACTAGAGCCGCGTACTTTTCCCCGTCGGAAGCACAAATCCTCATGGAGGCATACGAGGAGGTAAAAGATATAAGTTAAGGAAGAAAGGCAACACCCCACCAGTGATAAAGCAAAGAGAAAAAGCGTGGCACAAGTATTAGCAGACCGCCTGAATGCTAAGTAGTGCACAATTACACACTCACCGCTCCGCTGAAACATCACAATTACAATTCAAAATATTTAATTCACATCTCCAAAAAGCAGTTGTACTGTAATTATGAAACGGTTAAATTTTATTAATTGAAATGCACTGCAGATATGAGTGAAATTGTGTGTAAAACTCCATCACACTGTATAAAGCTATGATAAATTTTTGAATTTTTACTGAAACAAGACAAAAATACCAAGTAATTTTTGCAGTGTGACTCCATTAAATGTGTGTGTGTGTGTGTGTGTGTGTGTAGATAAACATGAACGGGCCAAAACGGACATGGCAGCAGGTCAAAATCAAATACAAGAACATTCTGCAGGAATGGTATGGTCCCTGACTAATATTTAACAAAGCACAAGCATATATTGTGACCCAGAAGGTGCCTGCTCACACATGTCTGTACTGTTTTAGCAGTGAAAAAGAATACCACAGACAAGGCACGGGTGGTGGGTCACCAAAGGCTGACCTTACCCCAGCAGAGGGACATGGCCTTGGAGCTAAATAAAGGCAGGCCCGTCTTAGAGGGGATCCCTGGGGAAAGAGACGAGCATAGGTTCCTCCCAAGATGCCACCCGCTTCATTCAAGGTATGTCCTTCCATCTCTACATGGGATACAACCACATTCATATTGAATCAATTTGGACGTTCTGACTTTGGTTTACCTATTGCCTTGCAGTGTCTGGCAGCACTGTGTTCCGTTATAGCACCAGCACAAGGCACCCAGACGATGCTGACCAGTGAGACTCCATCAAAGGCAATACTGTAGGCCTGGCATGTCTTGTCTACTAGCTTCAATATGAATCCGATTAAATGTGATAGGGTGAAGCCCCAGTGCAGCAGCAACAGCACATGATGGAGACGATGATGAGGAGGAACCATCTCTCTGGATTCCAGAAGGCATGAGGTATCATGTAAGACTGTGAAAGTACTATTTACTCCTACAATGGTGAGGAGTCCTCATCAAAATCAAAAAATCTAATTTCTTTTACAGGACCAGATGCTATACAGTGGGAAAACCAGCTGGCAACATAGTGCGTATAATAAAAAGACACCACATCCTGCCAAATTCCAGCTGCGCTAATTGTATTGTGTTCACAGAGCTCACAAGCTATCAGAAAGTTGTATGGCAACCACCTCCGGCGCAAATAGAACTGGCAGACATAGACATTCAGTACAAGAAGAAAAAGAATGGAAAATCTTGCACTGGAGTCAAAAAAAAAAGAGGACAATTAGGAAACTGGACCTTGAAATAAAAAAACTTGAGAAGGGAGGTGAGATATGCCTTCAATGTACACTGTATGCTAACTGTAACACAAATGTATTAATCATTATTTTTCTTTCCTCCCCCAGCTTCCAAGAAGATGACACAGCTCAAAATAAAAATTAGGTATATTCTCGTTAAAGTCAAGTGGCCATGACATATGAGCTCTTTATTGTGAGCACACAGGACGGTGGCATCTTTCAAGGTTTTTTTTATTTTCCCAGCAATCAGTACAACCAAGTCATCGTTATAAGGCAGTCGCCCTCTTTTGCCCACCCCCCCAGCACCAGGTGTGGCCACTAGCCTATATGAAGGCCCAAAATTGTGTGTTCCTTTCGCTCTGACAATGGCATGCCCATTCGTGCGAGATGTGGTGGATGAAGAAGCACTTGTGCTGAGGAGAGCCTTCAGCGCGAAGAAAGGGTCTTCAGGGACCGGTTGGACCACTGGCCTTCCCTGATGACCATCATATGAAAGATACAGGTTTTCTGCAGATGGCATCAGGTATCTATGCAGATACTGGGTCCCAGGATTAAGCACCGCACTGCACGGAGCCATGCACTGAGTGTGGAGCAAATGGTTTTGTGTGGCCTTGCGCTTTTTTGCTAGTGGAGCCTTCCCTTACTCAGTGGGGATGCAGAACAGCTGAACAAGGCCACAATTTGCCGCACAATAAGGAGTGGTGTGTCTGGCTATCAAAGCATTAGCAGATGTCTTCATCTCCTTCCCTGGCCACAGAAACTCTCTGGACATCAAAGAGGAGTTCTATAGGATTGCAGGAAAGAGGATCTACAAATTACAGGACAACTGTTAACCACTAGTAGGATACTCATTACTTTGTGTGACAGGTTTCCCCAATGTCATTTGGCAGTGGACTGCACACACATAAGGATAAAAAGCCCCCTCAGGTGCCCATGAGGCCGATTTTGTGAATAGGAAATCCTTTCACAGCATTAATGTTCAGGTGAACATAACTTTTTGATATTGTCCATTGACGAACACTCTGCATTGCCAGTGATGTGCAATTGATTGGTGTAATATTCCTCATCTTATGATTTTCAGATGGTCTGCAAGCTGACTGTGTGATCAGCAATGTTGTGGCAAAAATGCGCTGGCTCAGTCCATGACTCCAGAATCTCGGGCCTCTGAAATCTATCAGTGCCTATCACAAGGTAAGCCACACAACCCTATTTATAACCATCATGGCCTGTGTCAAGAATACACTGTGTTTATGAGGTAGGAATGATGAGATTTTGTGTTGACAGGTGAATTCTCTGGTGTGTTGCTGGGAGACAGGTATGGCTGCCAGACTTTTCTCCTGACACCTTTCCACAGACCCCCAGGAAGCACAGCAGGCCTACAACCATGCCCATGCCAGGACAGGGCCAGAGTTGAAATGACCTTGGCCTCCTGAAGGCACGCTTTCACTGCGCTTCACAAATTAAGGGTCAGCCCTGTTAGGGCATGTGATATTACTGGCTTGTGCTGTCCTCCACCAATGTGGCCTGCCTGAGGAGGAGAGGCCCCTAGAGTGCCACCAGCCATGGACTGGGACAATCCGCAATCTTCCCTGATGACGACAGTGGTCGGCTGCTGAGACCAATATGTGTTGAATTATTTTAGTTAGTATGTGTGCTTTCAATTTTGGTTAAATATGTCCTGCGGTGGCAGAGGAATTTGGGTTTTTTGTGGTTCGTTTTTGACGAATTTGGCCTCTTATGATGTTTGTGCGGTATACTGTGTGTAATACAAGGGGGCAGGGAGGCTACTGCATCCATTCATTTGTCTGTTCAGTTGATGTGTATGGATTTGTCCTGCATTTATTTTAGTGTGCAGACATGCAGGGTGTGTTATATACAGACCTTTGAATGTGTATGTATCATTTTGTATAAATGCTTGGATTCTGTGCTTTCCATCTTGTAGAGTCACTGTGACTTCAGTTTCGAAAGGAGCTGATGGTTACCTGCTTTGTTTTGTCCTTATTCAATAAAGGAACATAATGTTACACATTGTGTTTTTATATTCAATGGAATGTTTATATGACAGAGTACTAGGGCCACACTGAAGAAAAAGGATAAAGTCATAAATTTATGAGGCTGGTTCTTTCTGCAGAAAAGCTACATATTGTTTTTACAGTTTTGATACTTATGACAATGTGATACTTAATATTCTGGCACATCAGCAGTCTTTGTTTTATGAAACCATACTGAAGTACAATATCACGAAATGCCCCACATCTGTCATTTTAACAACTGTCCTCCTTTAAAACAACTGGTTACAATATTATGACTTGTGTTTTTTTTCCCCTCTGTGGCCCTAATATTCTATCATTTTATATATAGCCTTATAGTCTATGGGAAACTGTAAATTATCTAATGATAGCAACATCATCTAAAAATCATTTTTTATCCAAAATCATTGAAATTAATGATCACAAACGTTTAAATAATAACAGTGGGTCTAGTTATATGTGATAACAATGTATAGTGAGCAGTGAAATAACTATTGGTTTCCATTTGTGGTGACTGCTGACTGACATTAGGGATGAGATTAAATAGATCCTGGAATTTAGCCTGGTCTGGAGCAGGCTAGCTCCACAGAATAAATCTCCATGGTAATTTATACTATAACATATCCTCCTGCCCCCTATCCATCTTTAGTGCAACCGGATTACGGATCAATTGAGCCAGGATCACCAAGATATCCTGGCTTAATCCCTTATCCTAGTTTTGTGCAACAGGCCCCAGGTCTATATATAGCCAGCGAGTGAGTACGTGTTGGTTGAGTACGTGTTGGCTGTGTAGCCTATTCCACGTACTTGGGCGTTACAAAACACAATTGTATTCAACAAGATGAGGTGAGAATATTAGACAGGATCTCTATGTGGGATATAAATATATGTTACATTGTTATTGTATTTAATCAATTAATTGAAGGCACAATTTGGCATCACCTGTGATATTTCTCGTTGAAATCATGATTTATTTAGCGTATACTACAATTTGTGTAATTTCGTATTGCTAATAATACCTGTCCTGAATGTGACAAGTTTATTTTTGGATGCAATATTCAGACATTCACAGAAGTAATGACCGCATAACACAGTCATCCAAACCGGAAAATGTCGTTTACATTAGCTAGTTTACAAACACAATTAGTTCGTTGACAAACACAATAGCTAATATTTAGATAACTCTCGGCTGACAAAAAACACCATGTGAATTAGCTAATAGCAATTAATATTTATAGTTAATCATATCACGGGTGAGCTCAAAATTGATCGAAATAATTGAGTAAAACACTTTCTAGAAATCAAAAATAATCCGATGATGGGTAGTTCGTGCGCGCCGCCTTGTTTGTTTTTCGCGTCAACCAAAGATAATAAGAGGAGACAAGATGAGTTTGGTCTGTTTGCAATACGCATGTTGAAGGGGGTGTGTCGTTTACCATAATTTACTTCCCTTCATTCACTTACGGAAGTTTACCCGAATGACGAGTAAACCATTCCTTCGCCTCATTATAACATCTTTCGTCTGACAGACGTTCACGTGACATCCAGAATGCATTGTCTAATGTCAACGAACATGGCGCCACACACAGCTAGCAAATAGCTTAGCATTAGCTCATTATAATCAGTACAACCTTCAAAAAAGTATTTTACACACATCATAGGTGTCCATTACAATATATGCAATAATCGGAATGCATTATTTGTTACTAGTACTTGAAAACGTGAATAAGACTGTAAATACATTATGCTTCATACATACATACTTCATGCTACAGTAGAAACGACAACACGATATACAGATAGGCTGAAAAATTGCAAAATAACTATGGCTGAGCTGGAACACTAGCTCGAGCCCAGAGCAAATGACTGGAATCGAACGTTCGCCGAGCCTCTTCGGACTGGAGTGACGCTTAGAATTCAATTTCGCCTAAATGGTACCAAAAAATGTATCCCTTTTTATTTTACCCCTACAACCTGTTCTTAGGACAAAACTGAAAAATAACAACTCGTGTAGAAAGTAAACATCCGCACCTCGATAGTGCCAAGTGTCCTTATGTCTGCATAACGAGGAAGTAGGGGGAAAATGACAACATTTTACTATTTCTGGTCTAGCGATCATGGCAGCAGAGTACGCTGCCCAACCGTATGTAATTAGAAAGAGGTTATACACCTAGGTAAAGTTGGTTTTATATTCCTGTTTTGATTTGATATAAATAGATCAAATCTATATAATGCCATTTAAGGCGGTATAAATCAATAACTAATTCACCGTTTGTCACAGAAGCATCAAACTAGGTATGATTTATTCTATAAATGTCTAGCATACTTTTACAACCTTTGTTTTGAATAAAAATTCCAGTTGACTTGATAGAAATACATAACATATTTAAAATGCCATTTAAAGCTATATAAATCAATAACGTTTCACTGATTATGACAAACATCAAACTAGGTATGATGTATTCTATAAATGTCTAGTATACCTTTACAACCTTTGCTTTGAGTAGAAATTCCAGTTTTGATTTGATAGGAATACATAAAATCTCAAATATTGCATTTAAAGATAAAGAAAGAAATAACTAATTCAGTGATTGTCACAGAAAAAAGTGAAAATATTCATTTATTTGCAATAACTTTAAATAAATGTTCATTTCAAGTGAAATGTGTTCTATATGAAGTTAGACAATGTTTACATAAAGTTGTACAATGTTTACAATCTTAAATTGTATGTCAAATCAATGTTTGCATTTTTAGTGCAACAGTTCCACATTTTAAAGTAGTTACAAGGCACAACAGTCATTTATTTATACGTCTCTAATTTAACAGCAAAGAGGCCCCTTCCAATCATTTTCTATTTTGGCTTTGTTGAAGTCCTTCTTTGTCATCCCCAGACAAGCTGAATGGTACCATCTCCTGGGGTAATAGATTCAAATGTTCAACACTTACAGCCAAATGTTTAATACCCCGGCTATTCCCAGAACACATTCTGGAAAGTTTATAGATACCGTGGTCACTTTATTAGGTACAACCCCTTTGCATCTGGAACAGCGTGAATTCAAAACTGTTGATGAAACTGGAAAAGGAGATAGACTGTTCAAGTTTTTAAGTCCAGTTGGAGTTTATTACAGTCAGTACACGTTTTGGAACTTTTCTAAGTTACAGAAGACCATCACAGACTGTGCTGTCATTTTGCACATTCTAAAGTTCAAACAAACAGTAACAGAATACCTGAATACTTCTCTGCATGCTTTAGTGTCTAGCAAGCCATGACCATGGGACTTGGTGTACAGTGGGGAGAACAAGTATTTGATACACTGCCGATTTTGCAGGTTTTCCTACTTACAAAGCATGTAGAGGTCTGTAATTTTTATCATAGGTACAAAAATCCAGAAAATCACATTTATGATTTTAAGTAATTAATTTGCATTTTATTGCATGACATAAGTATTTGATCACCTACCAACCAGTAAGAATTCCGGCTCCTCACAGACCTGTTAGTTTTCTTTAAGAAGCCCTCCTGTTCTCCACTCATTACCTGTATTAACTGCACCTGTTTGAACTTGTTACCTGTATAAAAGACACCTGTCCACACACTCAATCAACAGACTCAACCTCTCCACAATGGCCAAGACCAGAGAGCTGTATAAGGACATCAGGGATAAAATTGTAGACATGCAACAGGCTGGGATGGGCTACAGGACAATAGGCAAGCAGCTTGGTGAGAAGGCAACAACTTGTTGGCGCAATTATTAGAAAATGGAAGAAGTTCAAGATGACGGTCAATCACCCTCGGTCTGGGGCTCCATGCAAGATCTCACCTCGTGGGCATCAATGATCATGAGGAAGGTTGAGTTATCAGCCCAGACCTACACGGCAGGACCTGGTCAATGACCTGAAGAGAGCTGGGACCACCAGTCTCAAAGAAAACCATTAGTAACACACTACACCGTCATGGATTAAAATCCTGCAGCGCACGCAAGGTCCACCTGCTCAAACCAGCGCATGTCCAGGCCCGTCTGAAGTTTGCCAATGACCATCTGGATGATCCAGAGGAGAATGGGAGAAGGTTGTGTGGTCTGATGAGACAAAAATAGAGCTTTTTGGTCTAAACTCCACTCGCCGTGTTTGGAGGAAGAAGAAGGATGAGTACAACCCCAAGAACACCATCCCAACCGTGAAGCATGGAGGTGGAAACATCATTCTTTGGGGATGCTTTCTGCAAAGGGTACAGGATGACTGCACCGTATTGAGGGGGATGGATGGGGCCAGTTATCGCGAGATCTTGGCCAACAACCTCCTTCCCTCAGTAAGAGCATTGAAGATGGGTCGTGGCTGGGTCTTCCAGCATGACAACGACCCGAAACACACAGCCAGGGCAACTAAGGAGTGGCGCCGTAAGAAGCATCTCAAGGTCCTGGAGTTGCCTAGCCAGTCTCCAGACCTGAACCAATAGAAAATCTTTGGAGGGAGCTGAAAGTCCGTATTGCCCAGCGACAGCCCCGAAACCTGAAGGATCTGGAGAAGATCTGTATGGAGGAGTGGGCCAAAACCCTGCTGCAGTGTGTTGCAAACCTGGTCAAGAACTACAGGAAACGTATGATCTCTGTAATGCAAACAAAGGTTTCTGTACCAAATATTAAGATCTGCTTTTCTGATGTATCAAATACTTATGTCATGCAATAAAATGCAAATTAATTACTTAAAAATCATACAATGTGATTTTCTGGATTTTTGTTTAGATTCCGTCTCTCATAGTTGAAGTGTACCCATGATAGAAATACAGACCTCTACATGCTTTGTAAGTAGGAAAACCTGCAAAATCGGCAGTGTATCAAATACTTGTTCTCCCCACTGTATGTACTGTAGGAGTAATTTATTTTCATGAATAGGATGGTGAACCTATAAAAGTGCGACACTGAGTGTAGATATCACAAATAACTCATTTTGAGCAGTGTCTGTCTGTTATACGTTTGATTCAATGGTATAATGGTAAATCTGATCCCCAAGGTCCTCATAGGCTCACTTGGATATATAGAGTTGGAGGTAGAGAAAAACAATAGAAACTAGGACTTTAAAACACTGCAGAATTCTTTCATCCACATAATTCACATAAAATATGTCTTTAAAGTATAAATACCCTTCTAAGTCTTTCGGGATGTTTAAAAGGTTTGCAAATAGTTATTTCTGCAAGGAATGTGAATTGAAAGGGATATGGTAATACCTATGTAGGTGACGTAATTTCTCCACTGGTAATAATGGTATAAAGTGTGGTAGTTGCACACCTCCCTGCTGAATTATGTAGAGCTGATTGTGGGACAGTTGATATTTTTTCCATGATCTTTTGTGAAAAAACAAATTTTCACGTAGCTTTGTGCTAGCAGTTTAAGAGAGAAAGAGAGCAAATAGCATAGGGACAGCCTGGTTGAAGTCCTAGTTTTTAATGGTTAGTGCCAGTAGATTGCAGAGGGGTTCACATACAGTTCAGAGGCAAATCACAATGTATACATTTAGCCCAAAAACAAAACATGTACCGTCCACTTCTTATATTAGTACTTTTTTTTGTTATCCACCATCTGGTATCTTTCAATACCCATGCTAATATATATATATATATATACACACACACATACAGTATATACGTACACTACCGTTCAAAAGTGTAGGGTCACTTAGAAATGTCCTTGTTTTTGAAATTAAAGCAAAAAACATTGTCCATTAAAATAACATCAAATTGATCAGAAATACAGTGTAGACATTGTTAATGTTGTAAATGACTATTGCAGCTGGAAACGGCTGATTTTTAATGGAATATCTACATAGGAATACAGAGACCCATTATCAGCAACCATCCCTCCTGTGTTCCAATGGCACGTTGTGTTAGCTAATCCAAGTTTATCATTTTAAAAGGCTAATTGATCATTAGAAAACCCCTTTGCAATTATGTTAGCACAGCTGAAAACTGTTGTGCTGATTAAAGCAGCAATAAAACTATCCTTCTTTAGACTAGTTGAGTATGTGAAGCATCAGCAATTGTGGGTTCAATTACAAGCTCACATAGAATATCCTTCTTTTCTCAGAACAAGAATAGACTGATGATGTTCAGAAGAAAGTTTTGTTTTGGGCCATTTTGAGCCTGTAACAATGTCTACACTGTTATTTTAATGGACATAAAAATGTGCTTTTCTTTCAAAAACAAGGACATTTCTAAGTGACCCCAAACTTTTGAATGGTAGCGCATGTTATGGTTCACTTTTAGTTTTCCTCATCTCCACTGTAGAATGTCCATGCTGATCCTCTTGGTTGTCTTGGTCCTCTAGATCCATCCATCGGTCTTCTTCGTTAGTCAGGCCTGACCACTTCATTCCGTAGTTTTTTCCTGTAATCTAATTTAATATGACTTCAGATGCAGAATTTTCCGTCAGGCCCCTTCTAATAGGGTATAACAGACTCGTTAGAACTTTGAACACACACCCTCTAGATGACCTACATGCCCTCTATCAAATAAAAACTGGAATTTTTACTCAAAACAAAAGTTATAAAAGTATGCTAGACATTTATAGAATGAATCATACATAGTTTGATGTTTCTGTGACAAACGGTGAATTAGTTATTGATTTTTACATTTTTAAATGGCTTTTGACGAATGTCTGTTGAATGACTGATGAATGTCCGAATATGTGAATATAAAACCAATTTTACCTCGGTAGATTATCCTGATTAAAATGGTGTCCAACTTGAAAAAAATCGGAATATACACATTGCGAGATATTTGGGAAAATAGACAGACATGCCTATATTTCCCTATAGGAAACAATGGGACAACCTCAGAGTTCCATGAGTCATTTTTTGTTATTTACATTTTTAACTACCAGCAACGTGGGCAGGTCTCATTGCCAACAATAGCAAAGTGGGGATTGTGACGTAGAACAAGGGTGAAAAATGCCCTAAAGGCAGGCCTGTTTTTTCGTGACTACTTCAAAACTACGGCAAGCAGCTGGGACATATGGTAATATTATGAAACGGGGCTCCACAGCGGATGCAATGAACTAGTTGTTATCAGAAAAAACATTGTTAAAAAGTTTAAGAGACCGAAAGAGAAATTCTTGTTCAATTGTGTCAAAGGCTTTACAGAAGTCCAAAAATAAAACAACAGCATCTGAGTCAATTGCATCTGAATAATCTAAAAGGGCTAAACGAATGTTGGAGTTTATGTGACGGCCCTTCGTAAATCCTGTTCGAGTCGCATTTATAATTGTATCTATTCCTTTCTTTAATCTATTGGCATAATCCATAGCAATCAATTTGTAATCAATATTTAATAACGTAATTGGTCTCCAATTGTCAATGAGAGAAGGGTCTTATCAGGCTTCGGAATCAGTGAAATAAGGCCCTGTTTCATAGTGGAGACCATTTCATCATTTTCAATGCAATGTTGAAACATGATAAAAATAGGGTCTTCTAGTAACTCCCAAAACTGCCTATAGAATTCAACTGACAGGCCATCAGGGAATGTCTGCATACTTGATCTGCTGAAACATTGGTGAAGTGCGTGGGCTCTCCTCGACAGGAGAAGTTTGTCTGGCTCATTGTAGTTAAAATGGTAATAATGGTATTTTTGCCTTTCTCACAGTGCCTCGGTCAAAGCAGATATGGAAGTCAAACTGAAAGCACTTGAGTGTCACTTCACATGGGGCATAAGGAAGGCTCACATTAAGGACCTGGACAGCCTCCCTGAAAAGCTCCTGGATCGCATCATGAGGTTTACCACGCCGAAATACCATGCCACATATTTCAACTTACTAGCGTTCCTGAGCCACCTGGAGGAAAATAATGTTAGTGCTCTTGAGTATCTCCACAAGGCTGAGAGTGCATTGAAGGACAGACAGGATGATACAGAGTTACTGGTGACCTATGCTAACTTTGCATGGGTTCACTATCACTCAGGAAACCTTGATGATGTGGATGCCTACATTGGAAAGCTGGAAATCATCAATGAGGGAATTCCAAGTGCCTTAATTATTCAAGGCAGCTTACCTTCCGTACATGGTGAGAAAGGTTGGAGTCTTATCAGGTTTGGGGGATTATTTTATAAGAGGGTAAAAGAGAGCTTCCAGAACGCTCTTGAGGGGGAACCAGACAATGCTTCTTTCAATATGGGCTATGCCCTGGTCCTGTACAGGTTGGAGGGCATGGTCAAGAATAAGAGAGTGAGTTCAGTGATGACTGCAGCTGCCAACCAGCTAAGGAAGGCCTTATCCTTGGAGCCTGATAACTCTGAACTTATGGTCATCCTAGCTCTGAAACTTCAAAAAAATCAAGAAAACAAAAGTGAGTCCTTGAAACTCACCAAAGAGGCCCTCAGGCTGTCACCTGACGTGCCTCATGTACTGCGTTATGTGGCCAAATATTTCAAAAATGAGGGCTCCATC
The DNA here is from genome assembly GCF_002910315.2 of Salvelinus sp. IW2-2015. NCBI lineage: Eukaryota > Metazoa > Chordata > Actinopteri > Salmoniformes > Salmonidae > Salvelinus > Salvelinus sp. IW2-2015. Next base: position 33,280,826 of record NC_036848.1, on the reverse strand, counting down.
AATGAGTGCCTACAGGTTTTGGGGAAAGCTCTGGAACTGTCTCCAAACTCCCACTTCCTCCATCACCAAATTGGCCTGTGTCACAAACAGCAGCTCATCCAGATGTTCGAGCAGAAGAGGGAAGGGGGAGATGTGAAAGTGGGCCAGATAAAAGCAAAAGTGTTGGTCTGTATCCGTCACTTCTCCAGAGCCGTGGATCTGAAGCCCTCCAACATCCACGCCAGGGTGAACCTGGCAGAGGCCTATGGGAACAACTACCAGCTGGAAGAGGCAATGAAGATATTCACTGTCCTTTTAGAGGACAAATCCCTCAGTGACTCAGACAGGCAGCTCTTCTACACCGGCTTCGGCACGTTTCTTTACTACAGGAAGATAGACGGGGATGGCGCTGTGACACAGTTCAAAAATGCCTACCAGATTCCAATTAAGAGTTGGTACAGGAAGCAGGCTGGGAAGAGGCTGAATCAGATCGCAGAGAGGTGGCAGGCTAACGAGAAGAGAGTTGGCGAGGCCTCTGAGATTTTGTCGTTCCTCAAACAGGAGAGGTAGTCTGAGGACACAGACATCCTGACAGATTATTTTGGCAAAGGAATGAAATTCAAATGATATACGTAGCTATAACACAATGCATGGCTTACATTGAAACACTGCTCAAATCAAACTTTATTTGTCACGTGCCGAATACATCAAGTATAGACTTTACCGTGAAATGCTTACTTACAAGCCCTTAACCAACAGTGCAGTTAAATGCTGGATGCATTTTCATGTTTTTAATGGTGAAATTCAAGTTGGGAGTACGCATCTCTGGCTGTACGCTTCTTTTTATTTTATTTAAAAGTTGCAAAGAAAATKTCAGTTCAAATGTATTACTTTTGGAAAACATATGTTTCTATGTCTTAAGATGTGTCATGTAGTGTCACATGTAGTGTTGTACAATTGTACCATATGGCTGCATGATACATCTTGCAATAAAAAAAAGACTTGTAAGTGTTATTCTAATTTCCAAATTTGGTTATTCATCATGTAAATAAGCATTGTTCAAAAACAACGAGTGATTGTAGAGTCGCTAGTGTTGAAAAAACAATTTGAATATATACTCGCTGGAAAATAATATTTCTACAATCATCTCCTCTCTACCCCTTTTATGACCTTCTCCTTTCCCCTTTATATAGTACACAGCGCCAGTACGTGGTCAATCATTGCATCACAGGAATTATCTTCATGCAGGTTTGAGTAAATTGTTGATAGCACTGCTTTTCTATTCACGGTTTGAAAACTTTTGTCACGTGATGATCGCAGGTCAGTAGACTATATACCACCATCTTTGTTAGGCTACAGTGCAAAATGTTAATAAATTACCTGTTGTCACTTGTCAGAATGGAAACTTTGGCAATACAGCTACGCATCAGTTTCGGTTTCCTGTCTTTTGCGAATTGCAGAAGGCCTATATATTGCCAGGGAGTGGGTTGTTTCGGCACTGTAGGCTACGTCCGCGTACTGGTGCAATACAAAAAACAACTCGCTGTAATTCAACAAAATGAGGTAAGAATTTTACCTCCGAATATTAGACAGGATCTCTTGGTGCGATATAAATATATATTACATTTTTATTGTATTTCATCAATGAATTGAAGGCACATTTTGGCATCACCTCTGATATTTCTCTTTGAAATCATGATTTATTTAGCGTATACTACCATTAGTGTAATTTCGTATTGTTAATAACTATAATTTGTATAATCGATTTGACATAACACAGTAATAATCCGTGTGGGGTGCTGCTTCAGTTCAATTTACATTTTATTTATCCAGAGTGACAATTATTGCTGGAAATTAAAGGTGCCAGTTGACAGGTGGACTACACACGAAAAATGATTAATATAATTACCACGACATATATGAAGAAAAAAAACAGCACGAAAATAGGACATTCGTGTAAAGCATTCGTGTAAGTGGTGTGAAAGGATAGAGAGGAGGCAGATAGTGTTACTCTAATTTCTGAAGTTGGTTATTCATAATGAAAATAAGCATTGTTCAAACACAACGAGTGATTGTAGAGTCATTAGTGTTGAAAAAACGATTTGAATATTTACTCGCTGGAAAATTATATTTCTACAAGCATCTCCTCTCTACCCCTTATATGGCCTTCCCCTTATATGGCCTTCTCCTTTCCTCCTTTATATAGTACACAGCGCCAGTACGTGGTCAATCATTGCAGCACAGGAATTCTCTTCATGGAGGCATTCTTACTGAATACGGTGTTGAGAGCACTGCTTTTCTATTCACGGTTTAGAAACGTTTGTAACATGATGATCGCAGGTCAGTAGGCTATATACCACAATATTTTGTATGCTACAGTGCAAAAGGTTCATAAATGGCGTATTGCCGGAATGGAGACTTTGGCAATACAGCTACGCATCAGTTTCGCTTTCCTGTCTTTTGCAAGTTGCAGAATGTATTGCCAGGGAGTGAGTACGTTCGGCTATGTAGGCTACGTAGGCTACGTCCGCGTACTTGTGCAAAAAACAACTCGCTGCATTCAACAAGATGAGGTAAGAATTTTACTCCGAAAATTAGACAGGATCTCCATTGTTGCGATATAAAATATATATTAATGAAACAGCAGGGAGCAGGTCTTTTATTTATTTATTTTAGCTTTATAGGCAGGTCAGTTAAGAACAAATTCTTATTTTCAATGACGGCCTAGGAACAGTGGGTTAACTGCCTTGTTCAGGGGCAGAACGACAGATTTGTACCTTGTCAACTCGGGGATTCGAACTTGCAACCTTTCGATTACTAGTCCAACGCTCTCCAACGTTACAATATGTAACATTTTTATTGTATTTCATCAATGAATTGAAGGCACACTTTGGCATCACCTGTGATATTTGTCTTTGAAATCATGATTTATTTAGCGTATACTACCATTAGTGTAATTTCGTATTGTTAATAATAACTATAATTTGTATAATCGACTTGACATAACACAGTAATAATCCGTGTGGTGTGCTGCTTCAGTTTAATTCAATTTACATTTTATTTATCCAGAGGGACAATTATTACTGGAAATTAAAGGTGACAGTTGACAGGTGGACTACACATGAAAAAGGATTAATATAATTACCACAACATACAGAAAAAAAACATTAAGAAGAAAATAGGTTATACTTTATACTCACACAAAGCAACTTCGATAGTGTAATATTAATGTTTGGGCAGTAAAGGGAGCTAGGCATTTGTGTAAGTGGGTGAAAGGATAGAATAGGCAGACAGTGTAGGTCAGGTCTCAGGGGAGAGGGTGTTGATCAACCTGACGACCTTGGGTACAATTGTGATTATGTGACCCTCAGCTTTATGGTCCGACACCTTGGGAGGCAGAAGTGACAACAACAGTTAAAATGCTGGGTGTTAATAATGGTATTTTTGCCTTTCTCACAGTGCCTCGGTCAAAGCAGATATGGAAGTCAAGCTGAAAGCACTTGACTGTCACTTCACATGGGGCATAAAGAAGGCTCACATTAAGGACCTGGACAGCATCCCTGAAAAGCTCCTGGATCGAATCATGAAGTTCTGCCCTTCAAAATACCATGTCACGTATTTCAACTTACTAGCGTTCCTGAGCCACCTGGAGGAAAATAATGTTAGTGCTCTTGAGTATCTCCACAAGGCTGAGAGTGCAATGAAGGACAGGCAGTATGAGACAGGGTTACTGGTGACCTATGCTAACTATGCATGGGTTCACTATCACTTAGGGAACATGGATGAGGTGGATGCCTACCTTGGGAAGCTGGAAAACATCAATAAGGGTATTCCAATGGCCTCAAAGATTCAAGGCAGCTTACCTTCAATACATGGTGAGAAAGGTTGGAGCCTTATCAGGCTTGGGGCATTCTTTTATAAAAGGGTAAAAGAAAGCTTTCAGAAAGCTCTAGAGGGGGAGCCAAACAATGCTTCTTTCAATGTGGGCTATGCCATGGTCCTGTACAGGTTGGAGGGCATGGTTAGGGATAACAAAGTGAGGTCTGAGGAAAGTGAAGCTACCACTCAGCTAAGGAAAGCCTTATCATTGGAGCCTGATAACTCTGAGGTTATGGTCCTCCTAGCCCTGAAGCTTCAGAACAAAAATAAACAAGAGTCCATGAAACTCATCACAGAAGCCCTCAGACTGTCTCCTGATGTGCCTCACGTCATGCGTTACGTGGCAAAGTTTTTCAGATACGAGGGCTCCGTCAATGAGTCCCTACACATTTTGGGGAAAGCTCTGGAGCTGTCTCCAAACTCCCACTTCCTCCATCACCAAATTGGCCTGTGTCACAAACAGCAGCTCAGTCAGATGTTCGAGCAGAAGAGGAAAGGGGGACGAGTCAGTGGGGGCCAGATAAAAGCAAAGGTGGAGGTCTGCATCCGTCACTTCTCCAGAGCCGTGGAGCTGAAGCCCTCCAACATTCACGCCAGGGTGAACCTGGCTGAGGCCTACGGGAACAACTACCAGCTGGAAGAGGCGATGAAGATCTTCATCAACCTGGTGAAAGATGAATCCCTCAATGACTCTGACAAGCAGCACTGCTACACCAGCTTCGGCCTGTTTCTGTTCCACAAGAAGAAAGATGAGGGCAGGGCTGTGACACAATTCAAAAAGGCCTACCAGATACAGAATGAGAGTTGGGACAGGAAGGAGGCTGGGAAGAAGCTTAAGCAGATAGCAGAGAGGTGCCAGACTAACAAGAGGAGAGTTGGCGAGGCCTCTGAGATTTTGGCGTTCCTCGCCACTGAAGACAAAGAGGAGCCAAGGAGAGTCAATGTGCACTCTCCAGACACAGATGACCTTACAGATGCCCTAGGCAAAGGAATGAAACTCAAATGATATATTTTATTGTAACACAACGCATGGCTTACATAAGAATACTGCTACAAGCATTTTAATGGTTTTAATCGTGGAGTAACATTTACTTCAAGTTGCATGTATGCCTCTTAAGTTTGATTTAGTGTAAGAAATTGCAAAGAAAATTTGAGTAAGATTCTATTACTTTTGTGAGATTTTTTTTTAATGTCTTTGGATGTGTCCCCTATAGCGTAGATGATTAGATATCTTCATTGACTGTTAAACTGTTGCTTGACCTGACATTAACATTCTGAAGAGGTAATAAAACACAGTACCAAAGTCTTGATTATCTTTTGTTCTTGTAAAATTGCAATGTTTTTTTCTACTTAGTTCCTAAAGCCAACATTGCGTAATAAAGGGGAACCACGTCAGATATATACGTTTCCTGTTGTTCCCTCTAAGAATCTCCATGCTTGCACTTTGATTGAAGTTTGGAGGGACTCACTCGAAGTTTGACAGACAGTGAGTCTACCTACCACTTACATAACAGGGAACAATAAGAAATGTACTTATTTTTACATTGTTTAAGAATAATTCCATAACAAAATTAAAAGTAATTTAATTTCAGATATTTAAGGTCCAATGCAGCTGTTTTTGTCAGTTTTTTTTCATTTCATTTCTGGGTAACATTTATGTACCTTACTGTGATTGTTTTCAATTAAAATGGTCAAAAATAAACTAAAATTGCTTCATAGCAAAGAGCAATTTCTCAAGAAAGAATTTTGCTAGGACTGTCTGGGAGTGGTTTGAGTGGGGAGGGGAAAACTGAAAATGATCTGTTATTAGCAGAGAGGTTTGGAGCTCTTTCTTATTGGTCTACTAACTAATTTACCGCATGGTGATGTCACCATGGAAGGCCAAAACTCCCACCAAAACAGGCATTTCAGGCAGTCTTTCCAAACAGGTCTTACACTAATTTTCACAATTTCACAGTACTATTCCAACCTCATTGTGTGGAAATATATATAAATCACAGGAAAATCATGTTTCTACTGCACTGGGTATTTAACAATTGTAGTGAGTAGGCTTCATATAAAGGGTTAGTTAGGCTATGGCTCATGTGACAGTAAAATTGCAAAGTTAGGAAGAGATTTTCAATGTACCGATTCGATGGTTTATGAACTGATACACAAAACACCGGATTCAACTTAGATTTGTATGGCCTCCCGAGTGGCGCAGCGGTCTAAGGCACTGCATTGCAGTGCTTGAGGCATCACTACAGACCCGGGTTTGATCCCAGGCTGTGTCACAACCGGCCACGACCAGGAGTTCCATAGGGCGGTGCATAATTCGCACAGCGTTGTCCGGGTTACGGGAGTGTTTGGCCAGGTGTGCTTTACTTGGCTCATTGTGCTCTAGTGACTCCTTGTGGCGGGCTGGGTGCCTGCAGGCTGACCTCAGTCATCAGTTGAACAGTGACACATTGGCACAGCTGGATTCTGGGTTAAGCGGGTGGGTGTCAAGAAGCACGGTTTGGTGGGTAATGTTTCAGAGGACGCATGGCTCGACCTTCGCCTCTCCTGGGCCTGTTGCAGTGATGAGACAAGATTGAAAAAGGGGGTAAAATACAAATAAACAAATTTTTATATACAATTCTTGCTCCCAATAGAATGTTATATATATATGGGGGATACAACCATCCCAGCTCTGCAGAATGTGCTGTGAAGAGAGAATCATTAGATCACTTGTTTTGGTACTGCCCATATGTAGCTTGTTTTTGGTCGCAGGTTCAAGAATGGCTAAAGAATTACAACATTTACCAGGATCTAACTCTGCAATTAGCACTGCTGGGTGATTTCAAAAGTCATAGTCAATCAATCAATAATATAATAATACTTTTAGCAAAACATTTGATCTTTAATTCACAATCTGTAGAAACTATGAGAATATAAAGGTACAAGTCTTTTGGGAAACATCACAGCACAGTTGAAAAATATATGACTAATAGAAATCAAAACTGGATGGTGTTCAGAGATAGATGGGAGGGGTTGAGTGAAGCTGAAGGGTGGGACTAAATATAACAAAAACAATAATATGAAAATAAAATGTTCAGAAAAAATGAAAGCATAGCCTAAGAAGAGTATTCGTGCCAAGTGAAAAACACAAATTAATACATTCTGATGGATGGAAGTACTCTGATACATTGTTTTGCACAGGTAGTACTTTAAAAACTTAGAATACTTTGACAATAAAGTCAAGATTTCGAGAATAAAGTAGATTTTCTTTTTATAAAGTCAAATTTAAATGCCGTGAATAAAGTGACAATATTTCGAGAATAAAGTGGGAATATTTCGAGAATGAAGTCGACATTTTGAGAATAAAGTCGCAGTTTCAAGATTAAAGTAGGAGTTTCGGTTATTAATGATTAATGCATCCCTGGCTCCTGGTTGCTTCGCGCCACGGTTAAAATGCCTGAGTTAGATGACTGGTGAAACTAGACTTTAGAATTTGCTTTAGTAACAACGAAATCCTTGCACTTGTAGCACATAATAGCCATATTATTATAAGTATAAGGACCTGGTAGAGGGTGTGCCACAAATTGGGTATTTTCAGGAGGAACCACACGGACTTGGAAGAGGTATTTCATCCAAGTCCGTGTGGTTACATACACATGTAGAGACGGGTCGGTTGTGTGTGTTCGTGGGCGGTAAAAAGTAGGGGCAAAACAAACAAATGGCCATCAATCTAATGATCTAATACACGCGATCAAACAGGCGTCACTGCACACTCACAGACAATTAATGTAAAATATACTGGTGTTAGAGGAAAATAATAAAGGAAAATATATAAACAAATATATATTTACCAAAAAAGATATACGGGGGATTGGAAATGATAAAGACTATTACATTGATAGAAGCCACAATCTATCTGCAATATTAATGCTGATCTACCCTCTAAAAAATATATAACAAAAAAACGTTCTGCTGTCTATCACACTCGATCAAACAGGCGTCACTGCACACTCACGTTTATCAATCCAATGATCTAATAACTCGTTCAAACACACACCGTATCCATTAAGCAATATCATTCTAACCGCCATGTTGACATGTCAGTCTGCGAAGAAACATGGAGTTGGGTGCAGACATGATGCCCTTCGATTTCGCAACAATGTTATTTATCCTCAATCCCCTGCGTCTGCTAACACCGTGCATTGCATATGTCAGAGAGTAACAGGCCAGCAGCCTATATGTCTAAACGAAAGGTTAACTAACAAGTTCGTACGTAATGGCATGGTGTTTATGTACGCTATAATTCCAATGAAGTAGCCTCATAGGCCTATGGTATTATCTTTTCAGTGTAGGTTACAGATTGCGCGGAGAAGGATTGCGCGTCCTGCTGGACCCAAGCGCGGCCCCTCAACCCTGTCATGGACCTTGCCACAGAGCAAGGTGGCAGGGGTTTGGATAAAGCCCCGTCTGAGACAGTAATTTTACGTTCCACTATTTTAATCTAACAGCCAACAGGTTTAGCTACTAGCCTCTGTAAAGTGAACAAGCTGTAGCCTAAACGGTATAACTCAGACAAATAGCCTGTAGAACGGAGAAGATGCCCATGTTTTGGGATAACCTATGCATCCTTCATTCCTCCCATCCTTGAAGACCGATAGATGGATAGTGAAATTAGATATTACGTTAGGCTACCAACCAAGTCATGTCAGATTAGTGATTGTTTCTTTATAGCCTATATAGCCTATCATCACTATCTAATAGAGCTATATTTAGATCAATAATATTTCAAGAAAGGGTGAATGCAACCATGAATATGTTTAAATAGCACCTCAGATTAGCTGGTTTGCACATGCAGGAGTGGTCCTCTCCTCCCACAGACACTTGCGTAAAACCCCTGTTTCATTGTTCATTCCTCCCGCAGCCATTGGATAGTCCTATAATTTAACTCTCCCACTGTAATATACGATACATTTACAGATTAGGGTACTCAATCTAGTGGGCGCTATAGGTTTATAATGTGCTGTAAAATAGCGTTGTTGTAGCGAATTTGGAGAACAGTTTGACATGGGACATACACACGCATAGCCCCGGGCTCCAGGATCCCCAAATAATTTGTTTTATTGGGTGTGCTCACTTAGCCTACTAGCCTAGTTGTTAGAAGGATAGTTACCATAAGGGGGAAATACCACCGTTAGTAAAGGACCATGGATAAAGTCGTTAATAGTTCTCATTATGCACAGATTTTTTGCAAGGTGTTCGCCTAGGCTACGCAGCAGAACGTCGAAGCAAATTCTGAGGGCAGACGGACAGGGACTCAGATCACAGTTGTCTTTGCATTCAGTGACAGTGCCAAAAAAGTATTTTGTTTGCGCTCATAATGCACCATAGCCGTTATAAGAGTTAATGCCTATAGTCTGAAATTACCAGGTGGAAACGTGTGTGTGTGTGCGTGCGTCTGCGAGTCATTCGATCATTAGATTGATAAACGTGAGGGCGCAGTCACGCCTGTTTGAACAAGTGTATTAGATTGTTAGATCGATGGCCATTTGTTTGTTTTGCCCCTGCTTTTTAGCGCCCACAAACACACTGCATACACACACAACTCACCCATTTCTACCTATGTATGTAACCACAGTTTCTCCTGAAAATAATCTGTGGTACAACCTTTTCCAGGTCCTAAAAATGATAATAATATCGTTATGTGCTAAAGAGACACTCCATTTAGTATGATATGTTGTGTTTGGTATGGTTTCAACTGTAGAAAACAGGCAATATACAAAATGGATAAATCCGAATACCAACATTACATAGATGGTGTTAGTGACAACTTACATCAGCCTCGTAAAGGACACTGACTCAAAAACTCCCCATAAAGTAAAATCCTGTAGTATTGGCCTGGATATTGATGATGTTTTATGCTATGACCCATCAAGGGTTGCTGATTATTATTATTCTTGTTTTACCACTATAGCCTTATCTCTGGTTAAGACGTTATGGACCTGCTCTGGACAGTATTCATTAAGAACTATTACCATAGCAAAGGTATCAGAAATGTTTGTTTGAGCTCTGCATGGTAACAAAGGACAAAGTTTCCAACCTATTATGCTGAATCAAATCAAATCAAATTTATTTATATAGCCCTTCTTACATCAGCTGATATCTCAAAGTGCTGAACAGAAACCCAGCCTAAAACCCCAAACAGCAAGCAATGCAGGTGTAGAAGCACGGTGGCTAGGAAAAACTCCCTAGAAAGGCCAAAACCTAGGAAGAAACCTAGAGAGGAACCAGGCGTGGCCAGTCCTCTTCTGGCTGTGCCGGGTGGAGATTATAACAGAACATGGCCAAGATGTTCAAATGTTCATAAATGACCAGCATGGTCAAATAATAATAATCACAGTAGTTGTCGAGGGTGTAGCAAGTCAGCACCTCAGTAGTAAATGTCAGTTGGCTTTTCATAGCCGATCATTAAGAGTATCTCTACCACTCCTGCTGTCTCTAGAGAGTTGAAAACAGCAGGTCTGGGACAGGTAGCACGTCCGGTGAACAGGTCAGGGTTCCATAGCCGCAGGCAGAACAGTTGAAACTGGAGCAGCAGCACGGCCAGGTGGACTGGGGACAGCAACGAGTCATCAAACTCCCTCGGAGTTTCCCTTCCACTTAGTCGAAAATGAACAATAAGAAACAAAAATATTTTGAAGTTGTTCACTTTTAAAATATATATTCCTTAACGAAATAAAACATTCTTCATTACAGATATTAACAAGTGTAGTGAGTTGACTACATATAAGGGGATAGGTCATGTCTCTGGTGACAGTGAAATTGTAGTGCTGACTATCAGCTTTTGAAGACAGATATTATCATGGCTGACATCATTCAATGAAAATCTTCAGAAAAAGTGAAGTCATAGAAGTCATGGTCCTAATTTAAGAATTGCGTGTGAAAAAACGGATGGGATATGCATATAGCCAACTGGCTGAAAATGTTCCCACTTGGGTACTATCACATCTGCTCCTGCTACGCCCTCTTGTGTTCATCCGGTGTCTCCTTGACCTGCAGCCACTCCCCCAGTACACTCTCTCTCTCCCTCTCCCTTTGTGTGTGATTGTGTGATTGGAGACAGGTGTGCTGGAGTCAGAGCGGATCCCCACCAGCTGCAACCCGTTCCATAATCAAGACCTCTACAAATGCTCAGTCCTACCACTTCCACTCTGCCAGATCGTATTCGCCGTTCAGTCAGTCATGCGTCTAACTATTTGTTATCATTTAAGATCCTGTATCCTGTTGTGACTGTTTCCCTTGCCTCACGCTGTTTATCCTCTCACTGCAGTTTTGCTGCTCTGACTCTGGTTCCTGTTTCCTGTTCCACATCTCACCACCCTGCCAACCTGTTCTGGATTCAGCTCACCATCACTCCCTTGGATTCCCCTCTGGACCCGTTTACTCTGTCCCAACCCAGCTCACTCCAACCTCAGCCTCCACATCTGGTTTCCTACAACTTATATGAGCTTCCACGGATCTGCACTCCATCTCTCCCTGTGTTACAATAAATATCTTGGTTCATTCATCCCTGTTTCCTGGTCTGAGTCTGCTCTTGGGTTCCCCTGTGATGCTCCGCCTAACAGGTATTGTATGTACGATGCAACTTTCCTGGGAATTCTTCAAAGCCATTAATAAATTAAAGCTTGCATCAGAATTAAAGTCAAAGTGAGAGATCACGAATCTCTTGTCTTAAAGGGGCAATCAGCAGTTGGAACAAGGAAAAAAGCCTGTTTGGCGCTGTGACAAACAAAGATATCAATCTGTGTGGGAGTTTGGAGGAAGCCTTAATTATATTTTCTGCATGGAACAGCTAGTAAGGCTATAGGTATTTACTTTGAAAACAGTTAAAAGCATGTCCTCAGTAAACAAGGCTTTGAGGACCAAATTGTGCAAAACACTATTCCAGTTATAATGTATATCTCTGGGGACGCGCACGTTACTCGTCACTCTACGTGAGGTAATTGTTCACTGGCTGAGAAGAAACAACATTAATGCCACAAACCTGGTAGTGGTAACTAGGAAACGCTTAACTTTCGACTTGCTAACTGGTGGTAGTTCTACACATGCCTCGTTCAACCAATTAGCAAGTCGGACATTTCTGAATTTCATAGTTCCGACTAGCATGTGAACGTTGCATTAGGCTACTATAAGCAACTGGGGAAAATAGTATTGAATTGGTCGTCCAACTCAGATTTCCAAGTCGGCAATTCTGGTATCTTTCTAGAGCTCCGACTTTCCAACCTGAGAATCACTGACGTCATGATTTGACTTTTTTTCAGTTGTCTTGAATGCACCACAATTGTTGGACTAATGCCACGTTCAAAACAACTGGGAACTTCGAAAAATACAAGGTGAAATTATCACTTCAGTGATCTTCATGTCGTAAAGTTTGAGTTGGATGACCGTTCAAATCTTTTTCTTTTTTTCCCCCAGTTGGAGCTAATTTATTTTCCAGAGATCCCAGCTGTTTTGAATGCACTGAAGTGGGAGATTCCGGAATTCCTAGTTGGTTTGAATGCTGCATATCTTCCAAAGTGAAGATGCTTGCAGACAATTTTTTATTTTTTATTTACTTGAGTCACTATGCAGTCGATACTTTAAAAAAGTACATTCTTAAACCCTTACCATGTACCTCTGTTGTAGGGTGCCTTTCTTTGTTTAAAATGTTAATAGAAAACACCCACCAACTTTCCTCATTGCTGCATGTGCCAATTGAATCTCAACAAGGAAACAGTGGTTGTAGACCTTTTTTGATTAGCATTTTATTGAAAGGTATAGATTTCAGCAAATAAAGGCACGCAACAACAGAGGATAAACATAGGTACAAGGTAAAGGGTTTAAGAATTTTAATTTTGAAGTATAGACTGCATAGCGAGCAACTCAGAGGAGTCAGAGGTTCATTTTTTTTTTAACTCTAAGGAAAGTGGCAGGGGTTGCAGGGTCATTCAGCTTTCTTGCCAACATCAAATACCTGAAGGGTTACCCAGAGGAGGCCGTGGCTAATTTGTTAAAGGCTGAAGAGCTCACAAGAGAGCTCTATGGGGAGAACTGTGAGAAACATCTCAGTGTCACCTATGGAGACCTCCCCTGGTTATATTACCATGTGGGTGATTACATCAAGTGCCAGAGCTACTTAGAGAACTGAAGATCAAGGAGAAGTTTCCAACTGGTTCCACAGCTGTCTTGTACCCTGAGGTCTATCGGCGAGAAAGGCTGGACCTACCTCAAGTTCTCCTATAACAACTATGACAAAGCTGTAGTGTGCTTTAACAAAGCTCTGGAGCTGGAGCCTGAGGAGAGTGAGTAAAATGCAGGCTATGCAGAGCAAGAGCGCTCTAATTTTGACTCACCAGCTATCAAACAGCTGAGACGCGCCCTAAATATCAACCCACAAGATGCAGTCCTGGTGGTCCTACTGGGCCTGAAACTGGCTGCCTATAAAATATTTGGGGAGACAGAGGAGCTAGTGGAGAAAGCTCTGGAGATGTCCCAAGACTGCATGCATGTGACACGATATGTAGGGAGGTTTCTCCGACCAACAGGAGCACGTTGGCAAGTCCATTGATCTGTTGAATAGAGCACTAAAGCGTACAAGCCAGTCTGCCATAATACATCCTCAATTGGCTTTCTGCTACAAAAGGAAAAATATCGTACTATGCTAGAGTGGAAGCTTTCATGGAAAGGGTGCCGAGATCCAGCAGCTACTCCGTAAGTGCATTTATCATCTGAAGATGTCTACTTTACTGAAGTCCTCCTTACTACGGAGAGGATAAAGACACCGCCAAGGCAGAGGAACTGTTCAAGAAAGTCTTAGACAAGACTGACATTCTGCAAGTGGTCAACCTGTACTACGGCCAGTTCCACCAGTATCACAGCAAATGTGAACCTCTGGCCATCAAGCACTACAAAGAAGGTTTGGAGCTGCAGAAGGACACTGCTGAAGAGAAGAGATGTATCCAGAAACTGAAGATGATCGCAGAGAAGCCTTTCTCCAAAGACCCCACAGATGAAAAGGCCTGTGGTATTCTGGGGGTTGTGTATAAAATAACGGGGAGAAACAGCAGGCCATAGAGTGGTATGATATGGCTGTGGTGTATGATATGGAGAATGACAAATATCATCAACTTTATTAGACATAGTTTAAATTCTCCCTGGGTGGAGAATGATATGTTTTATAATAGCTTAAAAAAATATATTCTAGCCAATGTATTTATTGAAAAGGAAAATGCGCAACACTTGCACACCATAACAAAATATTGGTTTTATTAAGCAAGGTTCAAAAATAAAAGCTTCAGCCTTCAATGGTTTTCATCCGAATAATCACACAAAAGGAATGAACAACATCGTATACAGTGGTGGGAAAAGTACTCAATTCTCATACTTGAGTAAAAGTAAAGATACCTTAATAGAAAATGACTCAAGTAAAAGTGAAAGACACCCAGTAAAATACTACTTGAGTAAAAATCTAAAAGTATTAGCTTTTAAATATACTTAAGTATCAAAAGTAAATGTCGTTGCTAAAATATACTTAAGTATCAAAAGTGAAAGTACGAATCATTAAAAATTCCTTATATTAAGGAAACCAGACTGCACAATTTTCTTGTTTTTAATTTTTTTTTACGGATAGCCAGGGTCACAATCCAGCACTCAGACATAATTTAGTGAGTCCGCCAGATCAGAAGCAGTAGGGATGACCAGGGACGTTCTCTTGATAAATGTGCAAATTGGACCATTTTCTGTCCTGCTAAACATTCAAAATGTAACAAGTACTTTTGGGTGTCAGGGAAAATGTATTGAGTATAAAGTACATCATTTTATTTAGGAAAGTAGTGAAGAAAAAGTAAAAGTAGTCAAATATAAATAGTAAAGTACAGATACCCCAAAAATTAACTAAGGATTACTTTAAAGTATTTTTTACTGAAGTACTTTACACCGCTGACAATTGGGGAGAAAACTCTTCAGCTGGAGGTGCTAATGAGAGAGTATGTGGTAGACTACACATGTTGGTCCTCAGGGTGAGGGGTACTGCTGACTGTCTCCACCTAGTGGTAAAATACAGAAATGGAACCAGTAAAACAATAATTGGGAAGACAGCATATTTCAACCTGCAGGATTTATAATTGATGTAAAACCATTACTACAGAAAACATGTTGAATGTTAGGTATTTGAAAAAACAATGCTAAGCAAAACTAAGGATATTAAAGGGCCCCTTCTCTTTGATGTGGCCAGTGACAACCAAAGGCCGAATTTTAGCATTCACATTTATTTTTGTTTTAGTCATATAGCAGATGCTCTTATCCAGAGCGACTGACAGTTAGTGCATCCATCCTAAGATAGCAAAGTGGGACAACCACATATCAGAGGCATAGAAAGTACATTTTTACTCAACATAGCTATCATCAGTCAGAGCTAGAAGGGTG
The DNA here is from genome assembly GCF_002910315.2 of Salvelinus sp. IW2-2015. Classification (NCBI taxonomy): domain Eukaryota; kingdom Metazoa; phylum Chordata; class Actinopteri; order Salmoniformes; family Salmonidae; genus Salvelinus; species Salvelinus sp. IW2-2015. The sequence continues at coordinate 33,265,529 of NC_036848.1, read as the reverse complement.
CAAGTTAAAGTGCTGGGTAAGTGCTTTTTTGGGGGGGGGGGGGGGTATTTAAGATACTGTTTGAAGAGGTAGGGTTTCAGATGTTTTCAGAAGATCGGCGGGACTCTGCTGTCCTATCGTTAGGGGGAAGCTAGTTCCACCGTTGGGGTGCCTGGACATAGAAGATCTTGGACTGCGCTGAGCGGGAGCTGGCTACGGGAGGTCCATGAGACCTGAGGTGGCAGTGCTCGGGTTGGGGTGTAGGGTTTGAACATAGCCTAAAGGTAGGGAGGGGCAGTTCCTCTTGCTGTTCTGTAGGTAAGTACCATGGTCTTGTAGTGGATGCAAGCTTCAACTGGAAGCCAGTGGAGTGTGCGGAGGAGCAGGGTCACATGAGAGAACTTGGGAAGGTTGAAAACCAGGCGGGCTGATGCGTTCTGGAGAAGATGCAGGAGTTTGATGACACAAGCAGGGAGCCCAGCCAACAGCGAGTTGCAGTAATCCAGACGGGAGATGACAAGTGCCTGGATTAGGACCTGCGCCGCATCCTGTGTGAGGTAGGGTTGTACTCTAAGTACACTATCAGTCAAAAAACCTAATCATTCAAGGGTTTTTGTTTATTCTAACTTTTTTCTACTTTGTAGAATAATAGTGAAGACATCAAAACTATGAAATAACATGGAATCATGTAGTAAGCAAAATATATATTTGAGATTCTTGAAATAGCCACCCTTTGCCTTGATGACAGCTTTGCACACTCTTGGCGTTCTCTCAACCAGCTTCACCTGGAATGCTTTTCCAACAGTCTTGAAGGAGTTCCCACATATGCTGAGCACTTGTTGGCTGCTTTTCCTTCACTCTGCGATCCGACTCATCCCAAACCATCTCAATTTGGTTGAGGTCGAGGGATTGTGGAGGCCAGGACATCTGATGCAGCACTCCATCACTCTCCTTCTTGGTAAAATAGCTCTTACACAGCCTGGAGGTAGCCTATGCCGCATTGACATTGCTCATCCATATATTTATACACTGCTCAAAAAAATAAAGGGAACACTTAAACAACACAATGTAACTCCAAGTCATTCACACTTCTGTGAAATCAAACTGTCCACTTAGGAAGCAACACTGATTGACAATACATTTCACATGCTGTTGTGCATGTGTCAACAAAACAAAGGAGATGATTGTGGACTTCAGGAAACAGCAGAGGGAGCACCCCCCTATCCACATCGACGGGTCAGTAGTGGAGAAGGTGGAAAGTTTTAAGTTCCTCGGTGTACACATCACGGACAAACTGAATTGGTCCACCCACACAGACAGCGTCGTGAAGAAGGCGCAGCAGCGCCTCTTCAACCTCAGGAGGCTGAAGAAATTCAGCTTGTCACCAAAAGCACTCACAAACTTCTACAGATGCACAATCGAGAGCATCCTGTCGGGCTGTATCACCGCCTGGTACGGCAACTGCTCCGCCCACAACCGTAAGGCTCTCCAGAGGGTAGTGAGGTCTGCAGAACGCATCACCGGGGGCAAACTACCTGCCCTCCAGGACACCTACACCACCCGATGTCACAGGAAGGCCATAAAGATCATCAAGGACAACAACCACCCAAGCCACTGCCCTGTCTCTTATACACATCTAGATGTGTATAAGAGACAGCTTGTAAACAGCCACCACTAACATTTAGCGGCCGCTGCCAACATACTGACTCAACTCCAGCCACTTTAAAAATGGGAATTGATGGAAATTATGTAAAAATGTACCACCAGCCACTTTAAACAATGCCACTTAATATAATGTTTACATACCCTACATTACCCATCTCATATGTATATACTGTACTCTATATCATCTACTGCATCTTGCCATCTTTATGTAATACATGTACCACTAGCCACTTTAAACTATGCCACTTTATGTTTACATACCCTACAGTACTCATCTCATATGTATATACCGTACTCTATACCATCTACTGCATCTTGCCTATGCCGTTCTGTACCACCACTCATTCATATATCTTTATGTACATATTCTTTATCCCTTTACACTTGTGTGTGTATAAGGTAGTAGTTGTGGAATTGTTAGGTTAGATTACTTGTTGGTTATTACTGCATTGTCGGAACTAGAAGCACAAGCATTTCGCTACACTCGCATTAACATCTGCTAACCATGTGTATGTGACTAATAAAATTTGATTTGATTTGATTTGAAATGGAATAGACAACAGGTGGAAATTATAGGCAATTAGCAAGACACCCCCAATAAAGGAGTGGTTCTGTAGGTGGTGACCACAGACCACTTCTCAGTTCCTATGCTTCCTGGCTGATGTTTTGGTCACTTTTGAATGCTGGCGGTGCTTTCACTCTAGTGGTAGCATGAGACGGAGTCTACAACCCACACAAGTGGCTCAGGTAGTGCAGCTCACCCAGGATGGTACATCAATGCGAGCTGTGGCAAGAAGGTTTGCTGTGTCTGTCAGCGTAGTGTCCAGAGCATGGAGGCGCTACCAGGAGACAGGCCAGTACATCAGGAGATGTGGAGGAGGCCGTAGGAGGGCAACAACCCAGCAGCAGGACCGCTACCTCCGCCTTTGTGCAAGGAGGAGCAGGAGGAGCACTGCCAGAGCCCTGCAAAATGACCTCCAGCAGGCCACAAATGTGCTCGCCAGAGGTAGCCTGACTGTCATTAGGTACCGAGATGAGATCCTTAGACCCCTTGTGAGACCATATGCTGGTGCGGTTGGCCCTGGGTTCCTCCTAATGCAAGACAATGCTAGACCTCATGTGGCTGGAGTGTGTCAGCAGTTCCTGCAAGAGGAAGGCATTGATGCTATGGACTGGCCCGTCTGTTCCCCAGACCTGAATCCAATTGAGCACATCTGGGACATCATGTCTCGCTCCATCCACCAACGCCACGTTGCACCACAGACTGTCCAGGAGTTGGCGGATGCTTTAGTCCAGGTCTGGGAGGAGATCCCTCAGGACACCATCCGCCACCTCATCAGGAGCATGCCCAGGCGTTGTAGGGAGGTCATACAGGCACGTGGAGGCCACACACACTACTGAGCCTCATTTTGACTTGTTTTAAGGACATTACATCAAAGTTGGATCAGCTTGTAGTGTAGTTTTCCACTTTAATTTTGAGTGTGACTCCAAATCCAGACCTCCATGGGTTGATAAATTTGATTTCCATTGATAATTTTTGTGTGATTTTGTTGTCAGCACATTCAACTATGTAAAGAAAAAAATATTTAATAAGATTATTTCATTCATTCAGATCTAGGATGTGTTATTTTAGTGTTCCTTTAATTTTTTTGAGCAGTGTATTTATATATTCTTATTCCATTCCTTACTTAGATTTGTGTGTGTTAGGTATTTGTTGTGGAATTGTTAGATATTTCATGTTAGATATTGCTGCACTGTCGGAACTAGAAGCACAAGCATTTCGCTACACTCCCATTAACATCTGCTAACCATGTGTATGTGACCAATACAATTTGATTTGAGTTGTTGTGTCATTGTCCTGTTGAAAAACAAATGACAGTCCCACTACGCCCAAACCAGATGGGATGGCGTATCGCTGCAAAATGCTGTGGTAGACATGCTGGTTAAGTGTGCCTTGAATTCTAAATAAATCACAGACATTGTCACCAGCAAAGCACCCCCACACCATAACTCCTCCTCCTCCATGCTTTACGGTGGGAAATATACATGCTGAAATCATCCGTTCCCCCACACCGCTTCTCACAAAGACACGGCGGTTGGAACCAAATATCTACAATTTGGACTCCAGACCAAAGGACAAATTTCCACCGGTCTAACGTCCATTGCTCGTGTTTCTTGGCCCAAGCAAGTCTCTTCGTATTATTGGTGTCCTTTAGTAGTGGTTTATTTGCAGCAATTCGACCATGAAGGCCTAATTCACACGGTCTCCTCTGAACAGGGAAAGGGGGGAGACCTAGACAGTTGTACAACTGTATGCCTTCAACTGAAATGTGTCTTCCGCATTTAACCCAACCCCTTTGAATCAGAGAGCCAACTGACATTTACTCCTGAGGTGCTGACTTGCTGCACCCTCGACAACTACTGTGATTATTATTATTTGACCATGCTGGTAATTTATGAACATTTGAACATCTTGGCCATGTTCTGTTATAATCTCCACCCGGCACAGCCAGAAGAGGACTGGCCACCCCTCATAGCCTGGTTCCTCTCTAGGTTTCTTCCTAGGTTTTGGCCTTTCTAGGGAGTTTAGCCACCGTGCTTCTACACCTGCATTGCTTGCTGTTTGAGGTTTTAGGCTGGGTTTCCATACAGCACTTTGAGATATCAGCTGATGTAAGAAGGGCTATATAAATACATTTGATTTGATTTGATTTGAGGTGTGGGGGGATGCCTTAATCGACATCTACGTCTTCGGCGCCTGGGGAACAGTTGATGTTGAGAATGTGTCTGCTACTTGAACTCTGTGAAGCATTTATTTGGGTTGCAATTTCTGAGGCTGGTAACTCTAATGAACTTATCTTCTGCAGCAGAGGTAACTCTGGGTCTTCCATTCCTGTGGCGGTCCTCATGAGAGCCAGTTTCATTATAGCGCTTGATGGTTTTTGCGACTGCACTTGAAGAAATCTTCTGGAAGTTCTGGAAATTTTACGTATTGACTGACCTTCATGTCTTAAGGTAATGGATTGTCGTTTCTCTTTGCTTATTTGAGCTGTTTTTGCCATAATAAGGACTTGGTATTTTACCAAATAGGGCTATCTTCTGTATAACCCCCCTACTTTGTCACAACACAACTGATTGGCTCAAACGCATTAAGAAGGAAAGAAATTCTACAAATTAACTTTTAATAAAGCACACTTGTTAATTGAAATGCATTCCAGGTGACTACCTCATGAAGCTGGTTGAGAAAATGCCTAGAGTGTGCAAAGCTGTCATCAAGGCAAAGGGTGGCTATTTGAAGAATCTCAAATATAAAATATATTTTGATTTGTTTAACACTTTTTTGCTTACTACATGATTCCATATGAGCCTCTATTCCCACAAAACATGCCTCAGATAGCTCTTTTGTCCCACCTTCGGTGACCTCAGCCAGCATAACTAGTGCGTCCAGAGATGCAACCTCTCTTATCGTCACTCAATGCCTAGGTTTACCTCCACTGTACCCGCACCCTACCACACCCGTACATTATGCCCTGAATCTATCCTACCACACACAGAAATCTGCTCCTTTTATTCTCTGTCCCCAACGCACTAGATGACCAGTTTTGATAGCCTTTAGCCGTACCCTTATCCTACTCCTCCTCTGTTCCTCGGGTGATGTGGAGGTTAACCCAGGCCCTGCGTGTCCCCAGGCGCTCTCATTTGTTGACTTCGGTAACCGTAAAAGCCTTGGTTTCATGCATGTTAACACCAGGAGCCTCCTCCCTAAGTTTGTTTTACTCACTGCACACTCCGCCAACCCTGATGTCCTTGCCATGTCTGAATCCTGGTTTAGGAAGGCCACCAAAAATTATGAGATTTCCATCCCCAACTACAACATTTTCCGTCAAGATAGAACTGCCAAAGGGGGAGGAGTTAGCCTACAAAGTTCTGTCATACATTCCAGGTCTATGCCCAAACAGTTCGAGCTTCTAATTTTTTWAATTAATCTCTCCAGAAATAAGTCCCTCACTGTTTCCGCCTGTTATAGATCCCCCTCAGCTCCCAGCTGTGCCCTGGACACCATATGTGAATTGATTGCCACCCCATCTATCTTCAGAGTTCGTTCTGTTAGGTGACCTAAACTGGGATATGCTTAACACCCCGGCAGTCCTACAATCTAAGCTAGATGCCCTCAATCTCACACAAATTATCAAGGAACCTACCAGGTGCAACCCTAAATATGCAAACATGGGCACCCTCATAGATATTATCCTGACCAACTTGCCCTCCAAATAGACCTCTGCTGTTTTCAATCAGGATCTCAGCAATCACTGCCTAATTGCCTGCATTCGCTATGGGTTTCGCAGTCAAACGACCACCCCTCATCACTGTCATACGCTCCATGAAACACTTCAGCGAGCAGGCCTTTCTAATTGACCTGACCCGGGTTTCCTGGAAGGATATTGACCTCATCCCGTCAGTAGAGGATGCCTGGTCGTTCTTTAAAAGTAATTTCCTTCTTAAATAAGCATGCCCCTTTAAAAAAAATTACAACTAAGAAAAGATATAGCCCTTGGTTCACTCCAGACCTGACTGCCCTCAACCAGCACAAAAACACCCTGTGGCGGACTGCACTAGCATCGAATAGTCCCCGCGATATGCAACTTTTCAGGGAAGTTAGGAACCAATACACGCAGTCAGTCAGGAAAGCAAAGGCTAGCTTTTTCAAACAGAAATTTGCATCCTGTAGCTATTACTCCAAAAAGTTTTGGGACACTGTAAAGTCCATGGAGAATAAGAGCACCTCCTCCCTGCTGCCCGCTGCACTGAGAAAAGAAAACACTGTCACCACCGATAAATCCACGATAATCGAGAATTTCAATAAGCATTTCTCTACGGCTGGCCATGCTTTCCTCCTGGCTACCCCATCCCCGGCCAACAGCTGCACACCGCCCGCAGCTACTTGCCCAAGCCTCCCCAGCTTCTCCTTCACCCAAATCCAGATAGCAGATGTTATGAAAGAGCTGCAAAACCTGGATCTGTACAAATCAGTTGGGCTAAACAATCAGGACCCTATCTTTCTAAAATGATCCACCGCCATTGTTGCAACCCCTATCACTAGTCTGTTCAACCTCTCTTTCGTATCGTCCGAGATCCCCAAAGAGTGGAAAGCTTCCGAGGTCATCCCCCTCTTCAAAGGGGGTTACACTCTAGACCCAAGCTGTTACAGACCTATATCCATCCTGCCCTGCCTTTCTAAAGTCTTCGAAAGCCCAGTTAATAAACAGATCACTGATCATTTTGAATCCCACCATACTTTCTCCGCTGTGCATTCTGGTTTCTGAGCTGGTCACGGGTGACCCTCAGCCACGCTCAATGTACTAAACGATATCATAACCGCCATCGATAAGAGACAGTACTGTGCAGCCGTCTTCATCGACCTGGCCAAGGCTTTCGACTCTGTCAATCACCGCATTCTTATCGGCAGACTCAACAGCCTTGGTTTCTCAAATGACTGCCTTGCCTGGTTAACCAACTACTTCTCAGATAGAGTTCAGTGTGTCAAATCGGAGGGCCTGTTGTCCAGACCTCTGGCAATCTCTATGGGGGTACCACAGGGTACCCCACAGATTCCCTGATCCACCTCTACGCAGACGGCACCATTCTGTATACATCTGGCCCTTCTTTGGACACTGTGTTAACAAACCTCCAAACAAGCTTCAATGCCATACAACACTCCCTCTGTGGCCTCCAACTGCTCTTAAATGCTAGTAAAACTAAATGGATGGTTTTCAACCGCTGCCCGCACCCGCCCGACTAGCATCACTACTCTGGACGGTTCTGACTTAGAATATGTGGACAACTACAAATACCTAGGTGTCTGGCTAGACTGTAAACTCTCCTTCCAGACTCATCTTAAACATCTCCAATCCAAAATGTAAATCTAGAATTGGCTTCCTATTTCGCAACAAAGCCTCCTTCACTCACGCTGCCAAACTTACCCTCGTAAAACTGACCATCCTACTGATCCTCGACTTCAGCGATGTCATTTACAAAATAGCCTCCAACAATCTACTCAGCAAACTGGATGCAGTCTATCACAGTGCCATCCGTTTTGTCACCAAAACCCCATATACCACCCACTACTGCGACCTGTATGCTCTCGTCGGCTGTCCCTCGCTACATATTCATCACCAGACCCACTGGCTCCAGGTCATCTATATCTTTGCTAGGTAAAGCTCCGCCTTATCTCAGATCACTGGTCACGATAACAACACCCACCCGTAGCACGCGCTCCAGCAGGTATATCTCACTGGTCATCCCCAAAGCCAACACCTCTTTGGCCACCTTTCCTTCCAGTTCTCTGCTGCCACTGACTGGAACGAATTGCAAAAATCACTGAGGTTGGAGACTTATATTTCCCTCACTAACTTTAAACATCAGAAATCTGAACAGCTAACCGATCACTGCAGCTGTACATAGCCCATCTGTAAATAGCCCATCCAATCTACCTACCTCATCTCCATATTGTTTTTATTTACTTTTCTGCTCTTTTGCACACCAGTATTTCTACTTGCAAATCATCTGCACATCTATCACTCCAGTGTTAATTTGCTAAATTGTAATTACTTTGCTACTATGGCCTATTTATTGCCTTACCTCCTGACGCCATTTGCACACACTGTATATAGACCTTTTCTTTTTCCTTTTTTTTCTATTGTGTTATTGACTGTACGCTTGTTTATCCCATGTGTAACTCTGTTTGTGTTGCACTTTATCTTGGCCAGGTTGCAGTTGTAAATGAGAACTTGTTCTCAACTGGCCACCTGGTTAAATAAAGGTGGGGGAAAAATGTGTTATTTCATAGTTCTGATGGCTTCACTATTATTCTACAATGTAAAAATAAAGAAAAACCCTTGAATGAGAAGGTGTTCGAAAACTTTTGACTGGTAGTGTATGTTGTCGAGCATGAACCTGCAGGAGCGGGTCACTGCTTTGATGTTTGCAGAGAATAGATAGGGTGTTGTCCACGGTGTTGTTCACGGTCACGCCAAGGTTCTTTGTGCTCTGGGAGGTCGACACTGTGGAGTTGTTAACCGTGATGGATAGGTCTTTGCGCGGGCAGGCCTTGCCCCGGGAGGAAGAGCAGTTCTGTCTTGTTGAGGTTGAGCTTGATGTGGTGGGCCGACATCCAAGTTGAGATATCTGCCGGGCACGCAGAGATGCGTGTCGCCACCTGAGTGTCAGAAGGGCGGGAAGGCGAAAAGTAGTTGAGTGTCATCCGCATAGCAATGATAGGAGAGATCATGCGAGAATATAGCCTTGCTTAAATAAAACAAAGCATTTTTAACCGTGAGTGAGCCTTTTGAATTATGATAAATTTGTTTGATTTCACCTTGTCTCACATTAGTTGTGCAGATGTATTTATGAAGATCTTGCAGTTATGATGGTTATGAAAACTTTATGTTTCTGTGTGGAAATATGGTTTGTGTCACTTGAAGATATAGTTGTGAAATTTATATTATTTTATTCTATATGTGCTTTTAGGTTTATAGGCATTTACTGCACTTTTATTTACAATAGACTTACAATACACACATGGATATATTTCCATTACTGTATGATTTAAAAAAATAATTTTATTTAAAGAAATATCAACATAAATTCTTAGGTTTCTTCTGGACATTGTAAGTTTTCAGAGTATACATTTAAATTGTGATAGATTCCATTTAGCAGAGGCTTCTATCCAAAGTGACTTACAGTCATGGGTGGATACATTTTACGTATGGGTGGTCACTGGAATTGATCATACTACCCTGGTGTTACACGCACCGTGCTCTACCAACTAAGCTACAATGACATAGCAATGGCTTTGCAATTAAACCAAGGATACCAGGACACCTCCCCTTTCATCTAACTCCATTAAACCCTCTGTGGAAAAGGTTCTACATGGAACTGAAAAGGGTTCTAGCTGGAACCAAAAATTGTTATTCAAAAGGTTCTCTTATGGGGACAGCAAAGAACTCTTTTAGGTTCTACACTGAACAAAAATATAAACGCAACATAAAACAATTTCAAAGATTTTACTGAGTTACAGTTCATATAAGGAAATCAGTAAATTGAAATAAATTCATTAGGCTCTAATCTATGGATGTACCATGACTGGGAATACATATATGCATCTGATACCTTAAAAAAAAGTGAGCGTGGATCAGAAAACCAGTCATTATCTTGTGTGACCACCATTTCCTTCATGCAGTACGACACATCCCCTTCGCATGGACTTGATCAGGCTGTTAATTGTGGCCTTTTGGAATGTTGTCCCACTCTTCTTCATTGGCTGTGCGAAGTTGCTGATATTTATTTATTTTAATTTATTTAACCTTTATTTAACTATTGTCTGTAACTGGAACACGCTGTCGTACATGTCGATCCAGAAGATCCCAAACATGCTCAATGTGTGACATTTCTGTTGAGTATACAGGCCATGGAAGAACTGGGGACATTTTCAGCTTCCAGAAATTGTGCACAGATCCTTGCGACATGGGGCCGTGCATTATCATGCTGAAACATGAGGTGATGGGGGAGGATGAATGGCTTGACAATGGGCCTCAGAATCTGAAGTCGGTTATGATGCTGAACTGCGGTCAGGTCAAGACCCTGGTAAGGACAACGACCACACAAATGAGCTTCCCTGAGACGGTTTCTGACAGTTTGTGCAGAAATTCTTTGGTTGTGCAAACTCACAGACTCATCAGCTGTCCGGGTGGCTGGTGTCAGACGATCTCGCATGTGAAGAAGCTGGATGTGGTAGTCCTGTGCTGGCGTGGTTACACGTGGTCTGCGGTTTTGAGGCTGTTTGGATGTACTGCCAAATTCTCTAAAACGACATTGGAGGCGGCTTATGGTAGTGAAATTAAAATTATATTCTCTAACAACAGATCTGGTGGACATTCCTGCAGTCAGTATGCCAATTGCACACTCCCTCAAAACTTGAGACATTAGTGGTATTGTGACAAAACTGCACATTTTATAGTGGACTTTTATTGTCTCCAACACAAGGTGCACCTATGTAAGGATCACACTGTTCAATCAGCCTCTTGAGGGGTTGGATTATATGCGGAAGACACTTTTCAGTTGAATGCATTCAGTTGTACAACTGACTAGGTATCCCCCTTTCCTGATATGCCTCACCTGTCAAGTTGATGGATTATGTTGGCAAAGGAGAATTGCTTACAAACAGGAATGTACATTTGAGAGAAATAAGCTTTTTTTGTGAGTATGGAACATAGAACCAACACTTTACATGTTGTGTTTATATATTTTTTTCAGTGTAGATAACACCTTTTTTCTAAGTGGATCCATGTGTGTGTTATGTGTGTTATGATGTCATATGGCTGAGATGGCCTATAGCTTTTACGTTAAGCTCAGAAAGGTCAGACAAGGGTTGTTCTAATATAGAACAAGATAATTGTCCTCCTAGCCTTCTGGTGTAACTACAAAGTAACAAGTGGCAATGTAATAATACATTTTGTATATCTTTACAAAACTATACATTTGGTGTACACATATAAAGCAAATCATCCTGTCTTTTAATGTCATCAATTATTGTATAGGAAATTGGTATGAAAATGTATATACCTTTATAAATGAATAATGACTAATTCATTATTAACTTCTACGTTCCAGTCTTAAGGAAGTTTCCATTATCATTCATTTCAATAGATCATAGTCATTCACAAAGGAGTGAAAGACTATGACTGACCTCCCATGTCGATATAAAGTATTTACGAAACAACTGGAAAACTATTGTCTTCAGAAATAATCTATTACAAACACCCTGTCTGAATATTCAGATATTGAAATTGATCAACTTCTTCCGTTACATTTGGATTGACAGACATGGAAACCCTGAAAGAGAAGGGCACATAAAATGGGCAATAATATCACAGCTTTGATAGAGAGGTCATAAGGAAAATTCCATATTTCAGCTGAAGCTGTTCTGGTTCCGGCAGAATTCTTTACATTCCATTTAGTGTCAGTTTATAATGGCTCATTCTGAGGAAAATCAATCCCAATCCTGAACTATCACGCTAGATTATGTGTACCAATTGACCATCGTTTCTCATCATCTTCAACATACTTTGGTATTCCAACAAAACAAATGCAAAACTACGCAGAAACGTCCAATGTTAAGAATTTGCTGTGTTGATTGAAGGGTTCACATCTTTACTTGAGGCTATGTAGAACTCTGATCGGCTGCTTTGACAAGGATCCTGTTTGGGGTCTGTGTCTTTACTGTTTTTTCTGTGCTTTTGGGTCCTGCGACAGTGGCGTATCCCAGTCACTGTGCTGATGACCAGGGAGCTGGAGATGAGGGCAAAGCCACTGAGGAAGAAGGTGGCCGTATAGGTGCCTGTGGTGTCAACTAGCCAGCCTGCGGAGGGAGGAGGAAGGAGATATGCACATTCACTTAGGCTATAACTTGATGGATGGAAGACTTGCTGACTACAATGTATGTGTTAATAAATACAAAATAAATCATTTTTAAATCAGTAAAAATACACTGGTGGGTAATTTAACAAGCTATTGGTGCACTTAATGCAACATTTTTGCATCCATGACAAAATCTTTTTTTTTTTTAAGTAACGTGAACATCTAACATCCATGGTGTACTCTTCGGGCCGGTTTGCCGGAATGGTTTAGTCTGTTCCTGAGAAACCAGACCTTCATGACAAAATATTTATTTAATAACTCAACAACTACTAAATCATTTCCCGAATCAGGACTGAATAAGCGGGTCACTTAAGAATGACATAAGGTATACTATAAGTGAAATTGTTTTCTGTTGCCTATTCTCAAAGAGACCAGCAGGCTTTCTCTACCTGATGAGAGGTCTAGAAAGAAGCCCACTGGGCACACAATGGTTGAATCAACTTTGTGTCCACGTGGAATAGATGTTGAATTGACATCTGTGCCCAGTGGGAGGTAAATGTCTGCTCATGGTTTGCTGCTCGCAAATGTGGTATTTGGCAAAGCTTTTAGTGAAGCAATAACAATGTCCCAAACATGGCTTTTTTACCACTAAAAGCTTTCATAAAGACCACTTTGCGATCAGCAAACAACGCGTGAACATTTACTCCCATATCTTTTGTTCACCTCCTGTGCTATGATCGGTTAGTACTTAATCCCTTTCCTTTCAACACAAGGACACTCACCTCCTATTGGAGGGCTGAGCAGGTAAGGAATGGCATGTAGGAAGTACACAATCCCCAGAGCGGAGGAGAGGTTAGTTGTCCCCACAATGTCTGAGGTCACCACAGGTATAAGGGCCACGTAGGCGCCATCGAAGTACCCATAAAGCACAGAGAAAGGCACCAGCAGGGCGAACGTCCGCAGGAGAGGGATGAAGAGGCAGCAAAGTCCCTCCATGCCCACTGCGATCATGTAGCACACATTACGATACTTCTTCAGGCACCTGGGGGGGAAGAAGAATAGGGCATACAATCAGTCTAAAAACACATCCTACTGGGCACAATGGTTGAATCAACGTTGTTTCCACATCATTTCAATGAAATTACATTGAACCAACGTGCACTAGACGTTGACTTGACATCTGTGCCCAGTGGGATATTTCCCATATTGACCATCTGAATGACCTGCGGCTCAACTGTTCATGTCCTTACAGAAAAACCGCATGATTTCAGGTGGAAAATCACGTTATCACATGTGGCTTTACATGTTGTCACGTTATCACATTAACTTCACATAAGACCAGATGTGATCACATGAAAACATGTGTTTTTGGAACAATTCACGCGATCATGTGAAATTCATGTGACTTCTAAGACGAAACCAGCTGTTTTTCAACTTCAAGATAAAATTGGGTAACAGCTCCATTTCTTAGAGCAGGACTCTCCAACCCTGTTCCTGGAGAGCTACATTCCTGTAGGTTTTCAATCAAACCCCAGTTGTAACTAACTTGATTTAGCTTCAATCAGCTAATTATTAGAATCCGGTGCACTAGATCAGCGTTGGAGCGAAAACCGACAGGATGGTACATTAGGTTTCCAGGAATAGGTTTGGAGATCCCTGCTTAAAGGTGCGACTACAAAAACTAGGTGACAGTTCAGTAAAAGGTGACACTGAAAAAAAGTGAAAACTGAATAAGAAAAGGCTGGATCCACATTTATGTTAAAGCATAGCTTCTGATTTCATACAAACTCCAAGTGGAATGTTGCAGAGGAAGACCTACAGAAAGACACAACTCAACAAATACAGGTATGTTTTGGACCTGTCTTCCAGTCCAAATAAAGGATTGCCGGCCTATCAAAGAGCATGGCGGGACAGAGGCACTCTTCATGGAATTAAAATACCTTTGTTGTGGTGGCATGTTCAATGGAACAAAATGTTAACTCAGGCCTACCTCCTGTCTACGAGCCAGCCGAAGGTGATGTTCCCCACGATGTCTATGACCCCCAGGATAGACATGAGGAAGGCGGCCTGGTGGTGGCTTACGCCCACATCCAGTGCGTAGGGCACAAGGTAGACGAACGGCAGGCTGCAGCCGCTGGCTAGGAACAAGAAGCTCACCGCCAGCATCAGGAAGTCAGGCATCAGCAGGAAGCGGTACTCCTGCATAGACTTGAAGCAGCGCCTGTCTTTGCTGTTGTTAATCGCCAGAGGTTCCTCTAACGTGCTCACCACCTGAGCTTTGACCCTATATCCACAGTCGGTATCCAACGGGACCGGACCATGGGCCTCCTCTTCTTCTTTCAAAGTGATAGGGCGCAGTAAGGCCCCACAGACACACAGATTGGAGACAACGCCGCCCAGGATGAGTAGGGCCCCGCGCCAGGAGTAGTGCTCTATGAGCAGCTGGACCACAGGGGCCAGGATGAAGGTCCCGATGCCACTGCCTGACATGGCGATCCCGTACGCCAGGGCTTTCCTCTCACAGAAATATGACCCCACCATGGCAATGGCAGGGGTGTAACAGAGAGAAAACCCAATACCTGCCAATCAAAAGAGGAAAAGGTTGTTTTTGGTATGCCATGATCCATACTAGGGCATGTTTTTGGTACAGTATGTCTACCCAGTATCCCTGAATTATATGACGTGTGATTTATAGAGGTTCCTAATGATACTGCAGTTGCCCTTTTAGGTGCCTGTCTGAGTGGGTCAGGAGGATGTCAGGGAGGACCCACCTGTGAGGACCCCCAGGGTGAGGTACAGGTACTCCAGACTGGTAGCGAAAGAGCTGAGGACCAGGCCGATGGAGGACAGGAAGCCCCCAAGGATCACAGCGATGCGGCACGAGAGACGGTTCCCAATGAAGCTGCCTAGAGGAGCTTCAATCACAACACAGTACACATGTTAGTATGGAACTGTGCAGGCACGTAGCTTGAGCTGGGGGGTGGTGGGGGTATATATCATGATGAGTTTTATTGATTGGGTAAAAATCCCCACTGTAAAGCTTTATGTGACTCAGTTCCTCATTTTATGATTGGATCCCCTCGCCGCCAAATACGCTTTGGTTGCACTCGGTCTCCAGAGGCAGCAACCCGTTCACAGTAAAGGGAAAAAGAGCTGAGCACGGCTTGTAAGGATAACAGAGAAATGCAATATTTTTTCTCTCTTTCCCTTTTCATCGGTCTGCAAGTATTGCTTTAGTCTGCATTAACAGTTCAGCAGCACGCACTACCCCTCTCTCTCTCTTTCTGGTGTTTGCTGAGGCGAGGTAGCTACATGTTTTGAAAGATTAAAACGAGTAAAAGTTGTTTTAATACTGATGCATGCAATGTTAGGTTGGCTATTTTTGCTAGGCTAACGTTAGCTAGCTACCTAAGCTTGCACCAAAAGCACAGTATGTGGATCTTTTCCTTTTGAATTGCAGTTTTAGATGAGCAGCACTTAGTGAGTCAGTCAGTGTTCACCCTACAGAAAATGTAGCTATTGCCCGTAATGGAGGTGCCAACATCAAAGAGGAGAAAAGTACAGAGCATAAGATATGTTTGTGGAGTGCAGAGTACTGTAAATCAAAATCAAATCAAATTATATTTGTCACATGCTTCATAAACAACAGGTTTGGACTCATAATTAAATTTTTACATAGGGGCAATTGATCTGAATGATCTGTGCCATTCCTTTGAACTGGACAGCATGAGCAGTCATGAGTAGATGCGCTTGTTTTGAGATCAAAGCGAGAACTGCATGAAGCAGTGGTGTAAAATACTTAAGTAAACATACTTGAAAGTAACTCTTAAGTAGTTTTTTGGGGTATGTGTACTTGACAAATTATATTTTTGACTACTTTTACTTTTACTCCACTACATTCCTTAAGACAATAATGTACTTTCTACTCCATACATTTTCCCTGACACCCAAAAGTACTCATTACATTTGAATGCTTAGCAGGACAGGAAAATTGTCTAATTCACGCACTTAAAGACAAAATCCCTGGTCATCCCTACTGCATCTGATCTGGCGGAATGACTCAACACAAATACTTTCTTTGTAAATTATGTCTGAGTGTTGGAGTTTGCCCCTGGCTATCCATACATTTAAAAAACAAGAAATCGTGACGTCTGGTTTGCAACTTCTTATGGCTGCAATCCCGGGAACGGGATGATATTACAACAGCCAGTGAAAGTGCAGGGCGCCAAATTCAAACAACAGAAATCTCTTAATTAAAATTCCTCAAACATACATGTGTGTTATGTAATTTTAAAGGTAATCTTGTTGTTAATCCCACCAAAGTGTCCGATTTCAAATATGCTTTTCAGCAAAAGCACTACAAACGATTATGTTAGGTCACCACCAAACCACGATAAGCACAGCCATTTTTCCAGCGAAATATAGCAGTCACAAAAAGCAGAAATAGAGATAAAATTAATCACTAACCTTTGATGATCTTCATCAGATGACACTCATAGTACTTCATGTTACACAATACATTTATGTTTTGCTTGATAAAGTTCATATTTATATAAAAAAATCTGAGTTTACATTGGCGCGTTACATTCACTAGTTCCAAAAACATCCAGTGATTTTGTATAACCACATAGTTTCAACAGAAATACTCATCATAAATGTAGATGATAATACAAGTTATACACATGGAATTATAGATATACCTCTCCTTGATGCAACCGCTGTGTCAGATTTCAAAAAAACTTTACGGAAAAAGCAAACCATGCAATAATCTGAGACAGAGCTCAGAACAATAGTCAAATTAGCCGCCATGTTGGAGTCAACAGAAACCAGAAATTACATGATAAATGTTCCCTTACCTTTGATGATCTTCATCAGAATGCACTCCCAGGAATCCAAGGTCCACAATAAATGCTTGATTTGTTCGATAATGTCCGTTATTTATGTCCAATTAGCTAATTTGGTTAGCGTGTTTGGTAAACAATTCCAAAGTCACGAAGCGCGTTCACTAAAACCTGACGAAATGTCCAAAAGTTCCGTAACAGTCAGTAGAAATATGTCAAATGATGTATTGAATCAATCTTTAGAATGTTGTTGAAATAAATCTTGAATAACGTTTCAACCGGAGAATTACATTGACTTCAGATGAGCGATGGAACGGAGCTGCCTCTCATGTGAACCCACGTGGTCAAAGAATGTTCACCTCATGGCAGTGGTGACTAATTCTCCTCATATGGCAGGTTTTTGCCTGCCATATGAGTTCTGTTATACTCACAGACATAATTCAAACAGTTTTAGAAACTTCAGAGCGTTTTCTATCCAATACTACTAATAATATGCATATATTAGTAACTGGAACTGAGGAGCAGGCCTTTACTCTGGGCACCTTTCATCCAAGCTACTCAATACTGCCCCTGCAGCCATAAGAAGTTAATATAAGGAATTTGAAATTCTGATACCTAAGTATATTTACCTAAGTATATTTTAGCAAATACATTTACTTTTGATACTTAAGTAGATTTAAAACCAAATACTTTTCAACTATTACTCAAGTCATATTTTACTGGGTGACTTTCACTTTTACTTGAGTCATTTTCTATTACGGTATCTTTACTTTTACTCAAGTATGACAATTGGGTACTTTTGCCACCCCTGGCATGTAGCCACCTGTGCACATTTGTTCATATTCTTTGCTAGTTAGTTATTAGCCCAGTTTTAGCTAATTTCTAGTCAACAATGGGGGAGTGGTTGCTTCCTACAAGAGCACAAAATGTGTGCATTTCTACCCATCTTTGAAAAGCAAGTCAGATAAGAGCTTTTTTTTATGTCTTAAAAGGGGCAGTGTTGTATTTTGAGACGGTCTTGAATAAGCTAAGTAGCCAATAGGCAGAGGGTAGCATAATTTGTCTGATTCTCTGTATTCGTGGTATGGGAATAATAATGAATTTTATTTTATAAAGTGGTTTCTTGCATCAAACAACACAACATTTTCAGTCACCTCGTCTGAAGGACAAGTGGGTAAACAGATTAATGTCAAGCCCTGCATGTTTTTTTCAATGGTCTCATGGATTGTAGGTCTACATTGAACACCACGCATTTGCTGCTACTGTAGGCTGAATGATAGAACAGCTATTTCCATGTTAAAATGTTATGGGATGCATTTTTCTCATTGTTGTTTATGTTGGGCCACTCTGCTAGGCCTATATTATGATCAAGTAGCCTACTTGGCCACTGCTAAAACTGTAACTTAAAGCGGGTACAGCCTCAGTGTTTACAGGAAACGCGCGCCGGAAATTGCACAGAAATTTCACAATGTTCAAGTTTGTGCTTCGAAGACCTGAAATTTGCTCAGTGCTGAATTTTTTTGAGGGAATATTGCTTGCAGGCCCTTCCCAACAATGCATAGAGAAAGAAAATAGAGAAATAATAGAAAAGTAAAACACATAATAATAGATACACACTGAGTGACAATAACTTGGCTATAGACAAGGGGTACCAGTGCCGAGTCAAAGTGCAGTGGTACGAGGTAATTGAGGTGGATATGTACATTTAACTAGGAACAAAGTGGCAGATAGTAAACAGTAGCAGCATATGTGATGAGCCAAAAAAGTTAGTGCAAAAACTGGTCACTGCAGATAGTCTGGGTAGCTATTTGGTTAACTGTTTAACTAACTATTTAGCAGTCTTATGGCTTCGGGGTAAAAGCTGTCTAGGAACCTGTTGTTTCCAGACTTGGGTGGCTGGAATCTTTGACAATTTGTAGGGCCTTCCTCTGACACTGCCTGGTATAGAGGACTTGGATGGCAGAGAGCTCAGACCCAGTGATGTACCGGGCCTTACGCATTACCCYSTRTAGCGCCTTGCGGTCGGATGCCGTGCAGTTGCCCCACCAGGTGGTGATGCAGCCAGTCAAGATGCTCTCAATGGTGCAGCATAGGGTGTGTGTGTCTCAGTCACCAGATCTCAACCAAATGTGTGTGTGCGCGTACVYWTWACMCCRWATARMRMMTTGCGGTCGGATGCCGTGCAGTTGCCCCACCAGGTGGTGATGCAGCCAGTCAAGATGCTCTCAATGGTGCAGCATAGGGTGTGTGTGTCTCAGTCACCAGATCTCAACCAAATGTGTGTGTGCGCGTGTCTTAGTCACCAGATCTTAACCCACACACACACGCTTATGGGAGATTCTGGAGCGGCGCCTGAGATCGCGATTTCCACTACCATTAACAAAATGGTAATCACCGAAGCTTATTCCAGACACTTGTATAATCTATGCCAAGGTGCATTGAAGCTGTTCTGGCAGCTTGTGGTGGCCCAATACCTTTATGTTGGTGTTTCCTTTATTTTGTCAGTTACCTGTAGCTAGCTAGCTAATTACACTGTACAATTCATAATAGACTGGTACTATGTAGTCAGCTAGCTAGCTACAGTGCATTTGGAAATCATTCAGATGCCATGACTGTTCCACATTTTGTTGATCCTCAATGTACACACAATACCCTATAATGACAAAGGAAAAACTTTTTTTTTTTTTTTACATTTCTGCAAAAATTGAGCTCAGATTGTTTCCATTGATCATCCTTTAAGATGTTTATACAACTTGATTGGAGTCCACCTGTGGTAAATTCAATTGATTGGACATGATTTGGAAGGGACATACCTGTCTATATAAGGTCCCACAGTTGACAGTGCATGTCAGAGAAAATACCAAGCCATGATGTCAAAGGAATTGTCTTGTAAAGCTCTGAGAGGCAAAGATCTGGGGAAGGGTACCAAAACATTTCTGTAGCATTGAAGGTCCCAAGAGCACAGTGGCCTCCAACATTCTTAAATGGAAGAAGTTTGAAACCACTAAGACTCTTCCTAGAGCTGTCCGCCCGGCCAAACTGAGCAATCGGGGGAGAAGGGCCTTGGTCAGGGAGGTGACCAATGGTCACTGACAGAGTTCTAGAGTTCCTCTGTGGAGATGGGAGAACCTTACAAAAGGACAACCATCTCTGCAGCACTCCACCAATCAGGCCTTTATGGTAGATTGGCCAGACGGAAGCCACTCCTCAGTAAAAAGGCACATGACAGCCCATTTGGAGTTTTCCAAAAGGCACCTTAAGACACCTGTCTATATAAGGTCCCACAGTTGAGAGTGCATGTCAGAGCAAAAACCAAGCCATGAGGTCGAAGGAATTTGTCCGTAGAGCACCGTGACAGGATTGTGTTGAATACTTATGTAAATGTAATATTTCCCTTAAATTCTTTAAATACATTTGATATAATGTCTATACACCTGTTTTTGATTTGTCATTATGTTTTTTTTTGTGTAGATTGACGAGGGAAAAAACTATTTAATAAATTGTAGAATAAGGCTGTAACGTAACAAAATGTGGGAAAAGTCAAGGGGTCTGAATGCGTTCCGAATGCACTGTATACATAATGCCAGCCAGTAAATCAATTATGTATCTAATAAAAGCAGAATCGAATTAATGCAATTAATGTTAATAAGCTAACCCCATTGTTAAGGCCAGATATTTTTGTCATATGATAATGGTGTTTGGTCATATGATTATGGCAGGGGTCAAAGACAGGCAGTAGAGAGAGTGACAGAGAGAAAGCATCGACCATGTTGAGGGAGGGAGAGGACAAACGGGTCATCATCAACTCCCCATCTTTGTCGACTGTAGCCCAAGTGCTATAACAAATGTTGTTGCCTACATTCTGATTTCATTTGGTTGTCATGGCAGGGGTCAGAGACAGGCCCAGTAGTGTGACGGCCCTGAATTTGTCTGAACCGTCTCAGTGCTTCTCCTTCCGATAGGGCGGTTCCCCTTTTAATTCCCTATTAAATAGCCAGCATCAGCTAAGCAAAAGTGGGGTTGTGATGGTGGTGCAAATGAGGATGTGTTCAACCCTCAGTTCCGAAGCTTTTTTACTCAGTTTTGTTGTATTTAAAAGAGTGCTTTGTAGCCTTGTCTCAAGTTTAACCACCAGGATCGGATCCATTCATTTCTTCCTTTGGACAACACATCTCAGTTGGTCTCCGCTGTTTCTTCATGGCCTTTCTCAGCTGGAGATCTGTTGGCTGATTGGATTGTCTGACTGACCGACTGACCGACTGACTACAACTTACTTGCATACGGTATTTCATTTGTTTGAGTGTGATTTATACCGTGTTGATTTATGTGGTCAGTTGAAGTTGAAGACTACTGAGATTTGATACTCTTTATGGTTGTGTGGCAAAAGAGTTTGATATTGTGATTGTATGATTGAGACTAGGTTTATGAACGGACAAACATTGCGTGACTAAGGTCACTTGGGTTCACTGAACTCCTTTACCGGGCTGGACTTTTTTATGCCTGAGGTACGGGACTTTTCTTGATGATTCAGAGATCATGGTTTGTTATATTATTATGTGTGTGATCATTTATTTTGACCGGATGGGACTCATTCCCTCTCAAACTAAAAGGAGAAATCTATATTTTCTTTGGTAGGCACAACCTACCTGGCACCCTACAAACAATAACCTCAAGTCAAAACCGTTACAGTAGAGAGGGAAAGAGAGCACCGCCCATGTTGATGCAGGGAGAGGACAAATAGGTCATCAGGTGAGAATTTGAGTTACAAGGCACTATCAGTCCCCCGGACCCCCTTAGAAGGGGTGTTGACACCGAAACATGTTGACCCTGACCCCCACCAATATGCAACATAAAAAGTTACGCCCTTCGGATTGTGTATTGCACTGGAGCAGTACATAGTGTCTTACTTGTTTTTTTCCAAGCAACTGTCTGGCAAACTGCTGCCAAAAGACCGGTGTATGAATGATTTGTAGCCCAGGGGGAATATGGGCAAACCAGATCTTTACTTTTCTCACACCCTGACACAATAAAACACATGCAGATACAGGAAAAAAGGGTGGAACACCAATACAGCATAATATTAAGCTCCGATAAGATACACTACATGAACAAAAATATTTGAACATTTAGTGTAAAATATTTGAACACCTGCCTGTTGAACATCTCATTCCAAAATCATGGGCATTAGTATGGAGTTGGTCCCCCCTTTGTTGCTATAACAGCCTCCACTCTGGGAAGGCTTTCCACTAAATGTTGGAACATTGCTGTGGCGACTTGGGCTATTAGGCCTGGCTCGTAGTCGGCGTTCCAATTTATCCCAAAGGTGTTCAATGGAGTTGAGGTCAGGGCTCTGCGCAGGCCAGTCAAGTTCTTCTACACCGATCTCGACAAACCATTTGTGTATAGACCTCACTTTGTTCACAGGGGCATTGTCATGCTGAAACAGGAAAGGGCCTTCCCCAAACTGTTGCCACAAAATAGGAAGCACAGACTCATCTAGAATGTCATTGTATGCTGTGGTGTTAAGATTTCCCTTCACTGGAACTAAAGCACCTAGCCCTAACCATAAAAAACAGCCTCATTCCTCCTCCACCAAACTTTACAGTTGGCATTATGCATTGGGGCAGGTAGCGTTCTCCTGGCATGCGCCAAACCCAGATTCGTCCGTCGGACTGCCTGATGGTGAAGCATGATTCATCACTCCAGAGAACACGTTTCCACTGCTCCGGAGTCCAATTGCGGCAAGCTTTACACCACTCCAGCCGATGCTTGGCATTGCATATGGTGATCTTAGGCTTGTGTGCGGCTGCTTGGCCATGGAAACCCATTTCATGAAGCTCCCGCCGAACAGTTCTTGTACTGTTGTTGTTCCAGAGGCAGTTTGGAACTCGGTAGTGAGTGTCGCAATCGAGGAAACACGATTTTAGCACTCGGAGGACGTGTTCAGTGAGCGTGTGTGGCCTACCACTTCGCGGCTGAGCACCTGTTGCTCTTAGACATTTCGACTTTACAATAACAACACTTACAGTTGACCGGGGAAGTTCTAGCAGGGCAGAAATTTGATGAATTAACTTGTTGGAATGGTGGCATGCTATGACGGTGCCACGTTGAAAGTCACTGAGCTCTTCAGTAAGGCCATTCTACTGCCAATGTTTGTCTATGGAGATTGCATGGCTGTGTGCTCAATTTTATACACCTGTCAGCAACGGGTGTGGCTGAAATAGCCAAATCCACTAATTTGAAGGGGGAGTCCACATACCTTTTCTATATACTGTATGTAACTCACCAACTGGATTCGGTCTTATGTAGCAAAATTAGAATTTATTTTTAAAATTGGATAAAAGTAGAGACTCAGAGCTACATAATGGTATATCATACACTGCATTTGAGGAAACAATGGGAACGTAATTCTGCTTTGAAAGTTGATCAACTTGTAAACTCACTTTTGAGAAAACCGTCTTTCAATGTTTTGGTACTTCTATTGGAGAGCCCTTATGTGTCTACACCCATTCAACATTGTTCACACCCTCTTAAGCATTAGCCAAGTGTTCTGTACGAACTTGCCAGCTAATTCCAGACATCTAAGAGAGAGAGAGAACAGCTAACTGAACATTTATCGCCCTCACAGAGCTGGTTAAGCTGTTATGTTATCCAGAGCGTTGGTGACTGCAACTTTGCTGTCAGATTGTCGGTTCGTAAATTCACATTGTTTCGCGTTCAGAGCGCTCTGGCCAATAAGTAGGGTTGATCCAAAAGCTCTGACCTCACGACAGTCAGAGCTAGCTAACGGTACACTTTAACTTGACATTAGGTTTATGCAGTTTTACTACGCAATAAAAAATCTATAAAATTAAAAGCCGCGTTCGACACGATTACCTAAACATACTGACCAGCTCCAATAGACAGACGCATGCTATATGGCAGACCAATACAAACTCATCTCTTGGCATGTCCGGCCCACTCACTATCTCAGCCAATCATGGCTAGCGGAAAGGTTGCTGACTTTTTCTGTAGCTAAACCAACTAGACTCGTAATTTAACATTGTATTCGTATTTACAGATGGCATAAAAGTTTGATATTAAGGCACATGGAAGTTCACATGTTCGAGAAGACATTTCTGCCAAAAAAACACATTTTGATAAAAATAAAAACATTTACATTCAAACGGCTCTACTGTGAAGTCGTGACTTGCGACATACGCCTAATTTCCTGAATCGAGTCACATATAGTGTGCACGTAAATTTTTCTCTTTTGCCACTTTTTTTTGTCACTTTGGACCATTGATACTGTGAGTAAATACAAGACAAAGAGGTGCAAAATGTGAACCTAGAAGAGAGGTTTGTGATCCACAGCAGTCCTCTGTGACCCGTACTGACTGGCCTTGGCATACAAATGCCTGAACATGTTACCTAAGTCAGCCTTGAGTCTGCTATGAGTCAGTTTAAGGGTCTATTTTTACATGCTTTTTCAAAACAGTGTCTATCATGGTGTCAAATTTCACTGGGAGCAAGCGAAATAAACAAACTCCCTCTATGTTGGGTCATAGTGTTGTGACACTGTTTTGGTATTTCAAGATGTTCTCTGTGTGTTGCTGACTTTGTTCTCTCAAGAGCTAAATCAACAGGAAAAGAAGCAAACTCCTCTCTCTGGTGTCTGCTTTAGTCAGACATGGGGTTCTCAGTACTTCATTCTTAAATACGACTGCACTAATGTGTACCTACTAATAAAATACAATCCTGTGATTCAACCCCAAAAGTTTTTTAAGAGCAATCAACATGTCCAAAAGATCTATAGAAGATCCAAAGAAGATCCACGCACTTAAAAAACACTAAAACATAACTTCTGTTCTATGTAAGGGGGTCAAACAGGGAACATCCCAATCTAAGAGAAGCAGCAAAAACTGACCAATGGGTTGGCTGAGTTGCAAGGACACATTGCCAGTCAGCGGCCTGTGACTTTATCAACTTAAGCATACTGTAACTTCACTGTGTGATTGTAAAAAGCACATTTACATGACATTGTCTTCATCATGTGTCCTAATGGAAGCAAAATGATGTACCAAATATCAAACCTAGTTGTCTTAGTTGTCAAACTGGCTTTAACTTCTCCTTAACTGTCTTTTAAAAGCTTATATGTTTACATCCAATGAACCAAATCCATTTCATGACTACCCTGGGCATTGAGCAACCTGTCTAGACCACACATTCCAAGCCAGTGCCAGGCCGAGTGTGATGGCAGATCACTGTTGCTGAAGCAGCACTTGACTGATGGCCATTTGTATTTGTATGTATTATGTATCACCATTAGCTGCTGCCAAGGTGTAAGCTACTCTTCCTGGGGTCTGGCAAAATTAAGGCAGATATACAATTTTAAAAACATTACAATACATTCATAAAATATTTCGCAACACACTATGTGTATGCCCTCAGGCTCCTACTCCACTACCACATATCTACAACACAAAATCCATGTGTACGTATGTTATTGTGTGTGTGTGCATGTGTCTGTGCCTATGTTTGTGTTGCTTCACAGTCCCCGCTGTTCCATAATGTGTATTTTTGTCTGTTTTTTAAATCTGATTCTACTGCTGCATCAGTTACCTGATGTGGAATAGAGTTCCATGTAGTCATGGCTCTATGTAGTACTGTGCACCTCCCATAGTCTGTTCTGTACTTAGGGACTGTGAAGAGACCTCTGGTGGCATGTCTTGTGGGGTATGCATGGGTGTCAGAGCTGTGTGCTAGTCGTTTAAACAGACAGCTCGGTGCTTTCAACATGCCAATACCTCTCACAAATACAAGTAATGATGAAGTCAATCTATCCTCCACTTTGAGCCAGGAGAGATTGACGTGCATATTATTGATGTTAACTCTCTGTGCACATCCAAGGGCCAGCCGTGCTGCCCTGTTCTGAGCCAATTGCAAGTCCCTCTTTGTGGCACCTGACCAACCGACTGAACAGTAGTCTAGCTGCAACAAAACTAGAGCTTGTAGGACCTGCCTTGTTGATAGTGCTGTTAAGAAGGTAGAGCAGCACTTTATTATGGACAAACTTCTCCCCATCTTAGCTACTGTTGTATCAATATGTTTTGATATGTTACTCCAAGCAGTTCATATATGTTTGATATGTTACTCCAAGCAGTTTAGTCACCTCAATTTGCTAAATTTCCACATCATTTATTACAAGATTTAGTTGAAGTTTAGGGTTTAGTAAATGATTTGTCCCAAAGACAATGCTTTTAGTTTTTGAAATATTTAGGACTAACGTATTCCTTGCCACCCATTCTGAAACTAACTGCAGCTCTTTGTTAAGTGTTGCAGTCATTTCAGTCGCTGTAGTACCTGACGTGTATAGTGTTGAGTCTTCCGCATACATAGACACACTGGCTTTACTCAAAGCAAGTGGCATGTCATAAGTAAAGATTGAAAAACGTAAGGGGCCTAGAAGGCTGCCCTGGGGAATTCCTGATTCTACCTGGATTGTGTTGGAGAGGCTACCATTGAAGAACACCCTCTGTGTTCTGTCAGACAGGTAACTCTTCATCCACAATATATCAGGGGATGTAAAGCGACAACACCTACGTTTTTCCAGCAGCAGATCATGATCAATAATGTCAAAAGCTGCACTGAAGTCTAACAAAACAGCCCCCACAATCTTTTTATCATCAATTTCTCTCGCCCAATCATTAGTCATTTGTATAGTGCTGTGCTTGTTTAATGTCCTTCCCTATAAGCTTGATAAAAGTCTGTTGTGAATTTGTATACTGTAAAATAACATTGTATCTAGTCAAACACCATTTTTTCCAAAACTTTACTAAGGGCTGGTAACAGGCTGATTGGTCGGCTATTTGCCTTTACTATTCTAAATGAATTTTGCCTCCCTCCAGGCCTGAGGGCGCACACTTTTTAGTAGGCTTAAATTGAAAATATGTCAAATAGGAGTGGTAATTTCGTCCGCTATTATCCTCTGTAATTTTCCATCCAAGTTGTCAGACCCCGGTGACTTGTCATTGTTGATAGACAACAATATTTTTACCTCTTCCACACTCACTTTACGGAATTCAAAATTACAGTGCTTGTCTTTCATAATTTTGTCAGATATACTTGGATGTGTAGTGTAAGCATTTGTTGCTGGCATGTGATGCCTAAGTTTGCTTATCTTGCCAATTAAAAAAATAATTCAAGTAGTTTGCAATATCAGTCAGTTTTGTGATGAATGAGCCATCTGATTCAATGAATGATGGAGCTGAGGTTGCCTTTTTCCCCCAAATGTAATTGAGAGTTTTACTATAATGTCTTTGTTTCACAGTGTAGTATTTTTATTCAGTTTAGTCACATGATTTCTCAATTTGAGGTACGTTTGCCAATCGGTTGTGCAGCCAGACTAATTTGCCATTACTTTTGCCTCATACCTCTCAACCATATAATTTTTCAATTTCTCATCAATCCACTGGGATTTAACAGTTTTTACAGTAATTTTCTTGATGGAAATGTGCATGCTTATTAGTAAATGTGTCAAGTGCAGCATCTGTTTGCTCCTCATTACACACCACTGACAAATATTCTTTACATCAACAACATAGGACTCACTACACAACTTATTGTATGACCTCTTATACACTATATTAGGCCCAGCACTTTGGTTTCCCTAGATATGGCTACTATATTGTGATCACTACATCCGATGGATCTGGATACTGCTTTCAAGCACATTTCTGTAGCATTAGTAAAAATGTGATTAATATATATTGATGATTTCATCCCTGTGCTGTTTCTAACTACCCCGGTAGGTTGACTGATAACCTGAACCAGGTTGCAGGCACTGGTTACAGTTTGAAGTTTTTTCTTGAGTGGGCAGCTTGATGAATATTTAAATCATCCAGAAAATATACCTCTGTTGATATCACATACATTATCAAGCATTTCACACATGATCCAGATACGGACTGTTAGCAGTAGATGGTATATAGCAGCTTCGCACAAGAACGGGCTTTAGGTGAGGCAGATGAACCTGTAGCCATATTACTTCAGTATTTAACATGATGACTTACCACACAGCATAGTGGTGCAGTCCACCAGACTGTGGATCCAGGCTGTCCCTGAATAGTCCCCTCCAAAGTGCATCTGAAACTCCACAAAGAAGATGGAGATGCATCTGGAACAGAAGAAAAAGATCAAGATGAAGAGAAATCATGACAAATAAGGATTATCTTGCATATTTCAAAATGTCTCAGAACTTAAAAATGTATGTTTCCTAGTGGTGTATCTGTCACACATTTGACACAAGTCACAATGGTGTGCATACACGCACACACACACACACGGTCTGACAAGCACACACACCAACACACCATTTTTGGTGTATACAGCACATGTTCTCAGAACACACTGAGGTTTCTTCAATTATGTAATTACTCTTTTCCAGCTAGACATGGTGATGACCTGAGCGGTCGGAGGGAGCGATGCAACCGTAATGAATTGTGTAATCACGAAGCTGAGGGGAGAGCTGTAAAAAGCCTGGGACGTGTGGGAAGAAYGCCTGCTTGGGGGGTAATGAACCACAAGCTCCTACGTCCAAGTCTGCAGAGGGGCTGCACCTGTACAAACAGAGGAATAGCACGTCAGGCGATAAGGCCCAGGTCACTCAGTGTGAATGTGATGGCCATCTGATCCTCATGTCCTCCCCAGCACTGGCCAGAGAACGCACATGTGGGGACCTACATAGGGCGGCCCTCCGTCAGCCTGCTGTTTCCTTACACACAACACAAATGTGTATACACACGCTGTCCGCTACAGCTGGTTTAGGGGTTTAAACTCACTCAATAGACCTCAAAGGACCTTGGGATCACTTATGCATATCAAGAAAGTAGAGGATCAGGACTGGCTAGACTTATTACCTTTGGTTACACTCAAACCCTTGGTAAAATTTCACCCATTCCTTCCAATTCCGACCTAATATTGCAATGTGCAATAGGGTAAAGGTTGAAGGTGACAATCTGGGCAGGCATTATCAGTTTACAACCATCAGTGACCAGGTTGCTGTTTGAAAAGTATTGAATAATGTTGGGAGGGACATTCCAACATGCTCTTCCTTGTTTAAATGTTTTCCAATTCTAATCTACACAAAGGATTGCCTGATGTAAATGTGAGACTATAATCTCCTTCTTTATCCCTCACCCAACAGGTCTTCATCTGACTGAACAATTTTTTTTCAGTAACGCAATTCACTAAACCCCCTTCACCTGGGTAACAAAGCATGAAACGTGAAACCTTGAAAAACAACATTTTAGAGGAGACCTACAAAAATGTATTTGTTCCAGCAAACAGTTCGCCAGACTTTTTTTTCTGGCAAGCAATTCTCTCAAGATTCTATTTGAATCTGTGGCAAACCTGTGGCAACAATATTTATTGCCATTAGTGACAAACCGTTTACCAGAAACCTTTTCTAGTGAAGACATGAGTTCCAAGACCAGTAACCGTTGGTGACCAGTCAGGGGGAGAAGGAAAATCAGTTGGAAAGCCATCTACCTAGCTACCTACCGAAATTGTCCAGTGAGCAGGGGTTGGAACCGGTTCAGGGAACAGAACCGAAAACTGAAAAATAAGGACAATTTTTAGAGGAACAGAACCAGAACCGAGAACTAAAGTGATCAATACTGTTCCGGAACAGAACCGTTATTTTCATGGGAATCGGTTAATAATGTTATTTTATGGGCATTTTTTTCAGTCCGACAAAAAACGCAACAAAGTGCCTGTGCAAAGCCCTCACTGTCACTCAAACTTGTTCCAGTGTCTGCCTGCCTGCCAGCTGAAAATCTTTGCCAGTGTGTGTGTAGTGTAATTGCCCCTACCCCTCCTTCCGAAGCATACATAGTCTACTGTAGCTACTGACATTACAGGGGTGTTTCAGAAATTAGGGAGAGCAATGTTTAATTAGAGAATAATGGATTAACTTTTTCAATGCTAGTTAAGGATACTATAGTTATCATGTTTCACATTAGATTTATAATCTACAAAAAGCTAAGATGTGTTATTATTTTAATTCTGGTGCCGCTCTGAACACGCAAACTTGTTAGCTAGCTAAGCTTGTTAGCTTATGATCAATTAGCCTTTTAAAATGACAAACTTGGATTAGCTAACACAACGTGCCATTGGAACACAGGCGTGATGGTTGCTGATAATGGGCCTCTGTACGCCTATGTAGATATTCCCTATGTAGATATTCCCTCCAAAATCAGCCGTTTCCAGCTACAGTAGTCATTTGCAACGTTAACAATGTCTACACTTTCTAATCAATTTGATGTTATTTTAATGGACAAAACATTCTTTGAAAAACAAGGACATTTCTAAGTGACTACAAACTTTTGAACGGTAGTGTATATTGATTTCAGAGTTTAAAAAAGAAACCGGAACAATATAAACCGTAACTTTTTGGGGATTCGAACTGGTTCAGAACTTTATTTTGCTAGTCGGAACAAAACGATTGGGAAATAATGTTGGTTCCAACCCCTGCCGTTGAGTGTCTAACTTATTCATTAAACATCCTAAGAAACTTTTAAATTGTGTTAGCTAATTGATGCTTCGTTAGCAATGTCATGTTTTATCGGATAGAGTGAAACACATTTTGGCTAGTGCTTAACGTTAGCTGTCATATTTTTGCACAATTAATGTGATAGCTAGCTAGCTAGCTAACTAATGATTTGCCTAAACACTTATATTTTTAGGTGAATATCTTGCTGTCTTAGTACCAATATGCATGTCAATACGTTAGTGTCACCGTTCAGTAGCATGTTAGCTAGAACAGCTAAGGTTGCAACAATATGAGCTAACTTGACATCAAAGCAAAACTTTACTTTTGCAGATGGATACCGTTCCCCTACCCGCGGTGTTGGTTGAGGCTGCATTGGGAGGAGGATGCATCAACAACCTGGAAATATGTTAGTGGTGCACTCCCTCATAACACTTTTTTTTTTGTGATAAATGAGTGTATTGTCTTCAAGCTTGAAAAGGAAGCTATGTAAATGTATGTATTATTCTGATAAATGTAGCCTTCATACATTCATTCTTTGTAACAATTAGATCTCTCATTGTTTTAAACTAGTAGCTAGCTCATCTTAATCACGTGTTGTTAATTCTCTCTTTCTTTCTAGAAGCAATCCGTTACAATGCAAGAAGACAGATTAAGGCCTTCAATCAGACTGAGGACAGAGAAATATGGTGCACCTGGTCAAGGTTTCTTGCATGCGTGGCTTTGTTAACAATAATTAATTTAGGAAAATAATATGAATTCCCATACTAGGCATAAATACATTTTATGTTGCATTTCTTCCACCCAAGCCTTGTACACCTGAGTCAGGAAGAAGAGATAACTAGTATTTTACATTTAGCAGATGCTCTTATCCAGAGCAATTTACAGTAGTGAGTGCATACATTTTCATACTGGTCCCCTGTGGAAATCAAACCCAAATCCCTGGCAATGCAAGAGACATGCTCTAGCAATTGAGCCACACAGGACAACTAAACTCAGCAAATAAAGAAACGTCCTCTCACTGTCAACTACGTTTATTTTCAGCAAACTTAACATGTGTAAATATTTGTATGAACATAACAAGATTCAACAACTGAGACATAAACTGAACAAGTTTCACAGACATGTGACTAACAGAAATGGAATAATGTTTCCCTGAACAAAGGGGGGATCAAAAGTAACAGTCAGTATCTGGTGTGGCCACCAGCTGCATAAGTACTGCAGTGCATCTCCTCCTCATGGACTGCACCAGATTTGCCCGTTCTTGCTGTGAGATGTTACCCCATTCTTCCACCAAGGCACCTGCAAGTTCCCGGACATTTCTGGGGGGAATGGCCCTAGCCCTCACCCTCTGATCCAACAGGTCCCAGACGTGCTCAATGGGATCTTCGCTGGCCATGGTAGAGATTGCCTGCAATGACAACAAGCTCAGTCCGATGATGCTGTGACACACCGCCCCAGACCATGACGGACCCTCCACCTCGAAATCGATCCCGCTCCAGAGTACAGGCCTCGGTGTAACGCTCATACCTTCAACGATAAACGTAGAACCGACCATCACCCCTGGTGAGACATAACCGCGACTCGTCAGTGAAGAGCACTTTCTGCCAGTCCTGTCAGGTCCAGCGACGGTGGGTTTGTGCCCATAGGGACCGTTGTTGCCGGTGATGTCTGGTGAGGACCTGCCTTACAACAGGCCTACAAGACCTCAGTCCAGCCTCTATGAGCCTATTGTGGACAGTCTGAGCACTGATGGAGGGATTGTGCGTTCCTGGTGTAACTCGGGCATTTGTTGTTGCTGCCATCCTGTACCTGTCCCGCAGGTGTGATGTTCGGATGTACCGATCCTGTGCAGGTGTTGTTACACATGGTCTGCCACTGCGAGGACGATCAGCTGTCCGTCCTGTCTCCCTGTAGCGCTGTCTTAGGCGTCTCACAGTACGGACATTGCAATTTATTGCCCTGGCCACAACTGCAGTCCTCATGCCTCCTTGCAGCATGCCTAAGGCACGTTCACGCAGATGAGCAGGTGCATGTTCATTAATTGTTTATGGTTCATTGAACAAGCATGGGAAACAGTGTTTAAACCCTTTACAATGAGGATCTGGGAAGTTATTTGGATTTTTACAAATTATCTTTGAAAGACAGGGTCCTGAAAAGGGGACATTTCTTTTTTTGCTGAGTTTAGTAGATAACTGGCTCTTAATGATCAAGTCCCCAGTCTAGATTGAACATCATAATTAGTTGATTAGTTTGAATCACTTGTGCTAATGCTTGGCTGGAGAAAAATKTTGTATACTGTGGCTCTCTAGGAACAGTTGGCCACAAATGTAAAGGTAGCTATAGTAAGCCTAAGCCTCAGTTTACACTAGCTACCTTGTTTGTTTATACAGCATTTATACAAGACAGAAACATTGCTTCCTTGCTGAAAAATATATAGAATGTAGGTTTCAGTGAAAAGCATAGCAACATCAAGGTAACATTGTAACAGCTGTCGCTGTTTTTCAAAGCCAAATCCGCCCATTAGCCGTTGAGTCTACCATTAAAAATGTTTTCAGTATCCTAATTGTTTTTGTTTGGTGTGTTCTGTGATTGTTTCAGTGCATGCATTCAACAAGCTTTGGACGAAGGACTTCCACACTTCCGCTATCTCCAAAGTTCACTCAAAAAGGCAATAGTTCTGAACTTAGTTTGATTCAGTTTTTGTTATCTAAAATATTTTTTTTTTATAATTATCTTTTAAAATTCCATTGGTTAAAAGCTATTGCTCAGTCATCACTTGGCTCATGTAAATTCTGTAGTTGCTCCATTAAACATCCTAAGGTCAACATCCCCAATGTGTTCACATTTCTCTCATGTAAATGTTATTTGGGAAATATTCAGTCTTTACTTTTTCTTTCATTAGCATGCTGATGATTTCAAGTTGTATTGATTTATTTTTACCTGTTTAGACATCGAACACATGTTGTTTAGTATATTTAGTATGTTTAGTTCTGTTTTCTCTGTGAGAAGCAAGTTCATTTAAAGTTATATGTGATTTGGTTTACGTAGATACAACATGTCAATGGCAATACAAAATTCAAAAGGCACTCGCACATCTGAGCTATCTTTGTTGCAGGTGCATGGTAACACTTGAATAAGATGAGAAAGAATAAGAAACCTGCACACTGCTCTTGATAGTTTCACTGCTCTTTAATAAGCTTTACGTATCGGCCTCAAGGCCTTCGTCAGAGCTTTTGTGAGTGTTTATAATTTGCACCCTTATGTAGACATTGCTCCCCCCACATCTGTTCAATGTATCGAATGGGGTTGGAGTTGAGGAAAATTCCCAAAAAGTCTTAATGATGAAATGCCCATGCATGTTATGTTGTAAATGTGAACATGAATTAATGCCACTACTTCAGACTACTCTGACGTTTTTTCTTGCACTGTACCAAATGATTTATGAAAACTTACATGATAGGTCGATGTCCTCATTGTGGTTTTACAGACTTGTTTAATGCGTTTTATGTACACACTTTATTAGAATACTTATGAAAGGCACATTGTTATATTTGGTAACACTTGCTTATTTTCCCTTGACTCCAACCCCATTCGATGCATTGAAAGGATGTGGGTGGAGCAATGTTGTTAATACACAAAGTAACCAAAAACCTGATATAATTTGCATACATAATGCTTCCCAGAATTGTTTGCCAGAAGTTCACAAGTCGCCGCAAATTTGCCGCAACAGTTTGCCACAAAACTCATTTGCGTGTGAAAATATTGTCAAAGATTTGTCACAACTATTTGCCAGAACTAAGCCTGTTTTTTTCCGGTAAGGGTAGATGTTAAAACACAACCATCCTCAGTCAGGGTGTATTGCGCTTCAATGTAGTTCTATACCGAAGGCCTGCTCCTGACCTGCAGGTTGTTTACCAGGCACCCAGTGTAACCTGAACTGGTAAGTGTGATGGCAGAAACACAAGATACCTCTTGCCACTTTAGTAAACCGGAGTCTTGTTCTCAAGTCATACTCAGTCCAAGTTGCACTATATATAGAGTTGGCTTTGACCTGTATTACATATATTATTATAAACATTTCATCATACCATAACCGTGTTATTGTTTGAAAATCATTTTCAGATGTATTTAAAAGGACATACAATATTTCTGTGTAAGATGATAATAAGTATTGGAGAATAAGTATTTTTGAATACCTTTCAACTCACACACTTTATTAAGTACATAGCCCACCATTATAGAATGGATGGATAACCTGCATCAAGTTTGGTTAAAATTATTGTTGAGTTTTGTTTGAAATCATAATTTGTCCCAATAACTTAACTGTACTCAAACATGTAATAAAATTGCTAATAGACTGATTTGTTAGGATGCCCACATATACTGTAAAATAAACCCACATGCTTATCACTCCACAGTTCCCAGAGTTGGGTCAGGTCCCAGGGGATCTGCAGTGACTCTCTCCAGCTGCCAGACTTACCTAGTGACGGCACGTGTGCAAACAGTGACCATGAAGCAGCCGGCCACGATCACCCAGCCCCAGCCCCCATCAGGAGGGGGGACCGCTGGTCTCTTCTTCCCCTGAGCCATAGCCGCAGCATGAACCATGCTCAGATCCTTGTTCTGTTCACTCGGTTTTCTCCTGTTCTCAGCCAAGAAGCCCCAGGTACACCTCGCAGACAGACAGCCTCACACAGTCACACCTAGAATGGGTTGCACTGATTGTTGAAGAGGCTGTTCAGTTCACTTCAGTTACACTGTTGTAGAACACAGGAAGAAGCAAATATACTAGCTAAGACTCTATGAATAAGTAAAAAGGAGGCTCAGAATCATTGACAGGCATCAATTGAGATGCAGTACCCATAAACAAAAAACCTCAGACATCTTCTCTGGGTCTAAAACATGTCCAGCCCATTCAACATTTGTTGAAGAGCTAGCCTACAAACAAGGCTAGTCACTGCTGATGTGCATGTTGAAATACTTTACTCCCCGGCCTAAGCAGCACAGTGAGGCGACAGGGTAATGACGTAGGAGTCCATGAGAGGAGGTGTTTACTGGCAGGGTGTCAGGGCTAACTCGGGGTGGTACAATATTAACTTCAGACACTAGCAGCCGTCTGCTGGCATGACTTCGCACCCTGTTGAAAAGCTGTGGCATATGCTAGCCTAAAACACTTTCCATCTCTGCAGCTTTGGCTCCTCAGATGTCCATTGGCCAGTTGATTTGGCTACCCTTCATTTCCCTTAAATGTACTCCCACATGCAGCAAAAAAGGCTTTGATTGATGAATGTCAGTTAATGTCAGTACTTAAATCAGTCATCTTAATCAGTAATCCAGTGTGATTTAAATCAGTATTCCAAACGCACTAGCTCTATGATATCTTTATATGGAAACTAAATAAAGAGTTAACATTTTTAAATAAGAACATGGAGAATATACAGTGCCTTTAGCAAGTATTCATACCCCTTGACTTATTCCACATGTTGTTGTGTTACAGCCTGAATTCAAAATTGATTAAATATATGTTTTGCTCTCAGCAATCTACACACAATACCACATAATGATAAAGTGAAAACATATTTTTTGAAATCTTTTAAAATGTATTTAAAAATAAATACAGAACTATCTCATTTACATAAGCATTCACGCCCCTGAGTAAATACTTTGCAGAAGCACTTTTGGCAATGATTAAAACTGTAATTCTTTCTGGGTAAGTCTCTAAGAGCTTTCCGCACATGGATTGCGCAACATTTGCACATTATTGTAATAAAAATTCTTAAAGCTCTGTCAAATTGGTTGTTGATCATTGCTAGACAACCATTTTCAAGTCTTGCCATAGATTTGCCATAGATTTAAGTCAAAACTGTAACTCAGCCACTGAGGAACATTCACTGTCTTCTTGGTGAGCAACTCCAGTGTAGATTTGGCCTTGTGTTTTAGATTATTGTCCTGCTGAAAGGTGAATTAATCTCCCTGTGTCTGGTGGAAAGCAGACTGAACCAGATTTTCCAGATTTTGCCTGTGTTTAGCTCCATTACATTAATTTTTAACAAAGTTGTATGCCATTTGTGAATACGAATAAATTGGTATAATTATGAGCCTTGTTGGTTTAACCACAGAAAACTGCCCTACCATGCAAAAAGGCAGTAACTGCTCATTTGGTCGAAAATGAGTTAATGTCATTTTTGCTACATTAAATGCATAATCATGTGGACAAGTATCCTGCCTCTATTGTATTGTGTTTTGGAGAAAATGGGGGTCCTGTTAGCAGTTACTGCATAAAGTTACTGTGAAACCAAGATAAATAAAAGCCATTTTTCTCAGTTCCACGCTATGAGCAGCTACTGCCTTTTTGCTTGGTAGGGCAGAAAAAGTGAGCAACTTTCCCTCTAGCCACGGTTGGCTGAGATAATGAGTGGGCTGGACATGCCGAGAGATAAGTTTGGATTGGTCTGCCATATAGCACGCTTCTGTCTATTTGAGCTGGTCAGTATGTCTAGTTAATCCTGTCTAATGCTGCTTTTAAACAAATGTATTGCATAGTAAAACTGCATAAGTGTTGCTCTCCACTTTCCAGAGGACCGAGTTTTGAAATCTGTGGAATTAGAGTATGACAGCTAATGAGATGGAGAAAACACCTGTCTCCGGATTACATCTTCAAACTAAGGGCAGGCAATGCATCCGACAGGAGACGTGTCCATCCATAATGTATACGGGTAAGACAGTCTAGCTAGCTACATTTTCAGATATTACATGTTTCTAATTTTGACAGAAAGTGGTTTCATTTCAAGTTAAAATGCACTGTTAGCTAGCTAACGTTAGCTGGCTGGCTCACTAGCTAACGTTACATGTATGATATTATTATTCGTATCTCAGAGACATTTGCTTGGCTAGTTATAGCCTAATGTTAGCTAGCTAACATTGAACCTGGTTGGTTAGCTACCTGCAGACTCATGCAGGGTAGTAATGTCATGAGTTGTGATTATAGTTCATTGTTTAACAAAAGACTCCACTATTCAAATAACAATTTTGGGTGCATTCGATTTCAGTGCACTCTGTGTGTGTGCCAGAGCGCAGAATAACGGATAAATTTACAAACGCTCAACACATGTTGAATATGACTGGTGTCAGTAAACGTCGGCAAAAAAGCATAATTAAATTGTTGCCAGCAGCATAGTTACAGTCACCAACACTCTGGATAACAAGAAAACAGCATAACCAGCTCTGTTAGGACGAGTAAAATGCTCAGTTTGYGTGCGGGCTAAAGCTTAAGAGGGTGTGAACAATGCTGAATGGCTGTAGACAAAGAAGAGTTCTCAGGTAGGTATCAACATTTTCAAAGGCCATTTTCTCAAAAGTGGTGTTACAAGTTTATCAACTTTCAAAGCATACTTTCCCATTGTTCCTCAAATGCAGTGTATGATATACCATTTTGTAGCTCTGTGTCTGCTTTTAACCAATGTAAAAAACATTATTTCAAATTTTGCTACATAAGACCGAATCAAGGCAGTTGGTCACAATTACAAGCATTTTTGCAGTATTACTTTAGTGCCTTGTTGAAAACAGGATACATGTTTTGGAATATTTTTATTCTGTGCAGGCTTCCTTCTTTTCACTCTGTCAATTAGGTTAGTATTGTGGAGTAACTACAATGTTGTTGATCCATCCTCAGTCACCATTGGCCTTATGGTGAAATTCCTGAATTCCTGAATTCTCTCAGGCAACTGAGTTAGGAAGGACACATGTATCTTTGTAGTGACTGGGTGTAAGTGTAGTTAATAACTTTACCATGTTCAAAGGGATATTCAATGTCTTTTTTTTTAACCTATCTACTAATAGGTGCCTTTCTTTGCGAGGCATTGGAAAACCTCCCTTGTCTTTGTGGTAGAATCTGTGTTTGAAATTCACTGCTCAACTGAGGGACCTTACAGATAATTGTATGTGTGGGGTACAGATATAAGGTAGTCATTAAAAAATCATGTTAAACACTATTATTGCACACAGAGTGAGTCCATGCAACTTGTTATGTGACTTGTTAAGCACAGTTTTACTCCTGAACTTATTTAGGCTTGCCATAACAAAGGGGTTGAGTACTTATTGACTCAAGACATTTCAGCTTTTCATTTTTTATGAATTTGTAAAAATGTGAAAAAACATAATTCCACTTTTACATTATGGAGTATTGTATGTAGGTCCGTGAAAAATTCTCGATTTAATACGTTTTAAACGTATTAAAACGTATACAGTAAAACAATTGTCTGCATTTCTAGTTGGTTAAAACTTGTCTGACTCCATTGCTTCAGCTGCTGAGCCCATGGCAACCACATGCCTGGTTCAACATGGCCAGAGCTACATTATTGCACAGCAGGGAGAATAATCTACTGAATATTTTGAGTTCATTGAATCCAAACTATTACTACATAGCCCAATCTAGGTAAATTGTCCATCTAAATGTTGCTGACAAAAATAATAATAGATCATTTCATGGCATGTTTGTTTATCATTGTTTTGTTAACCTTAGAACTTAGACATTTGCCACAGTCGGCAAAGTTTTGATTCTGAAGTTTAGGAGATTCAATATTGCACTTCAAATTCATCAAGTAAAAACATGGGATCATGCGATAATGTTAGAGCCTCATATAATTGAGGCTGCAGAAAACATAAGGCAACGCAAGCAATATATAGTATGTGTCGAATTGACACATCACAGAAGGCAGATATTGTGTGGTGGGTTCACGCGGCTGAACTATCGACAATGTGGACTGGGTCTGTAATTAAATATCTCAACCATGTTCACTATATTTCCTCTTCAGGAAATGGCAAGTTCTCAAAAACGTGCAGCTGTAGTAAAATGTGTAAAACTTTTTCAGACCTTCTTTTCTCTTTGTGTTACCTTAGCGTGCAATCATTTCCTGTTTGTATCAAACAAAACATGTGAATCAGTAAGTGACGGAATAAACAACTTCGGCGACTTTGTAACATTCTGTTCTTCTAATGAATACCTTTCGTTCTCATCAGCATCGGTCAAAGCGCCAATAGAACACCAGAGGCTGCTGGCTTCGTAGGCTACACATATTTTTTTAAACAATCAATTGGAAATAATACACAGAGCACAAACATTAGAAAATATTTCCAATAAACATTTTCCTCACACGTTCTAAGATGGAGCAATAAGGTTCTTACCTTTCCAGACACACACATCAGCTGTTGTTGAATTGCATAGCTCAGTCAAGTCATTTACAGCCAACCTTGTCTCATAGCATTTCGTATTATTCGGTACGAAAATCCGAGACACTCCATTTGGTATGATATGTTACGTTTCGTATGGTATTTTTAATTTGTTGATGTCCATCAGCCATTGTGTATGATATGTTACAAATTTTAATACGTATGATTTGTTACACATTTTCGAAACGTACAATATGTTACGAATTGGAAAATTTACAAAGTGTTACCAATTTACAAATTGTAAAATATGTTATGAATTTGCAAAACGAATGATATGTTACGAATTCCAATTTGTTGTGGCTAACATTGGCTAGGTGGCTGGGTTGGTAATGCTAACGTTAGTGGTTAGGGTTAATGTTAGGAGTTAGGTTAAAGTGTTAGGGGAAGGGTTAGGGGAAGTGTTAGATAACATGCTAAGTAGTTGCAAAGTAGCTGAAAAGTTGCTACTTATTTCAAATGCTGAAGTTGGCTGTGATGAGATTCGAACACGCAACCTTTTGGTTGCTAGATGTCCACATTATACACCCGACCAACCACCCTCCATTCGTTTTTGCCCTAAGTAACCTTTTGTCCTATGTAACCATACTAAACACACTGGCCTCCCGAGTGGTGCAGCGGTCGGTCTAAGGCACTGCAGTGCTCGAGGCGTCACTACAAATCTGGGTTCGATCCCGGGCAGTTTTGCAGCCGCCCATGACCGGGAGACCCATGAGGCGATGCACAATTAGCCGAGCGTCGTCCGGGTTAGGGGAGAGTTTTGTCGGCCAGGATGTCCTTGTCCCATTGCTCTCTGGTGACTCCTGTGGCGGGCCGGGTGCATGCACGCTGACACTGTCGTCAGTTGTACTGTGTTTCCTCCGACACATTAGTGCGGAAGGCTTCCGGGTTAAGAGGGGCAATGTGTCAAGAAGCAATGCGGCTTGGCGGGGTCATGTTTCAGAGGATGCGTGGTTCTCGACCTTCAACTCTCCCGAGTCCGTGCAAGAGTTGCAGCGATGGGACAAGACTGTAACTACCAATTGGGCACATTCTTCTCTTCTTCTCTACTCTGCAACTCTTCCCTGGGTCCTTGGTGTACAAAATATGTGTTTGCTGTCATACCTGGTAAAATCATGGTTAATAAACAACTGTAAGGGGGCCTCATCAAATTATATTTAGTATTTTACTGAATTCTGTTTTCTCTTTTTTATTTTTCCTTGTTTCAGATTTGTTTCAGATTTTTACTCTCAATATTACAATTATTCATAGAGAAACAAAGAAAATGGATGTTCTACGTCCATGTCAAGGCTTAAATTACATCAGAAGACCATTTTGGAAAAATAAACTGACAAATGTAGATTTGAGTGTAATTCCCCTTTAATTGGGCATCTAGCAAGAGAGGAATGTGTTGATCTAGCTATGTTTCTGCTGATAGGCCTACTGCTGCAGCATATGGAAGAGTTTGCAAACAATCACCACCCAATTGATACAAATAATCATTATATTGTTCCCTCGGTTAAACCTACTTTGCGGTTAACATTTTATTGAGAATGTTTTTGGGGAAAGTCTTTCTGTCTACCCATAAGACGGTTCTCATTTGCATCGCTAACTGGCTACATATGGAGTGATAGACAAACACGCGCACCAAACAGACAGACAGGAGCATTATTGCTGCAAATTAAGTGGCTTTTTAATTTAATTAAAAATTAAAAACAAGGATGTCTTGATTGCGTAGGTCTTCACACCTAAGAGTTCATTTGTGATTAAAGCTGTAAATCATTTAGTCAATATTGCTCAAGCTCAGTCAATTTGGTTGGGAATCATTGATGGACAGCAATATTCAAACCGTGTCACTGATTTTCAAGCAGATTTAAGTCAGCACTGAGACCTTCAACACTTCTTGGAAAGCCATTCTAGTGTGCCGGCTGAAAAATAAAACTCTAACCCAGGGTTAGGTTTTCAGAAGACTAAAGCACATTTTCCTCTATATTTTTACCTGGACTTTGCTCCTTTCATATTTCTTTTGATCCTGACAAACTCCCCAGTCCATGTCGGTGACAAGCATACCCATAACAAGATGCTGCCACCATAAATATCCCATTAAATAAAGTGTTCTAATTCCTAATTCTATGGCTGCCACCACAATGTTTAAAAATACAGAGGGTTTCACTCTAAATGGGTTTGACCCATACCTGACATTTATTTACAATGTTGTCTTTTAGTATTGGACGATTTGCAATATATATATATATATATATATATATATATATATATATATATATATATATATATATATATATTAAACACAGGCTTCCTTCTTTTCACTTTGTCATACAGGCCATTAATGTTGAGTGAATGCAATGTTGATGATCCATGCAGTTTTCTCAGCTCCGCCAATAAATTATGTCAGCTTTAAAATCATCTTAAACCTCATAGTGATATCCCTAAGCAGTTTCCATTCTCCCCCGCAGTTAGGATGGCCAGATATTTGCAGTGTCTGGGTGATATGATACACCATCCATAGATTCATTTCCATACTTGACCATACTGAAAGGGACATTCAGTGTCTTGGAATTATTTCTTAACCTCCCCTGATCTATCTCTGCCTAAAAATGGTTAAATCATTTTGAGAAATTCACTATACAACTGAGGGACCTTACACAGACAGGGGGAGTTTTTCTGGAATCATGAGAAGCATAAATATTTATTTTTTTACTAATTTCAGAACATAAAAAAAAAACACTGAAAATGTGGAGTAGGTTGGGAGGAAATCCCAATGTATACCCTTTTTAGATTGAAATTTAAGGCCGCAAAATGTGAAATCTGTGCAAGAGTGTGTAGACTTTAACTAGGCACTGAGTGTACAAAATATTGAGTTACACCCTGAATAACTCACCACAGGTTAATGAGAAGGGTGTGCTTGAAAGGATGCACATAACTCTGCAATGTTGGGTCTGTTGGAGTCTCAGTCTTAAATCATGTTCCACACATAGTCTGTGCCTGTATTTAGTTTTCATGCTAGTGAGGGCCGAGAATCCACTCTCACATAGGTACTTGGTTGCAAAGGGCATCAGTGTCTTAACAGCACGATTTGCCAAGGCAGGATGCTCTGAGCGCAGCCCTCTCCAGAAATCTGGCAGTGGCTTCTGAGTAAATTATATTTTCACAGAACCGCTTGTTGTAATTTTGATGAGGCTCTCTTGTTCAGATATCGGTAAGTGTACTGGAGACAGGGCATGAAAGGGATAACAAATCCAGTTGTTTATGTTRTCCGTTTCGGGAAAGTACCTGCGTAATTGCGCACCCAGCTCACTCAGGTGCTTCGCTATATCACATTTGACATTGTCCGTAAGCTTGAGTTCATTTGCACACAAAAAATCACACAATGATGGAAAGACCTGTGTGTTGTCCTTGTTAATGCAGTTGCGGAGAGTCCCTGTAATCCTAGATTCAGATCATTCAGGTGAGAAAAAACATTACCCAGATAGGCCAGTCGTGTGAGAAACTCGTCATCATGCCAGCGGTCAGCCAAGTGAAAATTATGGTCAGTAATGAAAACTTTAAGTTCGTCTCTCCATTCAAAAAAACTTGTCAATACTTTGCCCCTTGATAACCAGCCCACTTCTGTATGTTGTAAAAGCATTACATGGTCGCTGCCCATATCATTGCATAACGCAGAAAATACATGAGAGTTCAGGGGCCTTGCTTTAACAAAGTTAACCATTTTCACTGTAGTGTCCAAAACGTCATTCAAGCTGTCAGGCATTCCATTGGCAGCAAGAGCCTCTCGGTGGATGCTGCAGTGTACCCAAGTGGCGTCGGGCGCAACTGCTTGCACGAGCGTTACCATTCCACTATCTCACCCTGTCATGGCTTTGCGTCACCAGTACAGATACCAACACATCTTGACCACCAAAGTCCATTTGATGTCACAAAGCTGTCCAGTACTTTAAAAATATCCTCTCCTGTTGTCCTGGTTTCCAGAAGAGGATGTCTTCCTTAATGTGTCGTGAATTTGTATTCATTTTTATTTAACCTTCATTTAACTAGGCAAGTCAGTTAAGAACAAATTCTTATTTACAATGACGGCCTACACCTGCCAAACCTGGACGACGCTGGGCCAATTGTGCACCGCCCTATGAGATCATGGCTGGTTGTGATATAGCCTGGATTCAAACCAGGGTGTCTGTAGTGATGCCTCTAGCACTGAGATGCAGTGCCTTAGACCGCTGCACCACCCGGGAGCCCATGTAACAGTGTTGTTTGATGAATAAATTGTCTGTATAGTTTTTGGCCTTTTCCCCCAGCATTGTCCCAGCCATATCTGCGGCAGCAGGAAGAATTAAGTCCTCCAATAGCATGGGGCTTGCCTGTCCTAGCCACTCGGTAGCTCACCATATAAGACGCTTCTAA
Source organism: Salvelinus sp. IW2-2015 (assembly GCF_002910315.2). NCBI lineage: Eukaryota > Metazoa > Chordata > Actinopteri > Salmoniformes > Salmonidae > Salvelinus > Salvelinus sp. IW2-2015. Next base: position 33,221,477 of record NC_036848.1, on the reverse strand, counting down.
CCCCTTCTTATTAATGGTATCTGTTGCTTTTATACATCTTAATTCTCACCTCAAAAAACTCCTGTGGCTAATTTTTTGTTTCTAAATGTCTGCGCAAGAGTGAAGGTTTCATCGAGTTGTGAGATAGTACTTTTGCACATATAACACACTTTAGCCGAGGAAAGGCACTACTCCCAAAATAAGTGAACCCCAAATCAATGTAGTTCTCATCATACTTGTGCCTCTTCGATGGTCCAACGTCCCTGTCATTTGTTCGGTGCTTTCCCGGGTAAGGGGGCAGTAGCTCAGTAACATCACCCAAATGTATAGCCAGTTGAAAAATCTAAATGGACTGTTTGAAAATGTGAATCATATTTTTATTTGGCGTACCCCCGACGGCATTGTGCGTACCCCCAGTTTGGGAATAGTCGGTCTATGTCACGGAAAGAGCAGGTGTTCTTAATGTTTTGTACCAAGTCTTCACTAGGCAAGTCTTATAGACACACACAACAGGACAAGGCAGTACAACAGAAAGTGAATGCAACAAACTCAACATATCATCAGGTTAGAGAACAGTTTTAATGACGACAAGCAAAACTGAATCTATAGCAAGACCCAGCTCCATAATCCAGTTCAATCAGGTTCAGAGTTACATAGATTATTCGCCATGACATGTATGCAGTAATTCAATTCATAAAGCACATTTGAAAATCTGTCCTAACGTATAGCTGAAAAATCCACCAGGTTAAATTGGGATTAAAAATAAACGTATGATGTTAGGGAAGTCAGTTTGTGGATGAGTCCAAGATGGCATCCTATTCCTTATATAGTGCACTACTATTGATCAAAATCATGGGCCCTGGTCAAAAGTAGTGAACTACAGTGGCGACCCGTCATTCAGGGTAGGTGGGACAGATGTATTTTGGGGGGGGCGTTGGAGTTGCCTGTTTTGCATGTTATTTTGGCATTAATACATGTCACATATCAGTTTGCAAACAATGCAAAAAATATATATATCATTGAGTTAATAAAGCCGCATACAAACAGGCAGCTCCAAAATGCAGTTGTTTCAGCCTAGCTCAGTGCTTTCTGTGGTGGTGGGGCAGGCCAGCAGAAAATAGGAGCATTGCACCGTGATTGGCTCAGTGTTCTGTCACTCATGGGGACACTACGTTACTAGCCTTTAGCAAGGGTAGACATCAAGAATGTGAGCCCTTTGTGTGCTGCCATAGAGTTACATTAGAAGTGCCCTTCCAAGAAGGCTCAACGTCAATGACCACAGATAAAATGACGTCAAATCACGTTATATGTACAGTAGCTTTGATTGGACTGATCATGTCAACATCTTACTTTCAAAATCTTAGCTAGCAGTCATCATCATAAATCAACTGGCAAATCCTTTTTAATCCTTGTCATATGAAGAGAAATAATTAAGATAAATTAAAGATAAAATGTATCGGTACTTAGACATAAACATTACACAACAACTTGGAAATCGCAAATTCAACAATGAGTTGTTTGGAAGGAATCGGTGACAGTGGCTAACCGCAACCATTGCAACTGGGAAGTCAGACTGGGAAGATACGTTTTGAAGTCATCCAACTCGGAATTGTAAATATTTTTCTTTGATGACAAAATTTGCCAACATACGACCGCCGCACAGAACAAGGTGAGTCCAAAAATGTCTTAAATGCTGCTGCATAAATTATGTAATATGCCAGGGAGATATGGTCAGCCATATCAGCTATGTTTTTTTTAAAAGGCAGTAAATGAGGCTGAATGAATTGTTTTGCTGCCAGACAAGGCTCCACTGATAGCCAGGTGTAGCGGTGGTAAGGATTCACTCCATGGTGCTGAAAAGAAAGCTCTGCTGTTGGGACAGCTTTATGTGGGCCCTAACAGTTTGTGGGCACCATTTGTCGCTGTTATAGTGCAATTAATGTATTGTTTAGTGTTGTGTAGTGTAGTGGCTTTGCTGGCATGCATCTAAAAAAAATTGGGGGGGGGAGTTTTCCCCACCAAGATTTACATGCTAAAATCACCACTTGTGAATTATATATGGAAAAGCGTGATCTGTTCCAAAGTATCGCACTATAGGGAATAGGGTGCCAATACAGTTGCAGCATGGGTGTATTGTTTGGATGAGGAGGTTGGTCGTGGGACCCTCTGAAGTGGGCAGGAAGTGTATGCAGCTCACAGCGGTTCACAGGCCAGCTATGCATTTTCACTTGAAACCAAAATGCCATCATGAAATGTCATGAAATTTAACGAAGAGATCCAGTAGGAGAGTCAAATCTCCTTTCGACTAGAGTACTCAACACAGTACATCCAAAACAAATATGAAATTACTATCATAAAGCACATACTGATTATTACAGGTAGGAAGGCAGGCATAAATGGTCCCCATCTTTGATGACAATGAAAACAACTGTAGTAAGTAAATATCTTTAAAGTCTCTTCACATAGAGGTTTCTCATGACTCACAATGGACACTTTGCGTAGCACTGCTTAGTGAGTCAGTGATTTGGCTTTGCTGAGGAACATGTAATAATAATAGGTGGGTGCTTATATTTGTCCTATTTCACACACGTGCATGTGTGTATTAATACGCATGTGTGAATTGAAAATGTGTTTTTCTGCATATCCCAACTCCCCTGGAAAGTGGAGTCACAGACAGGGTCTATTTTGTGAAGTTTCTAAGGATAATTTAGTACTGAAGGCTTGGTTCCAAAGTTAACTGTTTCAGTAAAACAGCAATGGCATTATAAGGCATGGGACAGGAAAGAATATACATAATACTGGATTCAAGTGAATATAGAGGTAGGATTTTGGGCACTGGTCATTCTACTGCCAGGTATTGCAGCGTATTATTACGCAAAATCAACCCGCAACATTATCAGTCAAATTTAGCTATTGCTTAATGGTCCATATTCCACAAATTGGCAAATCCACAGATGACGGGTTGACAGAATGGGTTGATAAGAGTAACTGCTTACGATTCACATATTCGGTAGGGTAATATATTTGATTATATCTCAAATCATATCACAGAACATTGGGATAGGACGATTGATTAGAAAAAAGTGCAAAAGCTAGTTGTAAGCTAATGCTTTAAAGATCAATGTATCTACTTACATCTTGTAAGTACTTTATACAATTTCAATTAAACAAATAAGGGACCAATAAGATATTTTTTTGGGGGGGGGGGTCTCAGATCACAAAAAAAGTAAACAAAAGCAAAAACACACGAAGGATCAGGGATCAGTAGCGTTTGGCTTAATCACACATTCAATATACAGTTAGGGTTTTTATAAACAATAAGTACCCAGGTTTGCTTTTCAGTGGCAAATAAAACACCAACCTCATCTCCTCCAGCCTGCATTCATAATATTAAAAATCAATTTTCTAAAACATCAGCAGACAAGGAGGAGGATAATTGGTAGAACCTCTTAAAACAGTTAAATTATTCAAATGTATTTTCCCCTTTTCGTGCGGTCAGTAGCTTTTCCGAAACCGTAGAGTAGCAGTGTCTTGTGGTGAGAGTTAGGGTTTCTGTCTCAAAGGTCATCTGTTATCCTCAGTAGTTCCAGGAAGGCACCGACGGCCCCGAAATAACCCTGAAAAAAACAGAGGGCTTCATTATCTGTTTAGGTATTTGACCAGGTTATCATCAGCAACCTTGATATTCCTGCTCAGCGCCCAATTGTAATCTATCCAAATATATGCAGATGATCTGTTGTTTACCATTTTTATTGTACAATTAGACTAAAACAACAAGTGCGCTGAACATCCCTCACATAACACAGAACGTGGGCGGCAGGTAGCCTAGTGGTTAGAGCGTTGGGACAGTAACTGAAAGGTTGCTGGATCGAATCCCTGCGCTGACATGGTAAACATCTGTCGTTCTGCCCCTGAACAAGGCAGTTAACCCTGGTAGGCCGTCATTGTAAATAATAATTTGTTCTTAACTGACTTGCCTAGTTAAATAAAAAGAACACATATATATTGCAAACTACTTACCTCATGCTCTAAGAAGAGAGCTTTTAATTGTCCTTTGGACCAAAAGTCCATGGCGTACGCAAGCAGCTTCGTTGACACAGTATTGATTCTCAGGAAATTCCCAACAAACACCACTCTTTCAATTTTCTGAAAGACAACATTGAACCATTGGTAAGCCAGACATTTTTAGAGCTTGCAAGAATGACTGTTTCATAAAGCAGGACAGAATTAGATATTTCCAAAGTAAGACGTAAAAAAAAAAGAAGAAAAAAAAGATTTGTTTAAAGACCTTAGGCCAGCTCTCTCAGACTAATAGCCATAGATAAGGGACGTCAAATTCATTCCATGGAGGGTTTAGTGTCTGCTGGTTTTAGTTTTTTCCTTTCGAATAAGACCTAGGCAACCAGGCTTAACATTCACATTTTTAAATGTAACCTTTATTTAACTAGGCAAGTCAGTTAAGAACAAATTCTTATTTACAATGACGGCCTACCCCTGCCAAACCCAGACGACGCTGGGCCAATTGTGCGCCGCCCTATGGGACTCCCAATCACGGCCGGATGTGATACAGCCTGGATTCAAACCAGGGACTGTAGTGGTGCCTCTTGCACTGAGATACAGTGCCTTAGACCACTGTGCCACTCGGGAGCCCAAGGTGAGGGGAGTTCCATACCAATCAGTGACCTTAATTTATCAATCAAGTACAGGGGAAGAGCGAAAACCCGCAGACACTCGGCCCTCCATGGAATGAGTTTGACACGTGGCATAGATGGATGTCTTGCTKCCATCTAGGGGAGAGAACCTGACATTACAGCAGTGGGAGGAGCTGTCTCATGCTTCAGTGACTCAGCAGCAAGGGAGAAAAAGATTGAGCAATAGCCAAGAATGAACAACTCAACTCCCGTGAAGGACATAGTTGCGGGGGGGAACAGATTAAGTCCGCTCATTCTAAGTAAAACCCGGGGGCAGTAAAAAAGCGGTGCACTATGCAGGCTCGTTTTAAGACTTCCCCCAATTCATACACTGTACTCTATATGCATAGGTAGCTAGAAAGCGGAATCAAATGTACATTTGTGTACCTCGTGCTCAAAACATTACAACGGGGTTACTCAAGGGGCAGATCATTTGCCCGCTTGATATTTGTGTCAGGAAGCTTCCTGTTGTTGTTCTATGTGCTTTGATAGCCCTGTACAATGCTGCTTGATCTCCATGCCACAAGGCAACACTGTAAAGAAGCTGAAAGCACACAGAGTCCATTCCCATCATCCATCACACTGGCTGCTGAATCCACTTCGCTCCTTTGTGTTTTGGTCACAGACAATCACTTTGAGAAAGTTCACACTTATGTTACAGTCACACCGCAGTGTGGTATATTCTCACTGTTTCAATCAGTGTTCATTTTGGCAGCTATTTTAAACGTAGTTCTAGTCTTCAAATACATTTGAGTCTTCGTCACGTTTTAGTCATTTCATCCTTCGTCAGTTTTAGTTATCATCAGTCGACTAAAACTCGACTATTAAATCATGAATATTTAGGCTACCTCTAACTTCCATCATGTGCACATTCAAATAGGCTTTTCCAACTAGGCCTACTATACATGGGGTATACCTTAGCTGGCTACATTGATATTGTGGCAGATTGTAAACAGTAACAGCCATAATTAACCATGTAGGCTATAAAGCCTTGGCTACAGGTTAAACAATTTAGAGCTCGGATTTTCTCCCCATCATAATCGTCAAGGGGGGGTAAATAACAGTGGTTTCCTTGAAAAGAGGAGAATATGAAAATGCTAGAAGTATTACTTTACCTCTAATATCCAACAAATAGCATTTATTTTTCCCCATAGGGAACAAGCTACCGCAACTCGCATTTGCAGTCCGCGGCGCCAGAGCAGCAACGCAGATGAATGAATAACAGCGCGCATGGGAAAATAGAGCTTCTGATGTGATCAAAGCAAAAATAGCCTACATGAAAGTACAAGAGTAGACATGATTGTTTCTAGTTGAGGTTAGCTACAAGTCAAGTGTCCTGGCTTCTCATCAGTTCAAAAGACTGACGAGTGATTGACGTGACCACCTGGGAGCTGTGTGGGACAGCCGGGCAGATCAGCTCAGACCGTGCAACTGAAAGATTATCATTCTGCCAATGAGAGGATTGCATGAAATAATCTGCATGCATGTATGCTTCATGTCAAATTAAATGTTCATTCGTTTCATGTGGAATTCTCATCTTGTCACATTTTTCCGTAGACTAAAATGAAAAGTAATTAGTAATAGTTATCAGGGGTTTTTCAGGGCATCTCGTTTCGTTATCGTCACAGTTTTAGTCAGGAAAAATAGGTTGTCGACAAGTATTTTTTGTCAGAGTTATTGTTGACGAAATTAACACGGGTTAGAATTACTCATTGAAGTAAGACTTCCACTGAAACAGAAGTAAATACATCTACTTTGTACCTCATTCACCGCACACATACGAGCAATAGAACCAATGTTGTTGGTGATGGTGACGAGAGTGGCTCGGGCTAGGTCCTCCTTACTGATGCTGACACGCTTCTCCTTGCTCATCATATGACCAAAACTGCAATGAATTATTCACTGGGTTAGTTTCCATAATACTCCCATTTTCAAAGCATACTGTTACTGGAAGTCTTGAGGTTACAACACGTATCATGTATCAGCTAACTTAGACCTCACCTAGATGCAACTGCAGACCCCTGGAGACCGAAGCGTTCATAGTCTCCTCCGTAGATGTCCTTCACCAGTTTGTCCACGTTGCTGCTGTCCCCCTTCGCTGCCATTTCCAGGGCCTCCTCGAAAGTCTCGCAGCCAGTCAGCAAGCAGCACAGGCCTAGGAAAGTACCACCTCCCAAACTGTGGGGGACAGGCAATTATGTGACCTACTACTCTATGGGTTGTACCACTGTTTAGCTTGCAGGAAACAACCTACTGGGCACAGACAATTTCAATGTCTAGTTTTGGTTTACATTTGATTGAGTTGTCAACTAATGTGAATTCAAGAAAAAATATCACCATGTCATTGGATTTAGGTTATAAATTTGGTGGGAAAAAAATACAAAATTCCCTTACGTTGATTGCTTTTTCTTTTATCACATTACATTTTTTGTTTGTTGAAATTACATGGAAACACCCGTTTTTGCCCAGTGGGAAAGTTGTATTTGACTAAGAAGTTATTAACTAGTTACCGCGGTAACTATTATCTACACTCAAAACAAGAATACATTGAATACAGATGAACGCGAGCAATGACAGAACTGTGTTACCAATTACAGATCAAATAAATACAGCTATCATGACGTGGAGTGACACAGGATTACCTCTGTTTGCATACACTAAAACAGCAACAGATTACATTTATTTACCTGGTTCCTGTGACCCGTTTGTAGTTGTCCTTCGAATAGACTGCCAGGACGCTGACCCCTGAGCCAATGTTTACCAACAACATGGGGAAGGGGTTGTCAAGGCAACACGCTCTCTTGACACAGTTCTCACTCTCTGGATCAGAGGGGTTCTCGAAAAAGTAGCACTTTGGATGGCCATTGAACCCCACTGAGTCCACATAGAGAAGACCATGGATGAGACAGTCCAGTTCATCTAGCTTCTGTAGCTCTAGGTTGGCGATCTGGGAGATGGAAAGCAGAAGATCTATAAGACTATAGGACAGAAAGAGAAACTGGAGTGGTTTTGATATGCAATGGTAACTCCTCCAAGAGCATGAACTGTCTATAACACACCTCAACCAGGCAAGCCTGAACCATCGACACCTACTCCCATCTAATCACATGAGAAACCATGTTGCCTGTAATGATCATGCCACAATATGTTTAACTGACTAATGACATGTAATAACATGCAATAGAACATGAATTCACATCGCCTGTCACTTTCAGTCATTCTCCCTGGCTGACGACACCCAATCGTTCTAGCAACCACCACGCACCGTCCTAAAGTCGTCCTCAAACTTGTACGCCCCTCCGCCGGTGGCACAGAGTGTGGTGTGCAGGCTGGAGAAGTTCTTGTCTCTGCCCATCTGGATGAAGCCCAGCATGTCTTGGGTGGGGAAGCGGATGAAGTGCAGGTTGCCCTTCCGGCCGCACATAGTCAGGTTTTTCAGCTCTAGGTGGACATCGCGGATGCCTGTGTCGCCGTAGGCCACATTGGAGGTCAGGTAGTGGCGGATGCTCTTCAGGCTCTCCACCTCCTCTTGCTCCTCCTCTGCCGTGATGTCCTTAGGCTCAAAGTAAACCAGCTTCACCAGGGTGCCGCCGATGTCCATCCCAAACCAGGGGAAGGCTGGAACAGAAAACAAAAGGTGTTTTGAGAGATTAGTTGGTAGATTCAGGAAAAGCTTAGTCACCGTTGCCTGTAGAAAAGCACTGTTAACCTCTTTTGGAATTGTGCAAAATCCACTATGGGGAAATGCATACTCTCAAAACAGAGGGCTCTAGTATTCTGTCTATGTCACAACTAAGCTATTGCTCCATATAAGTCCAGAAATGAGCTGTGCTAACTGAAACCTACTCAAACCTGTTGCATTTTCTAACTTGATTTCACTGAAGACGAAAGCATTATGGCATATTATGCACACATCATGTCTTCATATTAGTAGATCATTGTGACATGTTTCTCTCTTTTTTTGGAGAGAGGAAGGGAGAGGAAGAGGGTCGTCTTAAATTCACAGCAGTGTGTTTGTTCTGCAACAAAAGATGAGGGCTTTGTTGCCATGGAAACCCCGGCATGGAGAGAAGATTGCCTGGATATCCTGCCTAACTCTCAATGAACTCTTGAGTGTACAGTACAATGAATATGTAGTCAATACATCGGCAGGCAAACTGGTTCAATAGCACTTCATTTGACAGAGGGGTGTATAGCTGCATGCATTGAAGACAGATAAAGACCGCTTCTTACTCCACCGGCCAAATAGTTCCTGGCGCCAAAGTGTAAAATTTGTAAAATTGCTGTTTGTTTGCTTAAATTTGATTCTGCCGAGGTAGCAGGAGATGTAAATAAACAAATACACGAAAGTAAGCAAATATGTATATTTCATCCATTTAAAATAGAGTAAAAACTCCTACCTATTTTTTTTAACAACAAACTTCATTGTGATCCTCAGATCAAGTTGCTTATGGTCAAATACACTTCATACCAAGACTGATAAGTACTATCACTCAGTCCTTATAAATTGTGGGATGATGTCATCACAGCAATAAGGCAGACTATATTCCCCTGACATAGTGACACATTTGTTTTACAGTGTTATATTGAAGACAAAGAAAGATCTGTGCTATTCATGGAGCTGGCTGCTCTGTCAGTTTCTTCAGCCAACTTCCTTAGGCAAGTACTGACGGCTGATTGGTCGAAATTATTTGGCTCTCATATCAGCAGAGATTTCAGCACACCTCCTGACTTTGGAACGACCAATGAAAAATGGCTCGACGGACAACATCAAAGATCTCACAATAACAAAGGGGAGGAGAGAAAGAGAGGCTACAGCTCTATTACCAGAAGGGTTACATTCGTGTAAAATACAAATTATTATTGCATAGTATGATTAAAACATGTATAAATAATACAGAATATGGCGCTTGATTCTTATTGCTTGCTAAATTGTGCATTTCTCATAGACATAAATAGCTTATGGAATGTACTTTGAGAATACAGGAAAACAAATAATTTCTCCACATAGGCGTACAGGCCCATTATTCATTACAGAAGCAGTATCAATAGGAGAATTGGGCGGATAGGCTTCCTTATTTACATTCTTGAAAAAGCCTCGCAACGCGATAAAGCGATATTCTATCCTGCCGCATAATGTCTTAACCCGTTCATTGTGTCATCCAAATAGACTAGATATGGCACCATAGAAAATCTAGGCGACTGTCACTTTGGACACCCAGAGCTATGTGCAATCAATACTTAGGTCGAACCCCCCCTCCCCCCAGTCCCTTTCATTCCTGAGAGGATGCTTTGAAATTGTGTAGGGCATAATTTGACCGAATGTGTCGTTTCAATGTCGTATAATTTTCATAATGCACATAAGTAGCCGATTTTAGACAGCCGACATGATTGACAGCATCGATGCTGAAACAGTGTGGAAACAATTCATATTGTGTCCTACTTACGCGGTCGGTTCTTTTTGCCAGAATCCATTCTTCTCCTGAGTCTGCACCGCTTTGGAGGCGACCCATTATTATGGGCATCCTCCTGAAGATGGTGGACATTTTCAATTCCATTATGGCTACAACCACCACCACTACTACTACTACTACTACTACTACACCCGCCACAACCACTGCTACTGGTTCCGTTTGAACCTAAAACATTGCAGCTCCCGTTGTCAGTTTGTGTAGGCTTGAATCCATTTGTCAAACCATTCTCTTGGCAAGCGCCTGTTCTTTTCTGATCCGATGCTTTGCCATTATCCATTTTTTTTGCGCAGGGAAAGCACTAGCGGGCAGTCTCAGAAAGGCGAAATCAGTCCGCTTTCCTCGGCGATGTTTCTTCAAAAGAATGTCAGGCTATTTGGTAAAGATCTATCACGACGATAAAAAATAATGATGTTTGGTCGATGTGGATAATGGCACAACAACTGCTAGGACGTTTGACTGAGGTCACTGTCTTTATACAATCTATGGGTCACTGTCGGTCATCTTGCTTCATCATGCTCCTCTTGCGGCAGCTTCAGAATTAAAACAGCCAGCAGCCTACGTCATTGTATATAGGCTGTTTCTTACAACCCCCAATTTCCCCTGGGGGTATTATTATTACATTGCTTTATCATGCTCCTCTTGCGGCAGCTTCCGAGTTAAGACAGCCGGCAGCCTATGTCATTGTACAGGCTGTTTCATCAGCCTGGTCTCGGAGCATTTTGTATTATTCTGTACGTAAATCCGAGACACTACTTTTCGTATGATATGTTACATTTGGTATAGTTACATCATTTTACGGTGGATCGGTGGCCATAAAACACCAACGTCTAGCAACCCAAAGGTTGAGAGTTCAAATTTCATCATGGGCAACGTTAGCATTTTAGCTAATTAACAACTTTTCCACTATTACTACTTTTTAGCTACTCTGCAAACTACTTTGCATGTCAACTAAACCTACCCCGAACCCTTTTAGCTAACCCTTCACCTAACCCTTTTAGCTAACCTTACCCTTTAACCAACTCCTAAACTTAACCTTAACCCGGACCCCTAGCCTAGCTAACGTTAGCCACCTAGCTAGTTTTTGTAACATGTCATATGTTTTGCAAATTTTTAAAATATCATACGTTTAGCAAATTCGTAATCGATTGTAGGTTTCACAAATTCGTAAGATAATGTACGTTTTGCAAATTCATAACATATAAAACGAATTGTAATTTGTAACATATCATTGATGGACATCTACAAATTAGTACATAAAATGCGAAATCTCAGATTTATGTACAGAATAATACGAAATCCTCTGAGACCAGGTTGGTTTATTACATTTCTAAATGACTCTTATTGCTGTCTCCCTTGCCCAAATCAGTTACTGTTATATTGTTACACGTAGTCTCTGACATTGCTCATTCTGATCTTTCTTAATTTCAACTATTTTTTTKGGGGGGGGGGGGATTATGTGTGTATTGTTTTTGAAAATTATTATTGCTAGGTATTAGGCCTACTGCCCTGTTGGAGCTAGAAACGCAAGCATTTCGCTGCACCTGCGATAACATCTGCAAATCTGTGTACACAACCAATAACATTTGATTTGATGAACTGACTACGCTAAATTAACAGTGTATTACTGTGTAATTATTCTTGTAGTGTAGCCTATCAGGAACTGGGCTAATTATGTTACATTGTTACACTCTAGGTCTACTTAAGAACAATGCAAAAAGCCTAATTACAATTATAGGCTGTGTTGTATCCTACCTACAAGTAGGCCTAATAAGAACCCAGTACTGCTAGAACAAAAGGTGTGTCCAGTATATTTTTCAAAAACTTAAATAGAAAAAATAGCTATCCTACATTTGATTATGACTACATTTATAGATTTAGGCTACCCAAATTGCCCCTTGCCATTAAAATAGATTAATCCTAAATAGGCTATAATATGCCCTATATAAATGTATGTGTAAAAAAAAAATGATATTGGATGGCGCAGGATGGCGCCAAAGGATGTGTTTCAAAGTGTATCAATCGCCCCCATCCCCCCTCCCCTCCCCACTTCTGTACTATCTCTCTCTCACACCCACTTGGTAAATGTGTTGCTCCGTATAAATAAATAAATAAAGCATGAAATTCTGTGATAGGCCTATGAATACACTTTATTTTGATTGAATAATGTCCAACCAGGCTAGGCTACATCTACGCGGGTTCTTCTGACGTCATCCCGGTATATTCCCTTTCGCCAATAAAACATTTTCTCAGTGAGTTCTTTGCTGCGGTAGCCACTCGGGTGATGATGACCAATGAATCGCATTACATTTGACAATGTATTACAAACCAAGCTTGTTAACCGGAGTCTGTTTATCCTATTACTCTACTCTATCCCATTAACCTGCTGATTTGGCACCGGTGGATGGATAACTGGCCTACCGGGACTGGTCATTTGRAAGTTGTGGAAAAGACAAAGGTATCAATTTAGTTGGGAGGAAATTATCTTTGTGATTTGATGGGTACTCAATGCATTATTAATAACGGATTAATAGCATTATAAGAATGGTTCCAATGAAATAYTATTAATCTTATGAGATCATATTTGACCAAAGACCTGATGAAGGAATTGGCCAGGACCAGCATGACTACAGCGGGGATGGATCCTCGTTTGCTGAGAGCGCCCCAAACAACCATCGCAATTTTGCCAACTCTGAGCTTCACGGAAAATGACACCAGCTGCGGGGAGCAGATTCTTAGCCACGGGAATGTGGAGAAGGTGCTTATCGGAGGAGTTCTCACTGTGCTCACTTTGTTCACTATTTGCGGGAACTTACTTGTGGTGATATCCGTGTGCTTTGTGAAGAAGCTGAAACAGCCCTCCAATTATCTAATTGTCTCTCTGGCCGTGGCAGACCTGTCCATAGCCGTGGCGGTGATGCCCTTTGTCAGCATCACGGACCTCATCGGGGGGCAGTGGATCTTCGGACAGGTGTTCTGCAACGTTTTCATTGCCATGGACGTGATGTGTTGCACTGCTTCGATCATGACCCTGTGTGTAATAAGCATAGACAGGTGAGTCAAGATGCCGTCCCTAATGATAAACCAACAAATCTTTCATTATTGCAAATGTTTTTGATTTTTTCCCAAAACCATTATCTATGCAGGTTAGTCTAATTTATWWAAAAATATATATGTCAACAGCAATTAACACCAAAGTACTTGCGTACATTTTTTTATTCTACCATTGATGAATAATTAAGAATGGATTATCATATGTATACCCAACCCTATACCAGGGATGGCCAACCCTCCTCCTCGAGAGTCACTGGGGTGTGCAGGGTTTTACTCTAAGCCTGCTTTAACACACCTGCTTCTAATGAGCTGCTCATCAGGATCTTGATTAGCAGAATCAGGTGTGTTAAAGCAGGGCTGTAGCAAAAGCCTGCACAGCAGCTCTCCAGGAAGACAGTTGGACACCTCTTGATCTATACTATCCCGTGTGTGCTATATTTCACATTACTTTCATCAGAGACTTCACAATATTTTTAACTAATCTCTTTGCTGTCACAGGTACCTAGGCATAACGAAACCCTTGACCTACCCTGTGCGACAGAGTGGGAGATGCATGGCCAAAATAGTTCTGTCTGTGTGGCTGCTGTCTGCTTCCATCACCCTGCCCCCGTTGTTTGGCTGGGCCCAGAACGTCAACGATGACAAGGTGTGTCTGATCACCCAAGACGTGGGCTACACCATCTACTCCACCGCCGTTGCATTCTACATCCCCATGTCGGTGATGTTGATGATGTACTACCGCATCTACCGAGCAGCCAAGGTGAGCGCCGCCAAGCACACCATCCAAGGCTTCCCCAAGGCGGAGGACGAGCGCAACAGTGTTGACTGCGTGGCAGCGGCCCTGAAACTCCAGAAGGAGGTGGAGGAGTGTGCCAGTTTCTCTCGTCTGCTGAAGAACGACAGGAAAAACATCTCCATCTTCAAGCGGGAGCAGAAGGCGGCCGCCACGTTGGGGATCGTTGTGGGGGCCTTCTCTGTCTGCTGGCTGCCCTTCTTCCTGATGTCCACGGCCAGGCCCTTCATCTGTGGGGTAGAGTGTAGCTGCGTTCCCCTCTGGGTGGAACGGTTTCTCCTCTGGCTGGGCTACGCCAACTCCCTCATCAACCCATTCATCTATGCCTTCTTCAACAGGGACCTGAGGACCACCTACCGTAACATTTTGCTCTGCAGGTACAGGAACATTAACCGCAAACTCTCCGCCGCCAGCATGCACGAGGCCATCAAACTGGCTGAGAGACCAGATCTGGAGATCTAGAACAGTGTTTYTTAAACTTCTCTAACACTTTGCTACACAAGGACCGGCAAACTATGGTTTAGATCAGGGTGCCAAACATACGACTGCGGCCTGTGGGTGGTTTGAGTAAAAAAACAACCTCAATGTACCTACATTTTTACAGTCTCTTCACTCTGTCCATCTTGTTAACAATCCTCAAAACGAAAGCCTAACAGTCAGGGAGCATCAAAATTACAAAAATGAGGCGCAAAATGAGTTTGACAACCCTGGTTTAAATGAAAACTTGGGCTTGACATATGACTAAATTGGAGCAGATAACCATCTGTGGTCCACAGGTCCACAGACCATGGGTTGAAAAAACTACTCTAGACTGAGGAATCCTATTCAGTTCATGAGTAGAGAAGGCTACATGCATGTGTATAGAATAACTGACATTATTGTTCATACCTGGCACACACAAGAACATTAGATCCACATCTTGTCAGGTTATACACAGTACATTTTGAAGTGTTCATTTCACTTAAAGACCTCATTTTAACACTACCTCAGATAACATATAGTCCCACTCTACAGAGTGTAAAAAGTACTTTGATTGTAGTGTTACATTTTGAGTGTTAATGTAACAATTCATATTATAAAATATTAACATTTCATTACACGTGCCACTGTTACAGTAAGTGATTTTGGGTGTTGTTTTAACACTATTTGGTGTAAAGCCTAATTTGCATATTTCCCATTGTGCCTTTTCTTTTCAATTGAATTGTAGCGTTACCACCCATGACTGTATTTGTTAGTGACAAAGACATGGTTGTTGAATTCTTTCCTCTTAAAGACCTGTTATAATAAAAAAATTAACTTTATGACAATACATTACATATATCATAAGGCTTTAATATGATGGCCTAGTTTTACGCTAACAAATCCTGGTTTACAAATTACAGGCCACATCAGGCCTGCAAGTCCAATTATGCTGACTGGCAAAGTCATGTGTAATTCCTTTTTTAAATTCAGCCAGTTAGGATATCCAACAGTTGGAATTTCTATTTACCCTCAACCTGCATTCAGAATGACTACCAGGGTTAGCAACCTGGTCTCAGAGCATTTCGTATTATTCTGTATGTAAATYTGAGACACTCTGTTTAGTATGATATGTTACGTTTGATATGGTTACATAAGACAGATGGTTACTTAATGCAAAAACAAAAGGACGGTGGTTGGTCGGGCATATAACACGGGATGAGTGGGCGTAAAACATGAACATCAGGCAACCTAAACAACTTTGCAACAACTTGTTGCAACAAATGGCTATAATATTTGCAACAAATGTTAGCTAACCCTTCAGCAAACCCTAACACTAACTTTAACCCTTTAACCTAACTCCTAAACCTTAACCCTAACCCCTAGCCTAGTTAACGTTAGCAAGCTAGCTAACGTTAGCCACCTAGCTAGAATTCATAACATATCATACATTTTTCAAATTTGTAACATCTGGTAAATTTTTGAAATTCGCAACATATAATACGAATTGTAATTAGAACCACATAATATCAAATGGGTGATGGACATCCACAAATGAATACATAACATATGGAACGCAACCTATCATACCAAATGTGTGCCTCAGATACAGAATAATACAAAAGAGTCAAATCAAATTTCATTTGTCACATACATATGTTTAGCAAATGTTATTGCGGGTGTAACAAATTGCTTGTGTTTGGTCTTAGACCAGGTTGGGGTTAAGAGATCTAAAAAAGGAGACTAACTAAACCATATAGACCGGAACAACCATTTCACTAATGGGTGCAATAAATTMAACTAGTTGATTGGATTAGTTTAGAAACATGTATGTTATTTATCTTTGTATAACATAAGATTAATCAATCAATCAATGTACATGCAAAAACACAGATATTAAAACAATCCACAAAAAAACTGCCTGCATAGCATGCTGGGAAATATGATAATGATGGTTGTGGTTTTGATGGGACTGTTTTACTCTCCACAGTGTAAAACAATAACTCTGGTTATTAACACCAACACTGGGGTTCTTTTACACSAATGAGTGTTAATTTCACTCTAACAGAGGGAATTTAAAGGTGCATTATGCAGAAATTGCTCCACCTTTTCCTGGTTGCTAAAAATATTGTGTTTGAAGCTGGGGTACAAAACMGAACGTAAAAAACAAAACTTAAAAATGGGAAGCATAAAAATATTTGGTCATGTCGCCCAACAAGTTACATGTTCCAGCTTTAACTCCTGAAACTATTGTGTGCTGTAGCTTGGAAAATAAATAAATATRACTCTGGATGACAACATAATGATGTTTGTTTCCAACATTAGGGCTGTTTTCCTAAAACCGTTAAATACGGTTTGTGTTTTGTTTCCTTGCCAAGATAYTAACGAGTATTGTGATACTAGTATCGTCCCGGCCCTAACTGAAATGCACATAACATTTGTAGATAACATAGCACACTATTGTATTTGATGACAGGGCAAATAATAGTCCACGACTGTGACAGGACAAAATGATGCTGTCATGTTATTTTGTTTTATATATCTCTGTGTATTTGGTACTTGAAATTGAAATCATTCTCAGTGCATAAAGTTCGTGTGAGTAATGTACTTGGTTWAAAAAAAMWAAAATGTCAGAGTTTAACAACATCCGACACAGATGGTGAGTCATGCTTCCAGTTGTGTATTGAGTAACAGGTAAATTATTGTGTGTTCAAGGAACAACCTTCGAAACCATGTGAAATTGTAATTATTATGTATAGAATGTTGACCAATATCAGAAAGTCATGCAACACATTCATGTTAGTAACCTACTTATAGCTGAATAGTATAACAGTTGTTGATATGGACGTTTGGTTAAATTTACCATGTAAGTTTGTTCATTTGTTCATTTATATCAGCTTTTTTCGACTTGTGTAATAACAAGAAGGAACACGTTGCACAGTATGTACTGATGTGTTGATTAACATTTTTGGTAGCATTCATTTTTTTTGCCTCATAGTTTTGCATTGAAATGGTTTATATTTTACATCAATACACTAAGTCAATACATCATGTTACAATTCTACATGTTGGTCATTTGACAGTGACGTGCTTGTTTCATGCCAAAGCCTAGTCAAACAACGTATCTAAATGTTGAAGAACCAAAAGGAACACAATGTACTAGAAAAGACCAGAGGATCATAGATCTCTCCTCCCACAGGTGATCAGCATGTTCCTCTTGTCCCTCCACACAACCATCTGATAGGACTGCTGGTCACAAGCTTTAATGTGGAAACGTGATGGGCAGAGCTGTACTCACCAGAGGAGATTAKTATAATTATTAGAACCAAGGCATTAATTGTCTTGCTGGGAGAAAGGCGGGGGAGGGCGCAGACTAGAGTCAGACTAAGCAGGTGCCTCTCATTCCATTCGTCAGGCACAACAACAGATGGCTGCCAGTAAATCAACAAGCGGTGGTCGTGCTGACTGTAACAGTAAGACGTGGGCACTTTCCCTCAAAACAGCCTCAATTCGTCGGGGAATGGACTACAGTACAAGGTGTTGAAAGCGTTCCACGGGGATGCTGGCCCATGTTGACTCCAATGCTTYCCACAGTYATGTCAAGTTGGCTGGATGTCCTTTGGGTAGTGGACCATTCTTGATACACACGGGAAACTGTTGAGAGTGAAAAACCCAGCAGCGGTGCAGTTCTTGACACACTCAAACCGGTGCGATTGGCACCTACTAAATACCATACCTCGTTCAAAGGCACTTAAACCTTTTGTCTTGCCCATTCACCCTCTGAAAGACGCACACACACAATCCATGTCTCAATTGTCTCAAGGTTAAAAAAAATCATTCTTTAACCKGTCTCCTCCCCTTCATCTACACTGAATGAAGTGAAATGAAGTGGGTGACATCCATAAATGATCATAGCTTTCACCTGGTGAGGTATCTTTGTTTTTGACCACTGGATGTATAATGAGTCTCAGATTGAGGGGGAATGAATTCAGGGGACTCAGCTGCCGCATGGATCACTGCTTCCAAAGCAATTGGCTTGGCTGGTTCTTTAAAGTGGCATTTGTTTTGAGGTTTGAATCATAGACCAGTGAGGGACAGCTTCATTTACAGAATTGTTATTATCCTGTGGCGCACCCTATAGATCATCAATAATAAATAGCAAATCTGCTGGAGAATTTTAGATACCTCCATTCTCCCGTGCTAGGTTGTGAACAGAGCTACCACTGACGCACATATGACCTTAAAACAACAATTGCATCATGCATCATGATGAGACAGTGGAACTGCAAGAAGATATTACCGCAACTTGAAAACCGCATGGGAGAGCTATTAAGACCACTTACCTTTCCAAAGGAAAGACAGAGAGGAACACGCAGTGGGATTACATGAGGACAAACAATAATAAAGCAATAGAGGTTAAATGATAATCAAATCAAATTTGATTTGATTTGATGCTCGAGTTGAAGCCACTACAATGAATCTGTCTCTGACAATAAGCAAGCTTTGTACTCTCTCCGGCCTTTTATTGCTCAAGCAGATATCAGGGACTGTGCCCTCTGAGTAAATGAAATGTATCTTTGGCTACAGTGACAGTAGCATCACTGAGACAGTGAGGATAATGGAACCAAGGTGTGAAAAAAATGACCTTGAGTTTATTGTTCATCTTGTTCCTAGATGCACTTGCACCATAAATCTCTTTGAATTATCCCCAAAAATTGATTGATTCATCCTCTTAAATGACCCAATAATTTTTCCTTTTTCAATGACCCAATGCTAAGTTGACCAGTACTACAGAGAGAAGGAAAGCCACAGAATTGAGTTAAGGACAGAGGTTGTTTCCTCATGTGCCTCTTGAGGGGTAATGCTCAGTGATAGTGGGTGGGAGTGCTGGATGGACATTGCATTCTTGAGAAATTGCCCTACCTGGCGGGTCCTTTTTTAAACTTCTGTTAATAATTCTCAATCATTAACACTTTTAAAGAGCCCAAAACGTTGAATTCCGGTTGGTCCACAGTCCACACTCTGAATTCCAGCCCAGATATGCACATTCAAGGTATAACTGCAGTATGACAAATGGCATTTCATGAAATAGCATGCCACATTAAATCCTCTCTGTGGGAAAAATAAGATATTGCTCGTTACTACTAACAAGGTTTCCATCCAATTTTTTTGTGCGAGTAAAGTACATGTCGGATAAAAAGTAATGACAGGCCTGATGAAAATTTGGTGGTAAACTTTCCAAAAGTCGACAAAACAAAATACGCCAGACAGGGTGGGATCTTTTGGTGTCTGTAAATAAATTATGTGAGAAATGTCGGTGGAAACGCTTTTATGCTCAAATATTTATTTAATAATCATATTGAAGTAAACTTGGAGTCATGTGATGAAAGCATTCAGTTGATTAGGCTACAGATGAAAGTTGATTCATACCACCTGGTATGGCAACTGCTCGGCATCCGACCGTAAGACGCTACAGAGGGTAGAGCGTACGGCCCAATACATCACTGGGGTCAAGCTTCCTGCCACCCAGGACCTACAGTACCAGTCATAAGATAGGACACACTGTCACATGGAATGACGCTGGAGAGACGAAGCAGGTACGGGGAGTAAAACATTTAATAAATAACGGACATGGAATGAGAAAGGAACAGCGTCAGCAAACAGGTAACACAAACAAAAGACAATCAATGCAGCAGCGGGGAACAGAGCTGGGGAACTGACAAATATAGGGGAGGTAATAAACAGATGATGAGTGAGTCCAGGTGAGTCCAATATTGCTGATGCGCGTGACGAGGGAAGGCAGGTGTGCGTAATAGATGATAGGAGTGAGTGATGCGAGAGCAGACGTGACACCTACTCATTGAAGGGTTTTTCTTTATTTTTACTATTTTCTACATTGTAGAATAATAATGAAGACATCAAAACTATGAAATAACACATATGGAATCATGTAGTAACAAAAAAAGGTCTTAACAAATATTTTATAGTAGCCAACCATTGCTAATGACAGCTTTGCACACTCTTGGCATTCTCACAACCAGYTTTACCTGGATTGCTTTTCCAACAGTCTTGAAGGAGTTCCCACATATGCTGAGCAATTGTTGGCTGCTTTTCCTTCACTCTGCAGTCCAACTCATCCCAAACATCTCAATTGGGTTGAGGTCGGGTGATTGTGGAGGCCAGGTCATCTGATGCAGCACTCCATCACTCTCCTTGGCCAAATAGCCCTTACACAGCCTGTGGGTGTGTTGTGTCATTGTCCTGTTGAAAAACAAATAATAGTCCCACTAAATTCAAACCAGATGGGATGGCGTATTGCTGCAGAATGCTGTGGTAGCCATGCTGGTTAAGTGTGCCTTGAATTCTAAATAAATCACTGACAGTGTCACCAGAAAAGCRCCCCCCACACCATCACACCTCCTCCTCTATGCTTCACGGTGGGAACCACACATGCGGAGATCATCCGTTCACCTACTCTGCGTCTCATAAAGACACGGCGGTTGGAACCAAAAATCTCAAATTTGGACTCATCAGACCAAAGGACAGATTTCCACTGGTCTAATGTCCATTGCTCGTGTTTGTTGGTCCAAGCAAGTCTCTTCTTATTGGTGTCCTTTAGTAGTGGTTTCTTTGCAGAAATTCGAACATGAAGGCCTGATTCACGCAGAGTCCTCTGAACAGTTGATTTTGAGATGTGTCTGTTACTTGAACTTTGTGAAGCATATATTTGGGATGTAATTTCTGAGGCTGGTAACTCTAATGAACTTATCCTCTGCAGCAGAGGTTACTCTAGGTCTTCCATTCCTGTGGCAGTCCTCATGAGAGCCAGTTTCATAGTTTTTGCGACTGCACTTGAAGAAACTTTGAAAGTTTTTGATATTTTCCGGATTGACGGACCTTGTCTTAAAGTAATGATGGACTGTCGATTCTCTTTGCTTATTTGAGCTGTTCTTGCCGTAATATGGACTTAGTATTTTACCAAATATGGCTATCTTCTGTATACCTCCCTACCTTGTCACAACMCAACTGATTGGCTAAAACGCATTAAGAAGGAAATAAATTCCGCAAATTAACAAGGCACACCTAATAATTGAAATGTATTCCAGGTGACTACCTCATGAAGCTGGTTGAGAGAATGCCAAGAGTGTGCAAAGCTGTCAAGACAAATGGTGGCTACTTAGAAGAATCTCAAATATAAAATATATTTTGATTTGTTTAGCACTTTCTTGCTTACTACATGATTCCATATGTGTGATTTCATAGTTTTGATGTCTTCACTATTATTCTACAATGTAGAAAATAGTAAAAATGAAGAAAAACCATTGAATGAGTAGGTGTGTCCAAACTTTTGACTAGTACTGTATATACTAGGAGGTGTCAGAGGAAGGCCCAAAAAATTGTCAAAGACTCCAGTCACCCAAGTCATAGACTGTTCTCTCTGCTACCGCATGGCAAGCAGTACCGGAGCGTCAAGTCTAGGTCCAAAAGGCTCCTTAACAGCTTCTACCACCAAGCCATAAGACTGAGGAACAATTAATCAAATGGCCACCCGGACTATTTACATGGACCCCCCCTTTTGTTTTTACACTGCTGCTACTCGCTGTTTATTATCGATGCATAGTCACTTTACCCCGACATCCATGTACAAATTACCTCGACTAACCTGTACCCCCACACATCGACTCTGTACCGGTACCCCCTGTATATAGCCTCATTATTGTTATGTAATCTTATTATGTTACTTTTTTTATTACATTTTTTACCTTAGTTTATTTAGCAAATATTTTTCTTAACTCAAATTCTTAAACTGCATTGTTGGTTAAGGGCTTGTAAGCATTTCACAGTAAGGTCTACACTTGTTGTATTCGGCGCATTTGACAAATAAAATTTGATTTGAAGTTATGATGAACTTCACAGAGTGGTGAAGGTGAAAGTGCAGGGTGACATATTCTGCTGACATGATCATCGATGATTGGCTGCTGTTTGACCAATACAAATATTCTTGCTCTTTTGTTCACAATAATCTCATATAGGCTATACCTGCACTGTATCTGTGAGCTGTTGGCTAGAGCGCATGTGCTAATACAAGAGTGGGCATACTTGCTATATAACAATTTTGGGGGGGGAGAAAATCATCTTTAGAGTTGAAAATGCGATGAAAGCCCCATTTAACTTGTTKTTTTTTTTGGTACATGGGAATTTAACCGCAAATTAGTTTTTTTATGTTCACTACGTCATCATGCACAGCCTTTTATCCACAAGTCAATTTGATGGAAAAACATCTCTGGTAGGAAAATGCGCATATTGTTTTTAGGTGGATTTTTGCATATTCGCATCCTTGCTGGAATATCCTTTTTAATTTACCTTTCCACTTTATAGGGCAGAGATGGAATGTCCACGGGGCAGGCAGCATCACAAAATCCTCTTCTAGGGTAGACGTTTATGCTCTAATTTCTCAGTCTAATCAACATCCTAATAAATCAGACCTTATTATAATTAGACTTTWAAAAAAAAGAAGTAGAGGGGAAGTTGGGGCTTAATTTAAGTAAAAATCCTGCAGACACGTGGTGCATGGTGCTCCCGTGGGCCATGTCTTGAAGCAGTGTCTACTCCCCTCCACCCATGGTGAGGTAAACATGGGCAGGGCCGTGGCGCTCAGAGACAAAAGACTCTCAGGTCCAATAAATCATACAGTCCAGTGGAATATTCCCCCATGCATTTAGAGAAGCAGACCTGTGTATTAATAGACCACCACTAGCGGAGTTCTGACACAAATTGGACATGAAGCTCGCTGAAGATTCTCATTAGGTGGAGAATGAAGAAGGTGACACTGGGTGTTAGGATCGTCAGATAGAGGGTGTACATGCAATCCGTCATCGGCATCATTACCATTGGATGAGTGTGGGTGGAACAGKCTGGTAGCAGCACCTTCTGTGAACTGTGGACAACATGTAGGGGTTATGTATTGACCATTACTTGACCATTACTCAAATGGATAGAAATCTCTGTAAATGATGTAACATGGCTGAAACCTCCCAGGCCTCCCTGTGTCTGTCCATCTGTCCAGTGTCTCACTGCCACCCAGACCTCTGTCCTTTGCCCTGCGGACTCTGGGGGACATTGAGAGGAAGTGTGACAATGTGATTAATTCCAAGTGACAAAAGTCAGGGATAAACAGCTGACAGCAAAATTCTGAAGGTAATGCACTCAGAAAAGCCGTACTTCATCCGTATTGAATTCGTCACACTTGGAGATGAGATTGAATTAAATCTATACATTTTCATCGCTTTTTTCTTGTAGGTGCAAACAGGATTCATTGGATGACTTATTTTAATACACAAGGGACTGATAGACTAGATTGAATAGTTCAGATTTGCGATCAGTCAAATAAGACAAGTTATTTCACCCTATTTAGAGACAGAGAAAGAACAATGACATGTACTGTTCCAACATAATAATTTCCTCATGGCAATAGCACTTCATGCAAATTCAATGTCAAATGCGGAGCAATGGTGGGTAATCAGGCACTAATCTATTTTAGATGGCATGATCAACTGAGAACCAAATGAAATTATAGCTCCTTCAGTGTATTTCAAGGTCCTGCTATGCATGTTGGATAGCAGAGATCACAGATCTAATTGTGCTATTATGTCGTCTCGCCTGCCCAGCAGATGCCTGGTTGGAAGTACACTTAACGAAAATATAAACACAACATGCATGAGTTACAATTCATATAAGGATATCAGTTCATTGAAATAAATTCATTAGGCCCTAATTTATGGATTTGACATGGCTGGGAATACACATATGCATTTGTTGATCACAGATACGGTACACGTCGATCTASAGCATCCCAAACATGCTCAATGGGTGATTCGTCTGGTGAGTATTCAGGCCATGGAAGAACTGGGACATGTTCGGTTTTCAGGAATTGTGTACAGATCCTGGCGACATGGGGCTATGCATTATCATGCTGAAACATGAGGTGATGGCAGTGGATGAATGGCACGACAATGGCCCACATGATCTCGTCACGGTATCTCTGTGCATTCAAATTGCCATCGATAAAATGCAATAGTGTTCATTGTCCGTAGCTTATGCCTGCCCATACCATAACCACCATGGGGCACTGTTCACAACATTGACATCAGCAAACCGCTCGCCTACACGATGCCACACACACACTGTCTGCCATCTGCCCGGTACAGTTGAAACTGGGATTCATCTGTTAAGTGCTCACTTCTCCAGCATGCCAATTGCCATCGAAGGTGAGCATTTGCCCACTAAAGTATGTTACAACGCCGAACTGCAGTCAGGTCAAGACCCTGGTGAGGATGACGAGCACACATATATGAGCTTCCCTGAGACGGTTTCTGACAGTTTGTGCAGAAATTCTTCGGGTGTACAAACCCACAGTTTCATCAGCTATCCGGGTGGCTGGTCTCAGATCATCCTGCAGTTGAAGAAGCCAAATGTGGAGGTCCTAGGCTGGCGTGGTTACACATGGTCTGCGGTTGGAGGCAGTTTATGGTAGAGAAAATAACATTCAATTCTCTGGCGACAGCTCTGGTGAACATTCCTGCAGTCAGCCATCAAAACTTCAGACATCTGTGTGTGACAAAACCGCACATTTTGGAGTGGTCTTTTATTTTTCCCAGCACAATGGGGAAAATCTGTTTATTCAGTTTTTGATATGCCACACCTATCAGGTGGATGGATTATCTTGGCTCACAAACAGGGATGTAAACAAATGTGTGCATAAAATATGCGAAAAATAATATWTTTGTGCATATGGAACATTTCTGGCCTCTTTTATTTCAGCTCATGAAACGTGGGACCAACACTTTACATGTTGCGTTTATATTTTTTTTCAGTGTATATTACCACACTCTTATTTCATTGAGGTCTCTGGACAGCCCCATCAACTGAGACACTGTAGGCCACCAAGCTCAAATATAGATCTTCAAAGATGAGCTCTACTATCTTATATGTCTTATATCATTACCAATAAGATTTGTTTTTACCACGTTGACATTGCCGATAAAAGGTACATATCAAATCTGTACAGTAAATTAAAACAATGTCATGGAAAGTAGTACGTCTTCATCACTAGCGTGTCATTTTAATGAGGCCATAGCAAACTGGGCCGATCAGAGGAGGACCTCCACACAGCACATACCAGCCGGTTCTCACACACACCCTGTGGAATCCTAATCAGAACATCAAGGCTGCTGCAGACCCCAGACCAGACAGCATGACAAGGTTGTTACAGACCCCCCCCCCCCCCCCCAAGGCCCCACCAGTGTCCAATTCCGCATTAACAAGTTCAGATGATGATCATATAACCACTGCAACAAACGTGTCAACAAAAACATTAATCAGTGTGGTGGGGCGTCTGTGCTGCACTGCCTGCAGTGTCTTGTTTGAATATCAGGCGACCTAGTTTAGACAAAAAATGTACAGGGCATGTTGCTAGTGTCCTATGAACAATTAACATTGCCCGCACTTCTATAGACATTTAAAAAGTATCTCCCGCTTTGCTGCTTGGCTGCATTCAGTGTTAATTTGGCTAGTTCTGAATCTCTAAAAACGAACGGGCAGAACGCAAATAAAAACTTGTTACGTTCCCAAATAATGTTGCTCAGACAGAAGGGAGAACAAACAAAGAATCACTGAACAACAACCAAAACGAAACTGATGGGGTTTTATGAGGGGTTCTGAAAGACACTCATGAGGGTGTCCGCTGAAAGTTGCACAGCAACAACAATTGGGACCTAAAAGACACCCGCCATGAGCGCCCACAAAATGTGCCTAAGTTGAGGCCAACCAAAAGAAAAACCCACACCAAACTTCAAGACAGGAAGCAAACCAAAAAGGTGGAGCAAAACAAAATGATTGTTTGCCACTCTTAAATAGCACCTAGGCCAGCCCAGCTGAAATACCTTCCCACCAATGAGATAACAACCAGCAAAGGTGTAGCACATACTGACTAAATCTAGAATCGGCTTCCTATTTCGCAACAAAGCCTCCTTCACTCATGCCGCCTAACATACCCTCGTAAAACTGACTATCCTACCGATCCTTGACTTCGGCGATACAAAATATCCCCCAACACTCTACTCAGCAAACTGGATGTAGTCTATCACAGTGCCATCAGTTTTATCACCAAAGCCCCATATACTACCCACCACTGCAACCTGTATGCTCTCGTTGGCTGACCCTCACTACATATCCGTCGCCAAACCCACTGGCTCCAGTTCGTCTATAAGTCTTTGCTAGGTAAGGCCCCGCCTTATCTCAGCTCACTGGTCATCATAGCAACACCCACCTGTAGCACGCGCTCCAGCAGGTATATTGCACTGGTCATCCCCAAAGCCAACACTKCCTTTGGCCGCCTTTCCTTACAGTTCTCTGCTGCCAATGACTGGAACGAATTGCAAAAATCTCTGAAGCTGGAGTCTTATATCTCCCTCTCTATCTTTAAGCATCAGCTGTCAGAGCAGCTTACCGATCACTGTACCTGTACACAGCCAATCTGTAAATAGCACACCCGACTACCTCATCCCCATATTATTACTTACCCTCTTGCTCTTTTGTACCCCAGTATCTCTATTTGCACATCATCATCTGCACATCTAATAACTCCAGTATTATTGCTAAATTGTAATTAGTTTCACGTCAATGGCCTATTTATTGCCTACCTCCCTACTCTTCTACATTTGCACACACTGTACATAGATTTTTCAATTTTTCTTTTCTTTTGTGTTATTGACTGTACGTTTGTTTATGTGTAACTCTGTGTTGTTTTGTTTTATCTTTATCGCACTGCTTTGCTTTATCTTGGCCAGGTCGCAGTTGTAAATTAGATTTTGTTCTCAACTGGCCTACCTTGTTAAATAAAGGTGAAATTTAAAATTTAAAACAGTAAATTGAGCTTTCCTCATAGTCTCGAGGAAGACCATAGTTAACGGTGACAGCAGCAGCCACAGGCAGAACATCACTACCAGTTTACACTGACTTCTCCGCCCAATCATAGCGGGTTAAGTATGGTTTCAACATGTTAACATGACACAGGCGGGTGTTCTTCCTGCGCTCCGGTGTGGCAATGATGTAATCCAGGTTACCAATTTTTTTTTACTATGCGGTAAGGGCCTGAAAAGCGAGCCTGCAATGGTGACCCCAGAATGGGCAACGAAACCAGGACTTGGCCACATCGAAATTGTCTCAGGGTCTCGGGCCTTTCGATTGTACCAAACTTTAATTTTCATTTGCGTCTTCTCCAGATTATCACTGGCAAACTCACAGGCGTGGTGTAATCTGCATCGAAAAGCGCTAATGTTCTCCAACAGATTCGTTTTTGTGTTTAAGGTGTCGTCCTGCAACAAGCTYTCTCTCAGCAAACTCAAAGGACCTCTGACATGATGTCCAAACACGAGTTCATTCGGACAAAAACYGAGAGATTCCTGAATAACCTCCTGCGCTGTAAACAGCACAAGAGGAACCTCTTCATCCCAGTCTTTCTCAAACTCAAAGCAGTAAACTCTCAACATAGACTTCAAA
Organism: Salvelinus sp. IW2-2015; assembly: GCF_002910315.2. Lineage (NCBI taxonomy): Eukaryota > Metazoa > Chordata > Actinopteri > Salmoniformes > Salmonidae > Salvelinus > Salvelinus sp. IW2-2015. The sequence goes on along the minus strand of NC_036848.1, from coordinate 33,193,470 downwards.
GTCTGATGAAATCTCTCAAGAGCACTTTGAGAGTCAAGGCCTTAACAATACTGGGAGCSGTGATTTTCCTCATTGGAATGGCCTCAGGAAAACAAGCTGGAGCACACATTATGGTTAAGAGAAACTGGTTACCAATCTTGGCTTTGGACAAAGGACCAATACAATCCACCAGAACCCTGCTGAAAGGTTGGTCAAAAGCAGGAATAGGCTGCTATGGTGCAACCAGTACAGCTTGGTTCAGTTTACCCATCCACTGACAAACGTGACACGATTTACAGTAAGCCACAACATCCTGTTTCAGACCAGGCCAGAAGAAGTTATGCAACATACGGTCATACGTCTTGTTGACCCCAAGAGGGCCTGCCATACTACCATCATGCCAACCTCAGTATGTCTTGTCGAAGTGTAACTGGAAAGACAATTTGAGATACACTGGGCCAATCGTCTTGCCCAGAAGTAGCGTGAGAACATAATTTCCTCATTAGAACMCCATCTCTGTCAAAGTAACCCTCACAAACTTCATCAAACTCCTCCTCCGGATATATTTCAGCAAAAAGAGGGTAGAGGGGAAAATCTTTACTCTGTTCCACAATCAGCTGCTTCCTAGAGATCGAAGTGTGAACTTTAGGGACCCTCTCTTCCTTTGGGGTTTTCAAAGGAGGAAACTCAGGAGGTTTAGCAAAATCAGGATCACCCATAAAGGTATCGGACAGATCGACCATGGTGGAATCGCTGACATCCTGCAGAACACTAGACCTTCTTAGACATACCACGTGTAACGGCACATGCTGGGAACAATCTAGGGTACTTTTCTGATAACCCATCAGGTTTCTCTACTCTTGATTCTTACAAATGGCAGGATTCGGCACAACCTTCCCTCCAGCCAAATCATTTCCCAAAAAGAATGATACTCACTTCACCGGTAGGCTAGGCCTCACTCCAACAACAACGGAAACAAGAAATAAGATCAGACTCGAGTTCCACATTATACAAAGGAACTTCCATGCAACCCATCCCCACACCTTGTACCAACACACTGTAAACAGTTGCTGAAGTGTCAGACAAAGACAAAACACCCCCCTTAGTGAGTCTGCCAGATCTGAAGCAGTAGGGATGACCAAGGATGTTCTCTTGATAAGTGCGTGAATTAGATAATTTTCCTGTCCTGCTAAGCATTTAAAATGTAACTAGTACTTTTGGGTGTTAGGGAAAATGTAAGGAGTAGAAAGTATATTTTTTTCTTTAGTAATGTAGTGAAGTAAAAGTAGTCAAAAATATAAATAGTAAAGTACAGATACCCCAAAAAATGACTTAAGTAGTACYTAAAAGTATTTTTACTTAAGTACTTTACACTACTGGTTAAAAGGTCCCCTAACAACCGGCTGAAATGCCACAGAGGCACCAATTCCAATCATTCCATATGTAAGGTGAAAGGAAATTAAAGGCCGATTTACCTAACTCTCTAGACACCAAAAGAGTCTCCAGAGTTAACCAACCCTGTGAACGGGTTTGATAACTTGTAATTTTAAATCTTAACAGCGATGTTAGGTAAGTCGGAAGTTTGTGGAGCAGGGCTTTGTWAACAAAAATAACGTAATAATGTGGGTTTGTGCCTTGGGGGAGATCTTCGTGGGCTATACTCAGGATAGTAAGTTGGTGGTTGAAGATATCCCTCTAGTGGTGTGGGGGCTGTACTTGGGCAAAGTGGGTGGGGTTATATCCTGCCTGTTTGGCCCTGTCCCGGGGTATTGTTGAACGGGGCCACAATGTCTCCCGACCCCTCCTGTCTCAGCCTCCAGTATTTATGCTGCAATAGTTTGTGTCGGGGGGCTAGGATCAGTCTGTTATATCTGGAGTATTTCCCCTGTCTTATCCAGTGTCCTGTGTGAATTTAAGTATGTTCTCTCTAATTCTCTCTCAACTGTTCTGCCTGCAGCTATGGAACCCTGACCTGTGAGAKAATTTATTTTATTTTACTTGATTTCACCTTTATTTAACCAGGTAGGCAAGTTGAGAACAAGTTCTCATTTACAATTGCGACCTGGCCAAGATAAAGCAAAGCAGGTCRACACATACAACAACACAGAGTTACACATGGAGTAAAACAAACATACAGTCAATAATACAGTAGAAAAATAAGTCTATATACAATGTGAGCAAGTGAGGTGAGATAAGGGAGGTGAAGGCAAAAAAAAAGGCCATGGTGGCAAAGTAAATACAATATAAGCAAGTAAAACACTTGAATGATTGATTTGCAGTGGAAGAATGTGCAAAGTAGAGATAGAAATAATGGGGTGCAAAGGAGCAAAATAAATAAATAAATAAATACAGTAGGGAAAGAGGTAGTTGTTTGGGCTAAATTATAGATGGGCTATGTACAGGTGCAGTAATCTGTGAGCTGCTCTGACAGCTGGTGCTTAAAGCTAGTGAGGGAGATAAGTGTTTCCAGTTTCAGAGATTTTTGTAGTTCCTTCCAGTCATTGGCAGCAGAATGATGCTATGGAAAGCCAACTGAATTTAACTCCTGAGGTGCTGACCTGCTGCACCCTCTACAACCACTGTGATTATTATTATTTGACCCTGCTGGTCRTCTATGAACATTTGAACATCTTGGCCATGTTCTGTTATAATCTCCACCCGGCACAGCCAGAAGAGGACTGGCCACCCCTCATAGCCTGGTTCCTCTCTAGGTTTCTTCCTAGGTTCTGGCCTTTCTAGGGAGTTTTTCCTAGCCACCGTGCTTCTACACCTGCATTGCTTGCTGTATGGGGTTTTAGGCTGCGTTTCTATACAGCACTTTGTGACATCAGCTGATGTAAGAAGGGCTTTATAAATACATTTGATTGATCTGGCCAGGTCACAGTTGTAAATGAGAACTTGTTCTCAACTGGCCTACCTGGTTAAATAAAGGTGAAATAAAATACATTTAAAAAATCTACGTGACTTAAAAGATGTCTAGCCAACCTTTAGGTAAATAATACAGTGCTGAGTCTTCTGTGATAAAGCGAAGGGCGCTATGAAAAATGGCATCCAAGGGTTAAAGAGTAGAGGCATCTGCACTTTGATAAATAGTGTTGTGGAATTTCTTATAATGGACACTCAAAGTCAATATTAAATGAATTACTCTTTATTGTCAGCAAGCTGGAGAGGTCAGAGTCAAACTTATATCTTAAGTGAGATCTAAAAGGGTGTTCCTTAAATAGTGCCTTTATACGGCTATATAAAAACCTACATAAACATGATTCATTGGATTGGTTCCTACATGTGACTGGCTCAGTCTCATACCTTAACTTAAAAAACATATTCTGGGCGTTCTGCCAGATGGTCCTACGGAGGGGGTCATGACGGCCCTCCCTCGTATCTTTACCAGACACAGGCAGGAACCAAGAATTGTTTATTACACCAAAGATAAGATGCACAAAGTAACATTTTCTTCCCAATAGTATCATCATAATCAAGAAGAGGTAGAAAGGTTGACTACACAATCTGCTTCCTGCTGACTAGAGAGAGACAAGATCTGTTTCTGTAAAAAAAAATACACGTGCCATTGGAACACAGGAGTGATGGTTGCTGATAATGGGCCTCTGTACGCCTATGTAGATATTCCATAAAGAATCTGCTGTTTCCAGCTACAATAGTCATTTACAACATTAACAATGTCTACACTGTATTGCTGATCAATTTKATGTTATTTTGATGGACAAACAAATTAGCTTTTCTTTCAAAAACAAGGRCATTTCTAAGTGACCCCAAACTTTTGAACGGTAGTGTACAGTACCAGGAAACTTTTATAAAGTCCTCCAAGTGACTTTAAATCAAGGTCAATTGGGAAATGGAAATAGGGTGAGGTAATTCAGTCTCAGATGGCCATCATGTTAATGACAAGGTTAGCACATCCTTAACGCCATAAGCAATCTTAATGTTTCAGTTCAGCTGTCCATAAACTAAAACTTGTCTCCAAAGCTTCCTCAACCCAACTTCAAATGCATCAGCAAACATTTCCTCTGTATGCTGAAATAAGCAAAGCCATTTTTTTTCAAGTGTCAGGGAGTTACATGGTAATAGAATTCAGAAACATTTTCAATTACGAAATGGAATGACTGGGCAAATAAGATGAGAGAATCAAACTGCATCCCAGAACTCAGGATGAGGATATGACTCAACTCCAAATGCATGTTTTCCCCGGATGAATGTGAAAGGCCAATTTAATACCTTATTTATTTATTGGATGGAAGACRGAATATACTGTTTGCAGCTATTGCAATCCAATATTCAGAGTAAACCAGGCCTTCTACACTACCGGTCAAAAGTTTTAGAACACCTACTTCTACAAGGGTTTTTCTTTATTTTTACTATTTTCTACATTGTAGAATAATAGTGAAGACATCAAAACTATGAAATAACACATGGAATCATGCAGTAACCAAAAAAAGTGTTAAACAAATCAAAATATATTTGAGATTTGAGATTCTTCAAATAGCCACGCTTTGCCTTGACAGGTTTGCACACACTTGGCATTCTCTCAACCAGCTTCACCTGGAATGCTTTTCCAACAGTCTTGAAGGAGTTCTCACATATGCTGAGCAATTGTTGGCTGCTTTTCCTTCACTCTGCGGTCYGACTCATCCCAAACCATCTCAATTTGGTTGAGGTCAGGGGATTGTGGAGGCCAGGTCATCTGATGCAGCACTCCATCACTCTSCTTCATGGTAAAATAGCCCATACACCACCACACCATAACTCCTCCTCCTCCATGCTTTACAGTGAGAAATACACATGCGGAGATAATCCGTTCACCCACACCGCGTCTCACAAAGACACGGTGGTTGAAACTAAAAATCTACAATTTGGACTCCTGACCAAAGGACACATTTCCACCGGTCTAATGTCCATTGCTCGTGTTTCTTGGCCCAAGCAAGTCTCTTCTTATTATTGGTGTCCTTTAATAGTGGTTTCTTTGCAGCAATTCGACCATTAATCCCTGATTCACTCAGTCTCCTCTGAACAGTTGATATTGAGATATGCTGTTACTTGAACTCTGTAAAGCATTTATTTGGGCTGCGATTTCTGAGGCTGGTAACTCCAATGAACTTATCCTCTGCAGCAGAGGTAACTCTGGGTCTTCCATTCCTGTGGCGGTCCTCATGAGAGCCAGTTTCATCATAGCGCTTGATGGTTTTTGCGACTGCACTTGAAGAAACTTTCAACGTTTTTGACATTTTCCAGATTGACTGACCTTCATGTCATAAATTAATGATGAACTGTCGTTTCTCTTTACTTATTTGAGCTGTTCTTGCCATAATATGGGCTTGGTCTTTTACCAAATAGGGCTATGATCTGTATACCCCCCCCTACCTTGTCACAACACAACTGATTGGCTAAAAACGCATTAAAAAGGAAAGAAATTCCACAAATTATCTTTTAAGAAGGCACATCTGCTAATTTAAATGTATTCCAGGTGACTACCTCATAAAGCTGGACTTGCCCTACAGACAATGATTAATTATTACTTGGACTTCAGGAAACAGCAGAGGGAGCACCCGCCTATCCACATCGACAGGACAGCAGTGGAGAAGGTGGAAAGTTTTAAGTTCCTYGGTGTGCACATCACGGACAAACTGAGATGGTTCGCCCACACAGACAGTGTGGTTGAGAAGGCGTAACAGCGCATCTTCAACCTCAGGAGGCTGAAGAAATTTGACTTGTCACCTAAAACCCTCACAAACTTTTACAGATCCACAATTGAGAGTGTTCTGTCAGGCTGTTTCACCGCCTGGTACGGCAACTGCACCACCCACAACCGCAGGGCTCTCCAGAGGGTGGTGCGGTCTGCACAAYGCATCACTGGGGRCAAACTACCTACTCTCCAGGACACCTGTAGCACCCAATGTCACAGGAAGGCCAAAAAGATAATCAAGGACAACAACCACCCGAGCCACTGCCTGTTCACCCYGCTACCATCCAGAAGGTGAGGTCAGTACAGGTGCATCACAGCTGGGACTGAGAGACTGAAAAATAGCTTCTATCTCAAGGCCATCAGACTGTTAAACAGCCATCACTAACTCAGAGGCTGCTGCCTACATACAGACTTTAAATCATTGGCCACTTTAATAAATGGATCACTAGTCACTTTAATAATAATGTTTACATATCTTGCATTACCCATCCCATATGTATATACTATATTTTATACCATCTATTGCATCTTGCCTATGCCGCTCGGTCATTGCTCATCCATATATTTATATGTATATATTCTTATTCCATCCCTTTACTTAGATTTGTGTGTATTARGTAGTTGTTGTGGAATTGTTAGATTACTTGTTAGATATTGCTGCACTGTCGGAACTAGAAGCACRAGCATTTCGCTACACTCGCAGTAACATCTGCTAACCATGTGTTTGTGAACAATACATTTTGATTTGATTTATTATAGAAGATCTAGAGTAGACTTTACCTTTTGAGCATACTCTCTTTTTTTTTTGTACATACACTGAACAAAAATATAAAATGCAACAAGCWAAAATKTYGAAGATTTTGCTGAGTTACAGTTAGTAGAAGGAAATCAGTCAATTGAAATAAATTCATTAGGCCGTAATATATTGATTTCACATGACTGGGAATACAGATATGCATCTATTGGTCACAGGTACCTTAAATAAAAGCTAGGGGAGTTGATCAGAAAGCCAGTCAGTATCAGGTGTGACCACCATTTGCCTCATATAGCAYGACACATCTCCTTTACATAGTGTTGATCAGGCTGTTGATWGTGGCCTGWGGAATGTTGTCCCACTCCTCTTCAATGGCTGTGCGAAGTTGCTGGATATTGGCRGAAACTGGAACATGTTGTCGTACACATCGATCCAGAGCATCCCACACATGCTCAATGGGTGACMTYTCTGGTGATTATGCAGGTCATGGAAAAACTGAGACATTGTCAGCTTCCAGGAATTGTGTACAGATCTTTGCGACATGGGGCCGTGCATTATCATGCTGAAACATGAGGTGATGGCAGCAGATGAATGGCACAACAATGGGCCTCAGGAACTCGTCACAATATCTATGTGCATTCAAATTGCCATCAATTTTACAGCAATTGTGTTCGTTGTCCGTAGCTTATGCCTGTCCATACCATAACCCCACCTCCACCATAGGGCACTCTGTTCACAACATTGACATCAGAAAACCGCTAGCCCACATGACGCTATCCCAGGCGTCTGGCTGTCCGGTACAGTTGAATCCGGGATTCATCTGTGAAGAGCATATTTTTAGAGCGAGCCAGAGGCCATCGAAAGAGAGCATTTGCCGACTGAAGAAGGTTACGACACCGAACTGCAGTCAGGTCAAGACCCTGGTGAGGACAACGAGCACGCAGATGAGCTTYCCTGAGACGGTTTCTGACAGTTTGTTCAGCAGTTCTTAGGTTGTGCAGACCCACAGTTTCATCAGCTGTCTTAGTGGCTGGTCTCAGACGATCCYGTAGGGGRAAAAGCCAGATGTGTAGGTCCTGGGCTTGCGTGGTTACACGTAGTCTGCGGTTGTGAGGCCGGTTGGACGCACTGCCAAATTCGCAAAAATTACATTGGAGGYGGCTTATGGTAGAGAAATTAACATTACATTATCTGCCAACAGCTCTGGTGGATATTCCTGCAGTCAGCATGCCAATTGCACGCTCACTCAAAACTTGAGACATCTGTGGCATTGTGACAAAACTGYACATTTTAGAGTGGCCTTTTATTGCCCCCAGCACAAGGTGCACCTGTGTAATGAYCATGCTGTTTAATCAGCTTCTTGATATGCCACACCTGTCAGGTGRATGGATTATCCTGGCAAAGGAAAAATGCTCACTAACAGGGATGTAAACAAATGTGTGCACAAAATTGCAGAGAAATAAGATTAGGAAAATTTCTGGAATCTTTTATTTCAGCTCATGAAACATGGGACCAACACTGTGTTTACATTTTTGTTCATGTAAATTAATTGGAATGACTGGAAATCTGACAGACTTTGGTTTTTAATGTAAAGATATATCCTAATCATATTATTATCTGTAGTAGATAACAATGGGTTAGAATAAKCCTGTAAATCAACCCATAAAGTAAAATGCAACATCCATTTATGGCCAGCTGTGTAAACTCTAACATTGATTTATCCWGCAATAGAGGTTGTTTAATTGGTAATATTAATTTTGTCTTCCAATGCATCTTAAGGTGAAAGTAACGTAAAAATAAATGAAAGTAATYAGATTACGATAGCGAGTTTGGTTAATCCAAAAGTTACCTTGATGAGTACAATTTTGTACACGTAACTAMCATTACATTTAGAAAGTAGTCTACCTACACTAAGTGTACAAAACATTAGGAACACCTATTGAGTTGCACCCCCTTTTGCCCTCAGAACGGCCTCAATTTGTCAGGGCATGGCCTCTTTAAGGTGTCAAAAGCGTTCCACAGGGATSCTGGCCCAGAGTTAGGGTTAGGGTAACCCTGACCCAGTTGTGTCAATTTGGCTGGATGTCCTTTGGGTGGTGGACCATTCTTGATACACACGGGAAACCCAGCAGCGTTGCAGTTCATGACACACTCAAACTGGTGCGCCTGGCACATACTACCATACCCTGTTCAAAGGAACTTAAATATTTTGTCTTTCCCATTCACCCTCTGGATGGCGCACATACACAATCCGTCTCAAGGCTTAAAAATCCTTCTTTAACGTGTCTCCTCCCGTTCATCTACACTGATTGAAGTGGATTTAATAGGTGGCATTAATAAGGGATCATAGATTTCACCTGCTCAGTCTGTCATGGAAAGAGCAGGTGTTCCTAATGTTTTGTACACTCAGTGGATATGGACACAGCTACCTCAATTACATCGTACCCCTGCACATCGACTCGGTACTGGTACTCCCTTTGTATAGCCATGTTATTTTTACTAATTATTGTTATTAATTATTCAGTGTAYTTATTCCTCGTTACTGTTTCTATCTTTAACTYTGCATTGTTTGATGATAAACTGTAAGTAAGCATTTCACTGTTAGAATACACCTGTTGTTTACGAAACATGTGACAAATAAAATGTATAAGCTATTTGTTCTCAATCAAAATGGTAAAAAATAAACAAATCACAGCAAGGCACTTAATTGTTACCCAGAAATGATTCAAAAATGGCTGCTTTGGGCCTTTAAAACTGGAAACAAAAGATATCCAATAACAAATCACATCCCCTGCCAAGGCTCCATATCAATGACACCTCTCTGTACGTAATTTCTCACACCTATTGGCCAGAGTGGAAACACTCAGGACTTTAATCAAAAACAAAAGGCTGCTGTAGCTGGAAGAGGTAAAAATCGATGTTGAGATAGATTGGGGGGGGTGTATGTTCTCCTGCTTGGTTAGATCTGATTATTGATTTCAATTGACAGCCATACAGTAGTCATGAAGCAATGCGGAACATTTACATCAAGAGCACTCAGTAGAGAAACTGGTCCTTGATAAGAATCCACATACCATCACTAATCACCTTGGTGAASTGCAGAGCTTTTCCATTATCTCCCTTGTCCTCAGCTGACCACTGATTGGCCACAAGCACTAGCTGTCTTCAACAAGGTGACTGTTGAAAATATTTTCTTCTGGGCGACTGCCTACACGCATGAGAGTGGTGATCAGTCATTCCCAACACAGCGCCGATGTGMTGTGCTGTGACCGCTTCAAACCCCGCAGGACTGCTAACTTTAAGTACATATATTCAAGTAATGATTTCATACAGGGAAGTGTTGTAGTCCATGTTTTCGGATTTTGCACAATGCAGCCAAGACACTGACAGTTCAAGTTGAGCTATGTTCATGAATAAATGATGTGGCAGAGTGTGTGGGACTTGCCATCGTAAGGAAACCATTACCTTGGCTACTGTTAGGCTGGGAAGCCAAATCATTCTMTGCCTGTATGTTAAGTTCAGTGAAGAGTCATTGGTGAGCAGAAGCACATTGGGAAGACATGGGATGGATTTAGACCAAATGCCTGACAATGATGAAGTGACAGATTGCCAAAATGAGAAAACCTCAGCACACTCTCAGACTATATGAATAAATGTGCCAGGCATACCCTGGGGGCAGAGCATACAGACAGGGGTTGAGTTTATGCTTATCAAGTTTTTTGGAGTCGCATCTCATATGGGCAAAATTGTAGTGGGTCATTTGGTGATTTAGGTTTCTTGATGAGAATGTGATATTGGACCAGACAGTACTCCAGTATCTACTGCTGGTGTATCTCTGTTCCATTTTGAATAGATTGGTAGTACTGTATGTTGGTTTGAGTAGCAGTATACAGTATATAATTTGGAGACTATTTTTGACCTTTGAGGTCATTATTTTGTGGATAGGACRAGACACTAGATCTGAACCCCAGTGTACTCCATAAGCACGTAGAGCAGAACGAAGCTGCAAATAAAAGACCAATTAAGAACCAGGTTGATTGTGTTGCTTTTTCAAGTCTTGGAACGCACGTAGGCTACAACTGTCCACAATGTCAGCGAGATTATGAATTCCCCTCCAAGCTGGAAAATATATTGTCTGGCCACCCAAGAGGATACTGTAATTATTAAACAATTGCATATGGGGGTGATGATTCATAATATATCTGCAATGCCTCCTCATTGAACGCCATAGTATAAGCATTTGCGTGATGAGARGGCCAAAGGTGAGTTTGCCTTTTTKGWTAGAGATGTTGGAATATGCAAGATTGTGGACCCTGTAAGGTTTTTGCTAAATTCTCCTTCAGGGGGCGCCAGGCCACTGGGACATTGGGGTTCGACCACATGTAGTGGGCCTAGAATAAAGGCAAAAAATATTATTTCAATTCAGGGAGGTTTTGGCCTCCAGAACACTTTTTGATCCGAGGGCGCTTTCCCCTCAATATAAAGTTGGAAATCAAAGTGTGCTGTTTCTTCCAATATACCAGCGGGGGAGAAAGGGGTATCATAGAGCTGTAAAAGTTTATCATAGGAAGTATTGTCATCTTAATGATTGAAATACATGTCTGAAAAGAGTTTGAATTTGTGCATTGAGACCACCTTTGTAGGTCTGACTCTACTTAATTATAAACACTAGTTAAATTGGTGGTGATGATCACTACCAAGGACAGACAAATGTCAATACCTAGGTATTTGAAATGGCTTACATGCCCACAAATGTATGACGAAAACAGAAAGCTTTTAGTCCTGTCCACGCATGCACCTTAAAACAAGACAGCGGTGGGATTGTTTGTCATATTCTGAAGTATAATCATCATTGTGTACCCTTATATCTCAAGATGGCGCAAATTATGTCCTACATTTCCTGTCCTACCCTCTCTGCAGAAGTGGCATTAAACAGTCTTTGCCTCAGGTCTTTGACTCGCTTCGAGGCGAGCAGCACTAAACCAATGCGTGAGASCWCCAGTTGTTCCAGACGACTGTGTGATCACGYTCTCTGTAGCCGATGTGAGTAACACCTTAAACAGGTTAACAAGGCCATCAGACTCCTAAACAGCCATCACTAACTCAGAGAGGCTGCTGCCTACATTGAGACCCAATCACTGCCCACTTTAATAATTGGATCACTAGTCACGTTAAACAATGGCACTTTAAATAATGCCACTTTAATAATGTTTACATATCTTACATTACTCATATCATACGTATATAAAGTATTTTATATCATCTATTGCACCTTGCCTACGCCGCTCGGCCATTGCTCATCCATATATTTACAGTTGAAGTCGGAAGTTTACATACACTTAGGTTGGAATCATTAAAACCTCTTAGTGATCCCTTCAAGCGCCAATCCCTTTTGCGGGATCGATTTGACAACATCCAGTCAAATTGCAGAGCGCCAAATTCAAACTACAGAAATATCAATATTCACGAAAATATAAGTGTAATACATCAAAATAAAGCTTAACTTCTTGTTAATCCAGCCGCTGTGTCAGATCTTAAAAAGGCTTTATGGCGAAGGCAGATCATGACAATTATCTGAGGACAGCATCCCGCATACAAACACATGAAAATAATTATTCAACCAGGCAGGTGAGACACAAAAGTCAGAAATAACGATATAATAAATGCTTTACCTTTGAAGATCTTCTTTTTGCAATCCCAAATGTCTCAGTGACACAATGAGCAGTCGTTTTGTTCAATAAATTCCTTCTTTATAAATCGCCAAAATGTCCATTTATTTGGCGCGTTTGATTCAGAAATACACCGGTTCCAACTCGCCCAACATGACTACAAAGTATCTAATAAGTTACCTGTTAACTTCGTCCAAACATTTTAAACAACGTTCCYAACCTCAGGTATCCTAAAATGTAAATAATCGATCAAATTTAAGACGGAATAAACTGTTTCTAATACCGGCTAAAAACAACGTGGAGCGCGTTCCTGTTCATGCGCACCAAAATAGTAGGGACCTTCAGTGACACATGGAATGAATAGCACTACTTCTTCATTTCTCAAAAGAAAAAAACTATTTCTGAAGACTGTTGACATCTAGTGGAAGGCATAGGAACTGCAACCAGTTTAATAATGATAGAAACCCATTGGGAAATCCTATGACCTCAATTTTTTCCCCCTGGATGGTTTGTCCTCGGGGTTTCGMCTGCCAAAACAGTTCTGTTATACTCACAGACATTATTTTAACAGTTTTAGAAACWTTCTAATGTTTCCTATCCAAATATACCAATTATATGCATATCCTAGCTTCTGGGCCTGAGTAACAGGCATTTTACTTTGGGCACGCTTTTCATCCGGGCGTCAAAATACTGCCCCCTAGCCTTAAGAAGTTTTAAAACTCGTTTTTCAACCACTCCACAAATTTCTTGTCAACAAACTATAGTTTTGGCATGTCGGTTARGACATCTACTTTGTGCATGACAAAAGTTATTTTTCCAACAATTGTTTACAGACAGATTATTTCACTTACATATATCAATTCCAGTGGTTCAGAAGTTTACATACACTAAGTTGACTGTGCCTTTAAACAGCTTGCAAAATTCCAGAAATTCCAGATCGTACTTTTGGAGAAATGTCCTCTGTTCTGTTGAAACAAAAATAGAACTGTTTGGCCATAATGACGGGGGAAGGGGGAGGCTTGCAAGCCAGAAGAACACCATCCCAACCGTGAAGCACGGGGGTGGCAGCATCATGTTGTGGGGGTGCTTTGCTGCAGGAGGGACTGTTGCACTTCACAAAATAGATGGCATCATGAGGCTGGAAAAATGATGTGAATATATTGAAGCAACATCTCAAGACATCAGTCAGAAGTTAAAGCTTGGTCGCAAATGGGTCTCCAAATGGACAATGACCCACAAGCATACTTCCAAAGTTGTGCCAAATGGCTTAAGGACAACAACGTCAATGTATGGAGTGGCCATCACAAAGCCCTGACCTCAATCCTATAGAACATTTGTGGGCAGAACTGAAAAAGCGTGTACGAGCAAGGAGGCCTACAAACCTGACTCAGTTACACCAGCTCTGTCAGGAGGAATGGGCCAAAATGTACACAACTTATTGTACGAAGCTTGTGGAAGGCTACCTGAAACGTTTGACCAAAGTTAAACAATTTAAAGGCAATGCTACCAAATACTAATTGAGTGGATGTAAWCTTCTGACCCACTGGGAATGTGATGAAAGAAATAAAAGCTGAAATAAATAATTCTCTCTACTACACCGATAACGAGACAGTCTATAGGGTGGAGGTCAGAGACCTGGCCGTGTGGTGCCAGAATAACAACCTATCTTTCAACGTAATCAAGACAAAGGAGATGATTGTGGACTACAGGAAAAGGAGGACCGAGCACACCCCATTCTCATCGACGGGGCTGTAGTGGAACAGGTTGAGAGCTTCAAGTTCCTTGGTGTCCACATCAACAACAAACTAGAATGGTCCAAACACACCAAGACAGTCGTGGAGAGGGCACGACAAAACCTATTCCCCCTCAGGAGACTGAAAAGATTTGGCATGGGTCCTCAGATCCTCAAAAGGTTCTACAGCTGCAACATCGAGAGCATCCTGACTGGTTGCATCACTGCCTTGTACGGCAACTGCTCGGCCTCCGACCGCAAGGCACTACAGAGGGTAGCGCATACGTCCCAGTACATCACTGGAGCTAAGCTGCCTGCCATCCAGGACCGCTACACTAGGCGGTGTCAGAGGAAGGCCCTAAAAATTGTCTGAGACCCCAGCCACAGACTGTTCCCTCTGCTACCACATGGCAAGCGGTACCGGAGCGCCAAGTCTAGGACCAAAAGGCTTCTCAACAGCTTTTACCCCCAAGCCATAAGACTCCTGAACAGGTAAGCAAACAACTACCCAGACTATTTGCATTTCACTGTACGGTCTACACCCGTTGTATTCGGCACACATGACAAAGAAACTTTGATTGTTGTTATCCAACTGTTTCTAAAGTGCTGATAGTAGTAAACTAGATAAATCAATGGCCTTGCTAACGTTTACTGCTGAGCAGTTGGGGAACACTAAAGGAAGAAAAGGTTCACATCCTTTTTGCCTAAGACAATCAGACTTAGTGTGGTGTTTCTTCTTTGTGGTCTCCTTTTACATTGACAACTGTAGGGGGCTGTTGACATGGGACAAGATACAGTAGAAGTTTAACAAGCAAAGTTCAGAGATTAGATGCATCAATTTGTAGCATAGTGAAATAGTTGAGTAGATTCCATGTTCTCTTCTCACCTGCACGTTTACCCTCAACTGGATGTTCTACTTGGTCTCTCCCCTCGGGATCCTGAGACACAGATTGCTATCCAACTGTTTTTAAAGAAGTGCTGATAGGCGTAAACAAGATAAATCAATGGTCTCTTGATACCCTGCTAAACAGATGGTCCAAATCTTATTGGTCGCTTACACATATTTAGCAGATGTTATTGCGGGTGTAGGGAAACACTTGTGTTCCTAGCACCAACAGTGCAGTAATATGTGAGAAATATACMAAAAAATTAAATACTGCAAAGTTRCTTAGGAGCCAGAAACAGAGCGGACAGGTCTATCTGCACCATCTTGCCCCCCATTTTCGATTAATGTGGCTCTAACCCAACTTCAATTMCTGTAGGCTATTATGAATTCTAATGCATTTTCTATTGTTCACAAAAAACAGCCAGGCAATGCAGAGAACAAAATGCATTTAATCAGAGACATATTTTCAATGACAACGGCAATGACGTAGACAAACACTGGCAATTGTCCCAGTAATTGCCCACTTGAGACTGAACCTGACTGGCTGTGAGAGTGGGACCTGTCAGGAGCCCACCACAGAGAGAAGGGGTGAGAGATGAGCTGTATTATTTACTCTTCAGATGACAACCACCCCTGACGGCTGCCACTAAAATAAATGACCATGACATTCTACACTTTTGGCCCCATTCGAGCAGGACAAAACAATACTCCATCCTCCAATGTGTCCCTTGCAGCCTGTGATTGGAGAGCAGTAGACGTCTCCAATGTACATTTACAAAACCGTGTGGAATTGCCATGTTAGTGTATATACTATTTTCAATTTTAAAAAAATAATGAGAAAGTTTAAAACATAATGTAAAAGAATGAGAAACAAAATATGAAAATATTCACATATGTACATAGCTAGTTTTCTAACAATAGTTTTTAAATCAAGTAAGCAATATCAACTCCTGGCCACTGTTGACTAAGTCATTTCCTTGCTGTTCTTGATCTAAGCTGCCTCCTGATAATGAGATGGTCGCTTTCTTTCTCATCTTGATCAAGACCAATGATCTGCAACATAAGAACAAAACAATATTAGCTTGCTTGCACCAGTCGTTTGATAATACCACCTAAATAGATAAAGTTTTTATACAATCTATGTCTGTTTTTAAAAAGAGAAACCATCAAAGTCCCACCACCTGATGAGATCGGGCCATCCTTCCAAATCTTGTTAATGCAAGTATGGAAAACTTCAGTATTGGATTTTTGTTTTGTTTTATTGGAAACACTCACTGGCTGTTAACGCTCATATTTGATTAGCTCTAATTAGAAATTACATTTCTCCCCAGAAGAGGAATTGCCAGTTTTTTCCTGTGCCCATTTCCCTACTGTGTCGGAAAAAGTTMGTTTTGTGTGAAACTTGCAGTAACTACAAAGTAAAAAGTAAGGCAAACACTTTGGCTTTGGTCCACCGTGTTCTGAATGCAGTTACCAGCTCTGCCATACAAAGGCAAAGAATAGTAACTACACAAACAGTGAAACTATGAAAAATGCCTTTACAGTTCATTTGCTKTCCAGACAAATACAATTGAAGAAGTCRGAAGTTTACATACACTTAGGTTGGAGGCATTAAAACTCGTTTTTCAACCACTCCACAAATTTCTTGTTAAACTATAGTTTTGGCAAGTCGGTTAAGGACATCTACTTTTGTGCATGACACAAGTAATTTTTCCAACAATTGTTTACAGACAATACTTCACAGTATCACAATTCCAGTGGTTCAGAAGTTTACATACACTAACTTGACTGTGCTTTTAAACAGCTTGGAAAATTCCAGAAAATTATTTCACATTTTAGWAGCTTCTGACAGGCTAATTGACATCATTTGAGTCAATTGGAGGTGTACCTGTGGATGTATTTCAAGGCCTACCTTCAAACTCAGTACCTCTTTGCTTGACAACACGGGAAAAAATTCAAAAGAAAATCAGCCAAGACCTCAGAAAAAAAAACAGTAGACCTCCAGAAGTCTGGTTCATCCTTGGGAGCAATTTCCAAATGCCTGAAGGTACCACGTTCATCTGTACAAACAATAGTACACAAGTATAAACACCATGGGACCACGCAGCCGTCATACCGCTCAGGAAGGAGACGCGTTCTGTCTCCTAGAGATGAACATACTGTGGTACGAAAAGTGTAAATCAATCCCAGAACAACAGCAAAGGACCTTGTGAAGATGCTGGAGAAAACAGGTACAAAAGTATCTATATCCACAGTAAAACGAGTCCTATATCGACATAACCTGAAAGGCTGCTCAGCAAGGAAGAAGCCACTGCTCCAAAACCGCCATGAAAAAGCCAGACTACGGATTGCAACTGCACATGGGGACAAAGATCATACTTTTTGGAGAAATGTCCTCTGGCCTGATGAAACAAAAATAGAACTGTTTGGCCATAATGACCATCGTTATCTTTGCAGGAAAAACAGGGAGACTTGCAAGCCAAAGAACACCATCCCAACCGTGAAGCACAGGGGTGGCGGCAGCATGTTGTCGGGGTGCTTTGGGACTGGTGCACTTCACAAAATAGATGGCATCATGAGGCTGGAAAATGATGTAGATATATTGAAGCAACATCTCGATATCAGTCAGGAAGTTAAAGCTTGGTCGCAAGTGGGTCTTCCAAATGGACAATGCCCCCAAGCATAATTCCAAAGTTGTGGCAAAATGGCTTAAGGACAACAAAGTCAAGGTATTGGAGTGGCCATCACAAAGCCCTGACCTCAATCCTATAGAAAATATGTGGGCAGAACTGAAAAAGCGTGTGTGAGCAAGGAGGCATACAMACCTGACTCAGTTACACCAGCTCTGTCAGGAGAAATGGGCCAAAATTCACCCAACTTATTGTGGGAAGCTTGTGGAAGGCTACCCGAAACGGTTGACCCAAGTTAAACAATTTAAAAGGCAAGGCTACCAAATACTAATTGAGTGTATGCAAACTTCTGACCCACTGGGATTGTGATGAAAGAAATAAAAGCTGAAATAAATTACTCTATTATTCTGATATTTCACATTCTTAAAATAAAAGTGGTGATCCTAACTGATCTAAAACAGGGAATTTTTACAGGGATTAAATGTCGGGAATTGTGAAAGACTGAGTTTAAATGTATTTGGGTAAGGTGTATGTAAACTTCTGACTTCAACTGTATGTTGTAGGTAGACAAGTGATAAAGCGCTGACGCATTATGATATGCATAAAATATTACTTCATAATAAGATACATCACTTATCGACCTACAACATAATAGCTGGCTAACAAAAAAAACATTGAAACTGAGAAATGGCTTTACTGTTGGCACAGTTACTGCTTTTGCCATTGTAGGGCAGCAAACTCTACCCCTTTTTATTGGCTTCCTGAGCAGAATTTTCCCAGGCTTTCAAACAGAACACAAGAAGCCTGGGCTTCTGATGCCAAGTTCCACCCAGTTGCCACTCACCGGATGAGATGGGATGTCCAGAGGAGAGGAGATCTCTGTCTTGTACAGTTTCCTCTTGGTCCTCTTCGGTTTCACTGATGTGGCTTTCTCTCGCTTGGTAGATCTTCCATTTACAATCCCCGTAATTGTCTTAGCTATGGATAGAGACAGACATGTAGTGTATATATATATATATATATATTAGACAATGTCTGATGTGTGTGCAGAACATTGACATCAGTAAAGGACAACAGCCAAGTCTTGCTAACCTTCAACCCCGAGCAGAGTTGGGGAACTCTGGATGAAGTCTCCAATCTTCTGGAGGGTTCCATCCTTTTTGGCTTTCAGACTTGCTGGTGTCTGTTGCTTGTTCTGGTCTGTTTTTACACCGAGCACTGTCGGCGACTGTTGACATAAAATATATACAGGATAAGCTTTACTAGTCACAGTCAAATAGGATTAAAAGTATAGATTCTCTTCTCACCTGCATGTTCACTCTGTTGTTCACCCTCAACTTGATATTCTTTATGTTCTCACTTTCCACAGGGTCCTAAGGGACAGAGAGAACATTTTAGGATTAGTGACACACAGTGTTGTATCAAATCAAATTTTACTTGTCACATACACATATTTAGCAGATGTTATTGTGGGTGTAGCGAAATGCTTGTGTTCCCAGCGCCAACAATGCAATAGTATCTAAAAACGATTCACAATAATACACAAATCTAAAATTAAAAAGAATGGAATCAAGAAATATTAGATTGAGCAATGTCAGAGTGGCATACTAAAATACAGTAGAATAGAACACAGTATATACATTTGAGAAGAGAAAAGCAGAAWGTAAACATTAAAAAGTGACTAGTGTTTAATTATTAAAGTGACCAGAGATTCCAAGTCTATGTATATAGGGCAGCAGCCTATAAGGTGCAGGTTTGACTAACCGAGTGGTAGCCGGCTACTGATGGCTATTTAACAGTTTGATGGCCTTGAGATACCTGTTTTTTTGTCTCTCGGTCCCAGCTTTGATGCACCTGTACTGACCTCSCCTTCTAGATGATAGCGGGGTGAACAGGCTGTGGCTCGGGAGGTTGAGGTCCTTGATGATCTTTTTGGCCTTCCTGTGACAACGAGTGATGTAGGTGTCCTGGAGGGCAGGTAGTTCGCACCCGGTGATGCGTTGGGCAGACCACACCACCACCTGGAGCCCTGCTTGTTGCGGACGAAGTTTCTGTACCAGTCGGTGATACAGGCCGACAGGATGCTCTCAATTATGCACCTGTAAACGTTTGAGGGTTTTAGGGGACAAAGTAAAATTTCTTCAGCCTGCTGAGGTTGAAGAGGTGCAGTTGCGCCTTCTTCACCATTTCAGATCGTCAGTGATGTGTACGCCGAGGAACTTGAAGCTTTCCACCTTCTCCACCGCAGTTCCGTCTGTGTGGATAGGGGCGTGTTCCCTCTGCGGTTTCCTGAAGTCCACGAGCAGCTCCATTGTTTTGTTGACATTGAGTGGGAGGTTATTTTCCTGGCACCACTCTCCCAGGGCCCTCACCTCCTCCCTGTAGGCTGTGTCGTCATTGTTGGTAATCAGGCCTACTACTGTTGTGTCGTCTGCAAACTTGATGATTGAGTTAGAGGCGTGCGTGGCCAGTCATGGGTGAACAGGGAGTACAGGAGGGGGCTGAGCACACACCCCTTTGGGGCCCCTGTGTTGAGGATCAGCGAAGTGGAGGTGTTGTTTCCTACCATCACCACCTAGGGGCGGCTCGTCAGGAAGTCCAGGACCCAGTTGCACAGGGCGGGGTTCAGACCCAGGGCCCCAAGCTTAATTATGAGCTTGGAGGGTACTATGGTGTTGAATGCTGAGCTATAATTAATGAACAGCATTCTTACATAGGTATTCCTCTTGTCCAGATGGGATAGGGCAGTGTGCAATGCGATGGCGATTGCATAGTGTGGATCTACTGGGGCGGTAAGCAAATTGAAGTGGCTAGGGTGTCAGGTAAGAGGCGTGATATGATCCTTAACTAGCCTCTCAAAGCACTTGATGATGACAGAAGTGAGTGCTATGGAGCGATAGTCATTTAGTTCAGTTACCTTTGCTTACTTGGGTACAGGAACAATGATGGACATCTTGATGCAGGTGGGAACCTCTGCGCATGCTCCGAGGACGYGGCTAAGGATGCCGTATGGGCCGGCAACCTTGTAAGGGTTAACACTCTTAAATGTCTTACGTCGGTCACGGTGGAGGAGCCCACAGTCCTTGGTAACTGTGCCGCCAGCGCGGCCCACGTTATCCTCAAAGTGGGCGAAGAAGGTGTTTAGCTTGTCCGGGAGCAAGACGTCAGTGTCCGCGACATGGCTGGTTTTCCCTTTGTTTTTGGTGGTTGTCTATAGACCCTGCCACATACGTCTCGTGTCTGAGCCGTTGAATTGAGACTCCACTTTGTTCTGATGTTTTGCCTGTTTGATTGCCACGGAGGGAATAATTACACTGTTTGAATTTGGCCATATTCCCAGTCACCTTGCCTTGGTTAAATGCGGTGCTTCGCACTTTCAGTTTTGCAAACGCTGCCACCTATCCACGACTTCTGGTTTGGGTAGGTTTTTATAGTCAGTGGGTACATCTCCTATACACTACCTGATGAACTCAGTCACCGTATCTGTGGATGTTATTCTCAGAGGCTACCCGGAACATATCCCAGTCCATGTGATCAAAACAATCTTGAAACATTGATTCCGATTGGTCAGACCAGCGTTGAATAAACCTTAGGCAGAAACTCAAACAGGAAGTACCCGTGCTATAGGAAGGGAGGAGCAAAATGGAGGCGTGATCAGATTTACCGAAGGGAGGGCGGGGGAGTGCCTTGTAGGTATTTTGAAAAGTTGAGTAGCAGTGGTCCAATGCTTTACCAGAGTAAGTACTACAGTCAATGTGATGGTAGAACTTCGGAAGCGTTTCTCAATTTGCTTTGTTAAAATCCCCATCTACAAAAAATGCGGCCTTAAGCTATGTGGTTTCCAGTTTGCATAAAGTCCAGTGTAGTTATTTGAGGACCGACGTGGTATCGACTTGAGGGGGAATATACACGACTGTGACTATAACCGAAGAGACTTCTCTTGGGAGGTAATATGGTCGGCATTTGATTGTGAGGTATTCTAGGTTGGGTGAACCAAAGGACCTGCGTTTCTGTATGTTATCACAAACACACCAGGAGTAGTTAATCATGAAACATACGCCACAGCCTTTCTTCTTCCCGGAAAGTTCTATATTCCTGTCGGCTCGATGTACTGAGAACCTAGATGGCTGAATGGATGGGGACAGTATATCCCGAAAGAGCCAAGATTCTGTGAAACAGAGTAAGTCTCTTTGGAAGGAGATCCTCGCCCTGAGCTAGTCTACTTTATTATCCAGAGACTGAACATTAGCGAGTAATATATACTCAGAAGCGGTGGATGGTGTGTACGCCTCCTGAGTTGGACCAGAAGTCCACTCCGAATACCTCTTCTCCGCCGGTGGTGTTTTGGAGCAGCCTCTGGAATAAGTGCAATTGCCCTTGGGGSTACGAACAAAGCATCCAATTTGGGAAAGTTGTATTTCTTAATGCTGGTGGGTTACCGCTGCTCTGATATCCAAAAAGTTATTTCCGGCTGTATGTAATAACACAAAAAAAGTTTCTGGGCTAATAATGTAAGAAATAACACACAAAAACAAAATACTGCAAAGTTGCTTAGGAGCTAGAAGCAGGGCTGCCACTACAATAAGGGGTCAATTCTTCAGCACTAAGTCAAAATGGTGCCATCCTTCTGCTATATGTATAGCATAATTGGGATCTAATTTCAAAAGGGATCTGGTTAAATCTGTTATAAATTTTTCCAACGTATCTAATAAAAGGAGGAAAAGCAACCAGGAACTTAATACTGTCCAATCTGGCCTGAGACTGAAATGTGAAGGGACTGAAGGGATTGTGCTTGTAGTTCCCACAACTGTTTATGAGCCTCATCTGTTGACGTTGCTCTTGTTCCTTTGGCATAGGTCTGTTAGTGAAAGCCATAKGKGGGGGGGGGGGGGGGTKGATTTAGSAGGATAATACAATAAGAATGTTTGGAAAGGTCCTCTGGACTGAATGTTAACGCAAAGCCACTATCTATACAATTCAGCTTCTGTAGGGTTGTTATTATTGTTCACTGACCTTAATCCTACTGAACAAATAGAAGGGTTGCTTTGAGGTAGTTTGTCAGTGCAAGTGAGAGAGGACAGACACGGTTGTGTTTATAGTTGTCTATCTGCGGCTTGGTCTCTGGAAGGGCTGGATAATACCCAGTCTGTTTGTTAAGATGTTCTCATCCCCTCCACCTCTTACTCAAATCTCTCACACATGCATGCACAAGCACAAACAAAATCAAATGCAAGGCAACCCAGTGTGACAGAACTGGCTCTCCATGTCTACATTTTGGAGGAAGTGTAATGAGATTACCGTGAAATATAACTACATATCCATTCAAAGTCCACACCTGTTGTATTCGCCGCATGTGACAAATAAATTTGATATGCCATGTTAGCCTAGTGGTTAGAGCGTTGGACCAGTAACCAAAGAGTCGCTGGTTCAAATACCCAAGGTGAATAATCTGTTGATGTGCCCGTGAGCAAGACACTTAACCCGAATTTGCTCCAGGGATGCCATATTACTGTGGCTGACCCAGTAAAACACCACATTTCACTGCACCTATTAGTGTTGCACGGTATACCAAAACGTCTGTACTTTTTCTTAATAGAACCTGAAAAACGGTTCGGTATTAGAATTTGTTCCTACCGGCAGTTCTGTCAAAAGTGTTTCACGTTGTCTACTGATTGAGAGAGGACCAAGTCTCTCTATCAGCACAGCCGATGTCCCCTTATAATGCAAGAGCACCGTGCCTGCTCCACTTACTCATTGCCAGCTCTACTTACTCATTGCCAGCTCTAGCCGGTCCCGAGGAACCACTGCACTCACTGTGAGTCTTGGCTGCATCACCGCTCATGCAGCAGAGGAGTTAACATACTTGAATAAGGCAACACGGCATGTAGAAATGTTGAAAACGTTAATTACTGTTCGCCAAACAATGTCCATTACAGGCTAGAACACTTCACATTGCAAGAAAATACCGGTAGCTTCCAGCGTTGTAGGCTAACTTTCCTTGCTAGCTTACAGCTGTAGGTAACATTTCACTACCCTAGTACCTTGTCTGTGATATGCAAACCATAATGCTAAATATTGCTCATTTCAAAGGTGATTGTCACCAAAAACGTTATTAATTCACATCATCTCCCCCGCCTGCATTACGTCTCTCCCAGTCAAGACTACCTTTGCTCGAGCCCCAAACTAAGTGTTTGTGTGAGAGAATGAAGGAATGGGTCACACTTTAAAAAATAAGATTTTCTTCTATGCAAATGTTGATCAGTACAATAGAATAAGGCCCAAATGGAAGGTTGCCGCATGAAATCAACCAAAACAAGCTCAATAACTCATTTAATTTTTTTTATGGTTTTCAGTCAAATGTCTTCTGGACCTTCTTTTCTAGACATATCCGTTATCCTATCACACACACTTTGAAATGTACCTTCTCCATCTCGTTGCTATTCCTCTTCCTGGCTGAGCGGGTGATTTTGATGTTCACAGACTTGTTCTCTCCCTGCCTCCGGACGTTCAGCTTGTTGGGGTGCAGAGGGGTGAACTGGCTCTCCAGCTTGGGGAAGCAAAGCTCTCGCCTGCCGTCTGTGGACACCTGCGGGGAGTCCAGTACCTGCCCAGACAGACCAACATCACACACCACTATKTATTATCCGATTCATCAAATATGAATGTTTCTTTACACCCTTACTGGGATAAGTCCATCCCTGATTTTGTGGCTGAAATTGCAAAAAATGACAAGAAAATAGTCAAACATGAGAAGCAGCTATACTGAACAAAAATATAAAACGCAACATGTAAAGTGTTGGTCCCATGTTTCATGAGCAGAAATAAAATACCTCTGAAATTTTCCAGACACTTATTTCTTTCAAATGTTATGCAAAAATTTGCTAACATCCCTGTTAGTAATCATTTCTCCTTTGCCAAGATAATTCAAGTTGAGGGAGCGTGCAATTAGCATGCTGACTGCAGGAATGTCCACCAGACCTGTTGCCAGAGAATTTAATGTTCATTTCTCTACCATAAGCCGCTTCACCTCCAATGTCGTTTTAGAGAATAAGTAAGTCCAACCGGCCTCAACCGCAGACCACGTGTAACCACGCCAGCCCAAGACATCCACATCCAGCTTCTTCACCTGCAGGATCGTCTGAGACCAGCCACCCGGACAGCTGATGAAACGGAGGAGTATTTCGGTCTGTAATAAAGCCCTTTTGTGGGGAAAAACTAATTCTGATTGGCTGGGCCTGGCTCCCTAGTGGGTGGCCCTCCCAGGCCCACCCATGGCTRCGCACCTGCCCAGTCATGTGAAATCTATAGATTAGGGCCTAATGAATTTATTTCAATTGAATGATTTCCTTATATGAACTGTAACTCAGTAAAAAAAAAAAAAAAAAAAATTGTTGCATGTTGCTTTTATATTTTTGTTCAGTATAAATGATTCTCTGATGTATACTGACATCTTGTGTTTGGAAATTGGAGTGGTCTTGGAGCTCCCTGAGCTTGTGCTCTTTCTCTGCGTTTCTCTCCTGCATCTCTAATTTGAGGACCTCAACTACAGAGACACGCTCCTCTTCTTTCTTTGAAGGTTGTTTAGACAATTTCACCTGGAAAACAGACATTAGCTTAAAAAGGCAGACAATACTTATGGTGAGAAATACTGTCAATTGCACCTGCTTTCCCTGCAACAACATACATATAATTTAGAGGGAAAGAAGTGACAAGACACAGGCTGGTAACTTCAATGATATATGGATCAACGTTAATGCTATTAGATTTATGTGATCCTCAGAGATTAGAAAGGTAAAAAGTTAGCAATGTCCCACTAAATTATGCAGAAATTAGGGATTAGGTCACAGAAACCCCTATTCTGAACGTCATTCATCAACTTCCCGCTTCCTACACACTCTGAAACTCCATTGAGTACTTCCTCTCACCCAGAGATGCCATAAAGCCCAGCAGTTCTAATGTGTTTATTAAATCAGTCAGGATGATCCCATTACCTCTTCAGTCTGCAGCGTGCTACGGCAGAGCTCCTTTTGACACTCCCTCATCAACTCTGGAGCAGGGCACTGACTCTCCTCCTGCTCTGGCGCTTCGGCTCCCTCCATCAGAATTGCCCTCTCTTCAAGGCACTTCTGGCTCTCCACCTCATGCTGCTCATTAACCAGCTAGGAGGACATCAAAAGGAATGATTACTTCCCTCACCACATGTGTGCATACAGGGTCCTGCTTCAAACAGAAACGTAAATTGCCAGAGTTTCAGAGAGACTTTGAGAATGAGTGTGAGCATCAAACGACAGCTCTTACCTTCAAGCGCTCTTCAGTCCGCAGACGTTCCTGCTTCACGTTCTCGCCAGGACAGTTGATCACATGAGAAAACTTGGCACTGTTCACATTTTTTGGAAGGCAGCTGTTCTTCAAACTCATCAGCTCTGAAATGCAAAATTTAGACATGGGTGCAAATTCCCCCCAAACATTCTGAATGAAGACATGCTTAAATCAGTGGGTATTTTTTAATTTTTTTTAATCGTGTGACCACTCACCTCGACTTAAAGCCTCAATCTCTTTCATCTTAGCCTCCAGAATCTGCTCTTGTTCTGTTTGTGTCCTCTCCTGCTCTGTCAGTGCAAGACGCATGTCTTCAATCACCTTCTCCTTGGACTTATTTATATGACTTTCCTCCACCTGGGCCAGTTTCCGCTGAGCCTCCCCTAGTCTCGCTTGCAGAGCTCCGCACTGGGCCTCCCTCTCAGCCAGCTGCTTCTCCAACTCCACAACCCTCTCAGAGCTGCCTCCAGAGGCCTGCACCTGAACCTCCAGGTCCACGATTCGCTCCTTCAGGTGGCCTGCCATTTGTTCGAGGTCAGAGTAACTCTTCGTAATTTCATTGTAAGCCCCCTTCTCAAATTCGTAGTCCTGCAGGTTGAATTGTGCCTCTGACCGCAGTGTCTCTAGCTCATGTCTCAGCTGGCTGCAGAGTTCTTCCTGTCCAGAGAGCTGTTCTCTGACCTGGTTGAGCTCCTGCTCCAGGTCAGCTATCCACTGGTTCTTCTGGAGCAACTGTTCCACCACACTCTCACACTCCCTTTTCATGGCATCTATGGTGTCATGGAACTTGGAGTTGTTCCTCTGCACAGAAGAGACCTTCAGTTCCTCCGCTTCCTTCCGGAGTCGTTCAGTTTCCAAAGTCRAGGATTCAATGGTTTTGGATTTTTCGTTGGATTTGTCTTCGAGCTCCTTCAAGAGTGCTCTGGCTGCTTCTAGCTCCTCTAAAAGATTGGCGGACCTCTCAGTCTGTGCAATAAGTTCTGTTTGGAGAGTTTTCACTGAAGACTCCGCTTTCTGTGATGTCTGCTGGAGCTGGAAGATGCCGTTGACCAGTGCTTTGTTGTCTTTAGAGAGCCTGGCTGTCTCTTTCCTCTCTTTCTCCAGCGAAGCCATCACAGCTTCACAGTCATCCGTCTGCTCCTCCAAATCATCGGTGATCTTCTGTAAGGTCTGTTCGAACGAAACCTTCTCGTGGTTGAGCTCATCGGAGTCTACGTTCTTTCTTTTTATCTCTCCTTTGACCGTCTCCAACTTCTGAACCATCGCCTCATGTTCTTCTTTTAACTGTGAAATGGTCATGTCTTTTTGATGACATTCCGCCTGGAGTTTCTCCAACTCGCCTGTTAGAATAACACGCTCATCCTCAAGACTCCCTGGAGAGAGAGGGGCTGGTCAGACACATACAGAACTCTAAAAGTAAATAAGGACCATTAGCCCCGATACAAGATGTTACTCCTTTCATCTTTTATGACTACCTTTCTTCAGGGCAGGCTGATCATCAAGGTTTTCCAGGACATCAGCATGGCGGTTCCTGCCCTCCTCAGCACTGGGACCGTCCCGGCTCATACACTTACAATTCTGTTTCAAGCTCAGAATCTCCTCCTTGATGGAGTCAACCAAGGCCGTCTGTTGTACAAAAACAGTGAAAGGGATTGCATATAGAGGTTCTGTGATTGACATATTACAAAGCACCCCCATATGCACCATTAATGCAAGTATGAAATCATTAGTTCAAGTAAGTAATTTACTTACATCCCTAGTTGCAGCCTCACTATTMTGGTCTATTGCTTCCTGCAGCTTGGTTATCACCTCATCTTTCTCATGGCAGATTTCCATTAAGGCCTCAAACGTCCGTGTCTGAGATTCCAAATTCTGCATAAAACCAAAATATGGAGAAGCATTAACTCCAACCCAACCTTTCATTCAGTATTCACATGGAACAAAACACATCTCCATATCAGCCAGGCTTACCTCCTTCGCATCCTCTAGCTGCCCGCACAATTGTTTCAATTCCATGCTCATTTCGTCCATTCCTGTAAACAGAGAGAAAACACACTTAAAGGGATACTTGGGAATTTTGGMAATAAGGCCCTTTATCTACAGTGCATCCACATTTTGTGACATTACAACCTTATTCTAAAATGTATTAACATGTTTTTCCCCCCTTATCTAAATCATATTTACATAAATATTCAGACCATTTACTCAGTACTTTGTTGAAGCACCTTTGGCAGCGATTACAGCCTCGAGTCTTCTTTGGTATGACGCTACAAGCGTGGCACATCTGTATTTGGGGAGTCTCTCTCCTTCCTCTCTGCAGATTCTCTCAACTGTCCAGTTGGATGGGGAGCGTCGCTGCACAGCTCTTTTCAGGTCTCTCTAGAGCTGTTTGATCGGGTTAGTCCAGAATCTGGCTGGGCCACTCAAGGACATTCAGAGACTTGTCCCAAAGCCACTCCCACGTTGTCTTGGCTGTGCGCTTAGGGTCGTTGTCCTGTTGGAAGGTGAACGTTCACGCCAGTCTGAGGTCCTGAGCGCTCTGGAGCAGGTTTTCATCAAGGATCTCTGTATTTTGTAGAATCCAAGATGGCGTAGCAGTCGGACGTGTCTTTGTCTTGTCTTGTCCCGTGTAAATAGTCTTCGTATTTCTCGTATACATTTCGTATATATTTTAATTTCACTTTCCATCTAGGAACTGAATATACATTCCTACATTCCGCCTCACCCAATGTGGTACGGACCTGCTATTTTTTTATACTTTAGAACCGTAACCCCAATCAGAAGCTAGCCAGATAACTAGCTACTAGCTAGTAGTCAGTTAGCCACTGCTGCGGTCTTCACCCTCAACTCGGACACAGCCAGCTTCAATACCGGCCATACCTCCAGTCTGCAAGCCCGATATCAACCCAGAGCATATAGGACTGCTTTTTCCTACCACATCACCGGATTCCTGACGCAAGCTCTGGACAATTACACCGTATCATCACAGCTAGCTAGCTGCAACCGAGTGGCTACTACTGGCTAACACCTCTGTCCCGAAGCAAGCACCAGTTAGCCTTGAGCTAGCCTCGAGCTAGGCCCATCTGCCGGCTACCGAAGAGGTCTACCAGCGAATTCTTGGGCTACAATACCTCTTTTGCCAATTGGACTGGACCTTTTTTTTAGTTATTTTTTTTTTATATATATTTTTTTTTTGCTGACACAGACCCTGCCAATCCATCACAACTGGTCTAAATCAGCTACAAGCTAATTTAGCCATTTTTTTGCCGCTGCTAGTAGCTTTTACCTTCTGCACAGACACCAGCCCTGTTATTAGCCTGGATATTACTCACCAATTTACCAGCACAGACTGTCTCTCGACAACAACGCCGGATTCCTGCCGTAATCCTGAGCCACTACTTCTGATCCTCACAGCTAGTGCAGCTAGCGCAGCTAGCGCCACTGCCACGAAGCTAGCACCAGTTAGCAAACACAATTCTACAATTCACAACCTCTCTTTCGCCATCCGGCTTGGATTCTCTGTCGACACGACCACGTCTGAGCAGACCCCCTCCGTCTGAGCAGACCACCCCCGGGCTACTAACTTTAAACGCCGCGTGCTAGCTTAGTGGAGGCCTCCCTGCCATCTACGGCTGCCCCTGGACACTATGATCACTTGGCTACATAGCTGATGCATGCTTGACTGTCCATTAATTCACGGTACTCCATTCTGTTTATTTGTGTTTTATCTGTCGGCTCTGTGCTTTAACTCAGGATCTGTGTGTATTAATCCGACCCTCTCTGCCTAGTCGTCGCCATTTACCTGTTGTTGCTGTGTTAGACTAGCACCCGTTATTGCTGCTGTTATCTTACCTTTGTTTTAGCTAGCTCTCCCAATCAAGACCTGCAATCACTTTATGCCTTATTGTATGTCTCTCTCAAATATCAATATGCCTTGCATACTGTTGTTCAGGCTAGTTATCATTATCATTGTTTTGGTTTGCAATGGACCCTGTAGTTCCACTCTCCGTACCTCTGATACCTCCTTTGTCCCACCCCCCACACATGCGGTGACCTCACCCATTGAGACCAGCATGTCCAGAGATACAACCTCTCTATCATCACCCAGTGCCTGGGCTTGCCTCCGCTGTACCCGCGCCCCACCATACCCCTGTCTGCACATTATGCCCAGAATCTATTCTACCACGCCCATAAATCTGCTCCTTTTATTCTTTGTCCCCAACGCTCTAGGCGACCAGTTTTATAGCCTTTAGCCGCACCCTCATCCTACTACTCCTCTGTTCCTCGGGTGATGTGAGGTAAACCCAGCCTGCATGTCCCAGTCACCTCATTTGTTGACTTCTGTGATCGAAAAAGCCTTGCCTCATGCATGTCAACATCAGAACCTCCTCCCTAAGTTTGCCTTACTCACCGCTTTAGCACACTCTGCCAACCTGATGTCCTTGCCGTGTCCGAATCCTGCTTAGGAAGCCACCAAAAATTCTGAGATTTCCATACCCAACTATAACACTTTCCGTCAAGATAGAACTGCCAAAGAGGAGTTGCAATCTACTGCAGAGATAGCCTGCAAAGTTCTGTCATACTTTCAGTTACTATGCCCAAACAGTTCGAACTTCTAATTTTAAAAATTAATCTCTCCAGAATAAGTCTCTCACTGTTTCCGCCTGCTACCGACCCCCTCAGCTCCCAGCTGTGCCCTGGACACCATCTTGATTGATCGCTCCCCATCTAGCTTCAGATTTTGTTCTGTTAGGTGACCTAAACTGTGAGTAGCTTAACACCCCGCAGTCCTACAATCCAGCTTATGCCTCAATCTCACACAAATCATCAAGGAACCCACCAGGTACAACCCTAAATCCGTAAACATGGGCACCCTAATAGACATTATCCTGACAACCTCCTCCAAATACACCTCTGCTGTCTTCAATCAAGATCTCAGCGATCACTGCCTCATTGCCTGTATCCGCCACGGGTCCGCGTCAAACACCACCCTCATCACTGTCAAACGCTCCCTAAAACACTTCTGCGAGCAGGCCTTTCTAATCGACCTGGCCCGGGTACCCTGAAGGATATTGACCTCATCCCGTCAGTAGATGCCTGGTCATTCTTTAAATGTTACTTCCTCACCATATTAGACAAGCATGCTCCGTTAAAAAATGCAGAACAAGAACAGATATAGCCCTTGGTTCACTCAGACCTGACTACCCTCGACCAGCACAAAAACATCCTGTGGCGAACTCAATAAGCATCGAAGAGCCCCCGCGATATGCAACTGTTCAGGGAAGTCAGGAACCAATACACGCAGTCAGTCAGGAAAGCAAAGGCCAGCTTTTTCAAGCAGAAATTTGCATCCTGTAGCTCTAAACTCCAAAAAGTTCTGGGATACTGTAAAGTCCATGGAGAACAAAAAGCACTCCTCCCAGCTGGCCACTCACTGAGGCTAGTAACACGGTCACCACCGATAAATCCGTGATAATCGAAGACTTCAACAAGCATTTCTCAATGGCTGCCATGCCTTCCTCCTGGCGACTCCAACCTTGCCAACAGCCCCGCCCCCCCCCCCGTTACTCCCAAGCCTCCCCAGCTTCTCCTTTACCCAAATCCAGATAGCAGATGTCTGAAAGAGCTGGAAAACCTGGACCCATACAAATCAGCTGGGCTTGACAATCTGGACCCCCTATTTCTGAAACGTGTCGCCGCCATTGTCGCACCCCTATCACCAGCCTGTTCAACCTCTCCTTCGTATCATCTGAGATCCCCAAGGATTGGAAAGCTGCCGCGGTCATCCCCTCTTCAAAGGGGAGACACCCTGGACCCAAACTGTTACAGACCTATATCCATCCTGCCCTGCCTATCTAAGGTCTTCGAAAGCCAAGTCAACAAACAGATCACTGACCATCTCGAATCCCACCGTACCTTCTCCCTGTGCAATCCGGTTTCCGAGCCGGTCACGTGCACCTCAACCACGCTCAAGGTACTAAACGATATCATAACCGCCATCGATAAAAGACATTACTGTGCAGCCGTCTTCATCGACCTGGCCAAGGCTTTCGACTCTGTCAATCACCATATTCTTATCGGCAGACTCAGTAGCCTCGGTTTTTCTAATGACTGCCTTGCCTGGTTCACCAACTACTTTGCAGACAGAGTTCAGTGTGTCAAATCGGAGGGCATGTTGTCCGGTCCTCTGGCAGTCTCTATGGGGTACCACAGGTTCAATTCTCGGCCGACTCTTTTCTCTGTATACATCAATATGATTGCTCTTGCTGCGGCGATTCCCTGATCCACCTCTACGCAGACGACACCATTCTATATACTTCCGCCCTTCCTTGACACTGTGCTATCTAACCTCCAAACGAGCTTCAATGCCAACAACACTCCTTCCGTGCCTCCAACTGCTCTTAAACGCTAGTAAAACCAAATGCATGCTTTTCAACCGTTCGCTGCCTGCACCCGCACGCCCGACTAGCATCACCACCTGGACGTTCCGACCTAGAATATGTGGACATCTATAAGTACCTAGGTGTCTGGCTAGACTGCAAACTCTCCTTCCAGACTCATATCAAACATCTCCAATCCAAAATCAAATCAAGAATCGGCTTTCTATTCCGCAACAAAGCCTCCTTCACTCACGCCGCCAAACTTACCCTAGTAAAACTGACTATCCTACCATCCTCGACTTCGGCGATGTCATCTACAAAATAGCTTCCAATACTCTACTCAGCAAACTGATGCAGTATCACAGTGCCATTCGTTTTGTTACTAAAGCACCTTATACGACCCACCACTCGACCTGTAGCCCTAGTCGGCTGGCCCTCGCTACATGTTCGTCGTCAGACCCACTGGCTCCAGGTCATCTACAAGGCTATGCTAGTAAAGTGCCCCTTATCTCAGTTCACTGTCACGATGCTACACCCACCGCAACACGCGCTCCAGCAGTGTATCTCACTGATCATCCCTAAACCAAAACCTCATTTGGACGCCTTTCCTTCCAGTTCTCTGCTGCCTGCGACTGGAACGAATTGCAAAAATCTCTGAAGTTGGAGACTTTTATCTCCCTCAACAACTTTAAAAATCTGCTATCCGAGCAGCTAACCGATCGCTGCAGCTGTACATAGTCCATCTGTAAACTACCCACCAATTTACCTACCTCACCCCCCATACTGCTTTTATTTTATTTTACTTTTTGTCTTTTTGCACACCAGTATCTCTTCTTGCACATGATCATCTGATGATATCACTCCAGTTAATCTGCTAAATTGTAATTATTCGATTATTGCCTACCTCATTCCTTTTGCACACATTGTATATAGATTCTCTTTTTTTTCTACCATGTTATTGACTTGTTTATTATTGTTTACTCCATGTGTAACTCTGTGTTGTCTGTTCACACTGCTATGCTTTATCTTGCCAGTCGCAGTTGCAAATGAGAACTTGTCTCAACTAGCCTACCTGGTTAAATAAAGGTGAAATAAAATAAAAAATAAAATAAAAAAATTGGCCTCCGTTAATCTTTGCCTCGATCCTGACTTGTCTCCCAGTCCCTGAAAAACATACCCACAGCATGATGCTGCCACCACCATGCTTCACCATATGGATGGTACCAGGT
This sequence comes from Salvelinus sp. IW2-2015, assembly GCF_002910315.2. Lineage (NCBI taxonomy): Eukaryota > Metazoa > Chordata > Actinopteri > Salmoniformes > Salmonidae > Salvelinus > Salvelinus sp. IW2-2015. The sequence goes on along the minus strand of NC_036848.1, from coordinate 33,160,194 downwards.
TTCCTCCAGATGTGACACTTTACATTCAGGCCAAAGAGTTCAATCTTGGTTTCATCAGACTAGAGTCTTAAGGTGTCTTGGCAAACTCCAAGCGGGCTGTCATGTGCCTTTTACTGAGGAGTGGCTTCTGTCTGGCCACTCTACCATAAAGGCCTGATTTGTGGAGTGCTGCAGAGAAGGTTGTCCATCTGGAAGGTTCTCCCATCTCCACAGAGGAACTCCAGAGCTCTGTCAGAGTGACCATCGGGTTTTTGGTCACCTCCCTGAACAAGGCCCTTCTCCCCCGATAGCCCAGTTTTGCCAGACAGCCAGCTCTAGGAAGAGTCTTGGTGGTTCCAAACTACTTCCATTGAAGAATGATGGAGGCCACGGTGTTCTTGGTACCCTTCCCCAGATCTGTGCCTCGACACAATCCTGTCTTGGAGATCTACGGACAATTCCTTCGACCTCATGGCTTGGTTTTTGCTCTGACAACTGTGGGACCTTCTGTAGACAGGTGTGTGCCTCATGTCCAAACAATTGAATTTACCACAGGTGGACTCCAATCAAGTTGTAGAAACATCTCAAGGATGATCAATGGAAACAGGATGCACCTGATCTCAATTTCAAGTCTCATAGCAAAGGGTCTGAATACTATTGTAAATAAGGTATCTATTTTTTTAATACATTTGCWAAAATTTCTAAACCTGATTTCAGTTTGTCATTATGGGATATTGTGTGGGTCTGAATACTTTCCGAAGGCACGCTACTTCCCCAGTCAGACCTCTGTCCAGTATGAAGGAAGCATGCTAGCAGATACCCATAGACTTCCAGTCATTGCACTAAGGCTAGTTAGCATTGGCTTACGAAACTACCTCCAATTCCTTCATACTGGACACATAGGCATAAAAATGGTATCTATGACTTCATCTGACTCTGGGGATGTAGATAAAGGGCCTCATTGCCAAAATCCCAAAGCATCCCTTTAAGCTAAATCCTGAATATTTATCAGACATGGACAAATCACAGTTGAGACACACTATACACACACCATTTGTTTTGAGGTTGAGTTGCTGCTGGGTCTTGAGGAGCTCCTCTGATAAGTCATCCACTTGCTTCCTCAGGCTGACTTCAGTGCCAGGAGACTCAGGCAGGTCCACCAAACAGGTCTGTGCAGCCTGCGCATCCCTCCTAATTCTAGCCAGGTCGTCTCGCATTGCGTCAATGATCCCCTCCAAGAGCTCTACCTTATCCTCCTGCGACGGAAAACAAAGATATCAGAACTCAACTCATTAAATAAGGACAGGTAAGGATGTTAGTGGTGAAGTTGTATTATCTGCATGATCTGATATTATAACCTGTGTCATGACGCTAGCCATTTCAGTGAATTGGCTAGGAGAGATGTGAACAACCCCCCCCTAAGCTCCTGTTAAGGGGGGGCAGTTATGACTTTACAATCACGTCGTAAATTTCTTGCAGAGAATCTTGTCTCCCTGACCATGGCGTAAAGGAGAGAGAGGGTCACAGTAGAACAAATTCTACTACATCCCAGAATTTGAGAACTGACCAATATTCCTATTTTGGAGAACGTGTAAACGGTCAGTGGAGAAGCCAGCTATGACCCGGTCCGGTTTGTTTCATGTTTGTGACCTCATGAAAGACAATACAGCCACATTAATCTAACTCTGTTTATACAGGTTCCTCAGTTATGAGGCTTGCATCTAATTCTTGTATAAAATTAATGAGTAAAGATTAAACTATTTGCGAAATTATGTAATGTCATGTTAACCTTTAAAATTAGAGAATTGGCTTCCCATGTAAAGTTAAACTAACTCAGTAGCCACGCCCAAGTGAATAGACATTGGTTGGAAAAGAGCCAACCCCTTTTACACTCTTGAATAAAAGCCTCCGCGACGAAAAGTCAACTCAGTTCCAAGTACTCACGTTTAAAAGGTCTTACTATAATTTCAACTCCACAGACCAGGAAACRTGAGCTTGCTAGTATGCGCAAATCTAGTACGAGAACACTGACCGACGTAGAAGCATCTCCAGAGTGAGATGAACCTCTCAGACCACGTGAACCTCTCACACGACAACCCGGAAGATTCTACAAAGGACAATGGCAACACTGACTGGGCAAACCAGAGCCTCACATCACCAGCTCAACTATCGAAGCAAGCTTCACGTAAATACAATGCATTGCTTTTCCGAATGAGCGATCGTTAGTGGCATATGGATTTGTGAAAATAGCTTCCCAGGTCCGATAGAGACCCATGTTCCTTAGTCTTCCTTCCAAAACCCCCTCTTCTCTCTGAATCAATCGTGTTATAACCAAACTGTTTTTGTTTAGTCCACTAATAACTGTATGTTATTATGGATTGTATATTCTGTAATTGTTTAATTAGTTAGTAAATAAATTGAGCCAATTTGGGTATGGATGATTCATAAGTAAAGGCTGGGTTCGTGGAGATAACCAAGAATTTTACGAGGATGAGACTGATGGAAGTTAATAATAATAATTCATTAATAGAAGACTAATTGATCAGATATTAAAATATCTGAAGTGTCAGTCGGAAAATTATGACTCTGTAAACCAACATTTCCCGTGGTACCCTGACTTCCTGGTTAATTAAATTAACATGATTAGTTTAATCACGTAATAATAATTACAGAGAATGGATTTGATAAAATAAGTCTTCACATTTAATGATAAGTCAGAGACATGACACCTGTGATGTGAATATGACTTACCTTTGTCATTTCCTCGTCACCAGTGACACTTGCACACTTGCTGACACTTTTGCTGACTAAATTCTTCAGGATCTCCAACCTCTTGTCCGCTCTGTCCTCGATGATCTCCCTCTCTTTTGCAAGACGCTCACTGCATGACAAAAACATTGTTCAGTCAATGCATCTACAGACAATGGCCAAGATTGACAGATCTTTCAAAGAGAGGGAAATGCGACGACTACTTACTTGTAGTCACTTTCCATTTTGGAGAATAGCTCCATGAACTCGATGGTGACCTCTTCACGGATATGAGACTCCAATGCCAATTTCTCAGCTTCCTCCTTCAGAAGTTTCTCCCTCAGTTCCTCCACCAGAGCAAACTGGCCCTAAAATACACAATCAAATCCATCTTTTGTATATGTACTTAAGGATCCCCATTAGCTGCTGCCAAGGCAGCAGCTACTCTTCCTGGGGTCAAGCAACATTAGGGCCAGTTATTTACAATCACAAAGTAAAATATTACATAACACGTTTCACAACATATTAATTGTATTCCCTCAGGCCACTAAACAACTACCACATCTCTACAATACCTTGGTGTGTCTCGTCACAGTCCCTGCTGTTCCATAAAAGTGTATTTTAATATTTTATCTGATTCTACTGCTTGCATCAGTTACCTAATGTGGAATAGAGTTCCATGTAGCCATGGCTCTACGTAGTACTGTGCGCCTCCCATAGTCTGTTCTTGACTTGGGGATTGTGAAGAGACCTCTGGTGGCATGTCTTGTGGGGTATGCATGGGTGTCAGAGCTGTGTGCTAGTTGTTTAAACAGACAGCTCGGTGCATTCAACATGTCAACACTTCTTACAAGTAATGAAGTCAATCTCTCCTCCACTTTGAGCCGTGAGAGATTTACATGCATATTAATGTTAGCTCTCCGTGTACATTTAAGTGCCAGCCGCGCTGCTCTGTTCTGAGCCTATTTTAATTTTCAGAGGCCCCTCTTTGTGGCACCTGACTGAACAGTAGTCCAGGTGCGACAAAACTAGGGCACGTAGGACCTGTCTAGTTGATAGGGTTTTTAAAAAAGGCAGAGGGGCGAGTTATTATTGACAGACTTCTACCCATCTTCGCTACTGTTGTATCAACATGTTCTGACCATGACAGTTTACAATCCAAGGTAACTCCAAGCAGTTTAGTCACGTCAACTTGCACATTATTTATTACAAGATTTAGTTGAGGTTTAGGGTTGAGATGCAGTGCCTTAGACCACTGCGCCACTCAGGAGCATCTGGTCAAACACAATTTTCTAAAAAAAAATGTACTACGGGTTGGTAAAAGGCTGATTGGTCGACTATTCGAGCCAGTAAAGGGGGCTTTACTATTCTTAGGTAGCAGAATGACTTTTGCTTCCCTCCAGGTCTGAGGGCACACACTTTCTAGTAGGCTTACATTGAGTTATACTTGGATGTGTAGGGCTAGTGTTTGTTGCTGGCATGTCATGTCTAAGTTTGCTAATCTTGCCAATAAAAAATATCAGTGGGTTATGTGATGAATGAGCCATCTGATTCAATGAATGATGGAGCTGAGTTTGCCTTTTTACCCTACATTTAATTTAAGGTGCTCCAAAGCTTTTTACTATCATTCATCTTTGTTTCATAGTATAGTTTCTTCTTTTTATTCAGTTTAAAATCACATGATTTCTCAATTTGCAGTACTTTGCTTTGCCAATCAGTTGTGCAGCCACACTCATTTGCCATTACTTTTGCCTCATCCCTCTCAACCACACACACATTTGATTCCTCTTCAATCTACAGGGATTTAACAGTTTTTAACAGTCCTTTTCTTAATGGGTATTAGTAACTGGAATAAGCTATTTCATAAATGTGTCAAGTGCAGCGTCTGGTTGCTCCTCTTTACACACCACAGACTCCAAAAATATTCTTTACATCAACAACATAGGACTCACTACAAAACGTATTGTATGACCTCATACTCTATTAGGCCCAGCATTTGGAATTTTGGTTTTCCTAGATATTGCTAGTATATTGTGATCACTACTGTACATCCGATGGATTTGGATGCTGCTTTAAAGCAAACTTTTGCAGCATTAGTAAAGATGTGATAATTCCTGTGCTGTTTAATTACCCTGGTAGGTTGACTGATAACCTGGTTCAGGTTGCAGGCACTGGTTAGATTTTGAAGCTGGGCAGCTTGAAAGCCAATCAATATTTAGGTCACCCAGAAAATACCACTTGATATCACATATTTCATACGTTATCCAGATTAGAGGTCGACTGATTAATTAGGGCCGATTTCAAGTTTTCATAACAATCGGTAATCTGCATTTTTGGACATCGATTATGGCCGATTACATTDCACTCCACGAGGAGACTGCGTGGCAGGCTGACTACCTGTTACACCAGTGCAGCAAGGAGCCAAGGTAAGTTGCTAGCTAGCATTAAACTTATCTTATAAAAAACATTCAATCTTAACATAGTCACTAGTTAACTACTCATGGTTGATGATATTACTAGTTTATGTAGCTTGTCCTGCGTTGCATAGAATTGATGCGGTGCCTGTTAATTTAKCATCGAACCACAGCCTACTTCACCAAACGGGTGATGATTTAACAAGCGCATTCGCGAAAAAAGCACTGTCGTTGCACCAATGTGTACCTAACCATAAACATCAATGCCTTTCTTAAAATCAATACACAAGTATATATTTTTAAACCTGCATATTTAGTTAATATTTCCTGCTAACATGTATTTATTTTAACTAGGGAAATTGTGTCACTTCTCTTGCGTTCTGTGCCAGCAGTCAGGGTATATGCAGCAGTTTGGGCCGCCTGGCTCGTTGCGAACTGTGTGAAGACCATTTCTTCCTAACAAAGACCAGAATTAAAATTTGCCAGAATTGTACATAATGACATAACATTGAAGGTTGTGCATTGTAACAGCAATATTTAGACTTAGGGATGGAACGGTTTCGTATTTCACTGAAAGAATAAACTTCTTGTTTTCGACCATATTAATGAACTAAGGCTCGTATTTCTGTGTGTTATATTATAATTAAGTCTATGATTTGATATTTGATAGAGCTGTCTGACTGAGCGGTGGTAGGCAGCAGCAKGCTCGTAAGCATTCATTCAAACAGCACTTTCCTGCATTTGCTAGCAGCTCTTCGCTGTGCTTCAAACATTGCGCTGTTTATGACTTCAAGCCTATCAACTCCCGAGATTAGGCTGGCAATACTATAGTGCCTATAAGAACATCCAATAGTCAAAGGTATATGAAATACAAAAATGGTAGAGAGAGAAATAGTCCTATAATAACCACAACCTAAAACTTCTTACCTGGGAATATTGAAGACTCATGTTAAAAGAACCACCATCTTTCATATGTTCGGAGCAAGGAACTTAAACATGAGATTTTTTTACATGGCAAATATTGCACTTTTACTTTCTTCTCCAACACTTTGTTTTTGCATTAGTTAAACCAAATTGAACATGTTTCATTATTTATTTGACACTAAATTGATTTTATTCATGTATTATATTAAGTTAAAATAAAAGTGTTCATTCAGTATTGTTGTAATTGTCATTATTACAAATATATTATATATATATATTATTTTTTTAAATAAATTGTATTATTATAAATCATCCGATTAATCGGTATCGGCTTTTTTTGGGGGTCCTGCAATAAATCRGTATCGGCGTTGAAAAATCATAATCGGTCGACCTCTAATCCAGATACTAACTGTTAGCACTAGATGGTCTATAGCAGCTTCCCGCAAGAATGGGCTTCAGGTGAGGCAGATGAACCTGTAGCCATTTTACTTCAACAGTATTTAACATGAGATCCTCTCTAAGCTTTACAGGAACGTGGTTCTGAATATAAAACAGCAACACCTCCAACATTGGCATTTCTGTATTGCCTGTAGATGTTATAACCATGTACTGCTACCACTATCAAAAGGTATCATCTAAGTGAGTTTCAGAGATAATCAGAATATGAATGTCATGTTACTAGCAAGTTATTGATTTCATGAACCTTGTTTCTTAAGCTACATAAATTAGGTTACTTACATTGTGTCTACCAACACTTCTGGGATAATGTAGATTTGCCGAAGCATTATGACAACTCAGCGACACAATGGTAGGAATTAATTGAGCTGAGCCATTGATAAGTCATTGTCTCAACGCAGCCTTATGTCGCTGTGAAAGGATCCAGGAACCCAAATTATTCAGGTGGATCCCATCCTCCTTATAAAAAGGAGGATTTTTCAAAGTCATGTAAAGTCAGTGAAAAAGAACCAGCATATCAACATACTGAATATGAACATAACCTACATTGAAGTCCTCAAGCACCGTCTTGTCCTCTTCTCCCGCCTCCAGAATGGTCTCCTCTGCCATGCTCTCATCGCAACTTTCCTCTTCTTCATAATCCTCCTCCTCCTCCTCCTCTTCATCCCCATCTTCCTGCACATCTTCTAGAGTTGTTTCCCAAGCCACCATGGAGCTCTCCCTCCTACTCCACAGGTTCTTGCAGCCAGCATTGTTGATGATGAGGGACACATCTCTGGCAGATCTCTTTGGAGCAATGGCAGGGACTGGTTTGATGTTGAGGACCACCACCTGAGAAGTCATAAAGAAATTAAATAAATGAGCAATTTGGCCACCTATATTACCAACCACAAGCTTACTTTTCCTTATAAAGCTCCACTGACTGACCTTTTGAGCGATGGCGGAGAACTTGAGGACGTTGAGCGTCTCGTCGTACATGGAGGCACACTGGTTGATGTTGACGATCATGCAGGCTTTCCCTCTACCACAGAAAAAGCCCTGGAGGTAGTGTGTGAGCTTGCTCTCTCTGAAGGGGACATGTTGTTGGAACCTGGACAATATTTACATAGGATAAAAGGAGCATTATATTGGTTTATTAGAAACAAACATGCAGTCAGTGTTTGTAAAAGACTAAATCTGTATACAGGTCAAATACTCACTTTGCTTGTTGGTTGAGCCTCAGAGCATTGATGCATTTGCCCAGAGTGAGCAATGAGGTGTTGATATTGCCAGCCTCTTTTAGCTGCACTCCTTTATTCTGAGTCTTTGCACATCTCTCAGATCCAGCCAGATCACACAAGGACAACCTTAAACATAACACGCAACTATGAATTAAAACACAAGACAATCTTGAGAAAAGCAGGAGGGAAAAAAATGTAATAACTTGGTCACTTACTCGCTAATTGTGTGGACTCTGGGTATACCAACATCTTCAATCCGCAAGATACGAATGGAAAATATGCTATGGCTTCTGCTTGAGACGTTGTTGAGCTTTGTGCAGGAGAAACTCTGGTTCTTCTTTCCTATCTTCAGGACTTTGTAAGCCTCCTTTGAATTATTTACTTGAACCCACTTTAAATCTACAAGAGAAACCATGTGTATGTGAATGTTCTGTATGAACTGAAATCCCATAGCTTCTAGGCTAATTCATCACATATTCAATCAAAGTGACATTACCTTTCACAAAGGCGTTTCCCTTGATGTCTTGGGACAGCCGAAGGACGGTTCTCCTATGTGAGCCATTAGGAATGGGCTCCAGCAGGTCGTAGATATTCTCGTTGTAGATTTCACAAAAGGAAACCCACACAGAGTATTTAGTGTGAGAGTCCACATCCAGACAGAAACTGTCTCCTTCCCCCTGATCACTGATGTCGCTCAAGGAGGAACCTGTCAAACAACAAATCTTACATTTACTTGTAACAATGAAAAATGTGTCACATATAGTATCAAGAAACTCATAAAATACATAGCTACTGTACTTTGCATACTCTAGGCCTGCAACAAGTTTCTTACCCTCCAGAATTGTTGACCTGCAAGTGGAGCTCATCGTGCTTTTCAGAAAATCACTCTGAAGAAAAGAAAGTGGGAAAGAAAGTAGGATGAGACTAATTTACATTTCATTAAGAAAGCAAAGCAGGGGGGAATTGTGCGAGAGGTTTTACTGTTAAACCTCACCTCCTTTGACAGTCTCATGAGGTTTCGCTTATTAGTAGACTCTTCATCCTGCTGGTCCTTTGTGAGCCTAGTGAAGTCTCTGCATCGATGTGGTTTGATGTTGTTCTGCGCATAGACCCTGCCCTCGATGCTGTTGAAGATCACGTTCAAAGACCTTGGAAGAATTCCACCATCACTCTCAGGGCCTGGAAGCAAAAATAGACAAAGTGTTAAAAAGGCATGAAGCCAAAAGTGTTTAACACTTTTGTGTTAACGTAATAACGTAATAATAACGTAATATATAACGTAATAACGTAGCAGTCACTTTTTTATTTATTGTGGTGAGCATCTGTTATGAAACCGAGAGGTCAAAGGGCAAATTGAAACATGCTAAAAGAATTCTGACCAAGGAATGTGAATGTCTTCCCGGCGTTGGTGACTCCATATGTGAAGACAATAGAATTCCCTCCTTCTAGAACATCTCTGACCAGACGTTTCACTGTGCCATCAAACATTTGCCTCTGTGTAGTGTCAGGGCCATATACCTGGAGGGGGGNGGGGGGGGGTTAAACAGTTTAGGAAAAATGGCCACACTCCACACACTTTTTTTGAAAAGCCAATCTTTACAAATAGCTACTAATTAAACAGCTGGAAAAGGCCTCACCTGAGAGAACTGAAATCTTTGGGTGGTCTGAGTGACTGGTTTGTCACCATCTGAGTGACTGGTTTGTCGTCTGGTTGATAAAGAGCTCCTAGGAGCCCTGAGTAAAACAGTGTCTGGTGGCTCCATGGACACACATTCCTGGATTTAAACAAAGGAAAAGGAGCACGTCAACAAATGCACTCTGATCAGCAAAGGACCACTGACTGACCATCCTGCCCCTTGCTACTGCAGGAAGTGTCTTGACACAGGTGCAATCCTATTGAGGATTTTCTAAGTCATATTCATCCAATCCAAGGGTACTTTTCATTGGTTGTAATAACTGGAAATAATAATGTGACGTTACAGTATATCAAGGTCCTTTTGCAGCAGATCAATCATGAGCCTTATCTCAGTGTACTACTGTAGGTGTCATGGGACAATACCTGAGATTCACCACTTTCATTCTCTACTGTGGTAAAGGGACGTATCCTGAGGTAGACCCGCAGATGCTCTTTCTCAAATAATAGACAATCCTGTAGGGAGAGATTAATATACAGAATTGCTTGGGGTATTGTGTTTTTTTATTTTTATTACGTAATTACCAAAAGGTTGCTAGCTATATAGATGATATTAAAACATCTGATAACATAAGCCCCTAGTTAGCTAACGTTAGCTTGTCGCATCAAGAAAAATTCCAATACTGTACAGTACAAAATCAAACCTGTGGCAGAGCAGATGCAATTGCAGAAAAATCAGCAAACAAGTCCTTTCTCAAATCCTCAACAACTATAGGCCCCACTCTCTCTGGTTTCTTGTCCAAACACGTATCCATCACTCTATAAAAAGAGACATTTCACATTGTTTATGATGAAGTCCTATACTATTTAGCTAGCCTACAATAAATTAGCCAAGGCAAGGCTAGCTGTTATGTTACCGTTGTGTCTTGCTGGAAAGAGAGAAGAGCAAACACGTTGGCACAGACAGAGTAAAAAAAGGTATGCATCTATCTTTCGTAATCTGATTAAAATCGATTAACTACTGTAATAACTCACGTTTGTGTGTTTTTATTCATGGACACATTGATGTAGCTAGCTACAGTCCTCTCCATTCGATTTTTGAACAAGTTGGTCGCGGTCTAATTTTCAAAATGGACCAATCAGAGAACTTGTAGTCCGCATACGGTTGTTGGCTACAACATGTCCCATAAGGCATTCTGTTAACGCACACCGTCCACATGCAAGTTTAACATTTTACACATGGAAACATGGCTGTGTTCATGGACTTGAATATTACCTACACAACCGACAAGAAACGACTTCAGAGTGTTATTGAAACAGCAGCACACCGTAACTATGTTTATCTTGTTCACATTTGCAAAACTGTTTAGCTAGCTTCCACTAACCTCATAAAGAAGACCATGGCTCTCAATTTGGCTAACTGGCTAACAGCTCATCGTAAATAACTGTTTAATCTTGTTTATATTTGAAAACTGTTTAGCTACTGTAGCCCTAACTTCAGATTCGCTGAATCGTCTTTGCTAACTTCTAGCCTAGGCAGCCATATATGTAGCAGGACCAGAGCAAGCTACAATATATCTTGATTGATGTGCTTATCAAGTAACTAATGTTTTCATGTTTCAGTTGGATATTCTACAGTTGCCATCAATTATGTGGTTGATTTGCAACAAAAGAAACAGGTAAGCTCCTCAGTGTTCCCAGTTTATGACTCATGAAGTCAAGAGAACTATTCCTCACCCTTGTTAACGTTTGTTTGCTTATGTTTACAGGAAATTGGCAAACCGAAATGTGTTTTAGAGCTGTTTGATACATTTCCCATAGTGCAGGTAATGTGGCATAATAATGTTGATACATAATGGAATACTTATCGATGATGCTACCTATCCCATTTCTCCATGCATTGGAAATCGGAATAATAGGTAATATCCCCTTCCTTTTGCACAGGGTAAATCCAGACCAATCAAGGTGTTAAACCGATTGACAGTTGTGGCCTCAGACCCATCACACTTTGTGAGTCCGATATACTGTAGAAGTTTGAGCATTTGTTGACAGTATTCATATTGCATAATTTCTCAAATAACTACATCTATCCCTTTCCAGAGACCAAATGCAGAGTACAAAGCCTATGACTTAGTGGCTGTCTATCCTAAAACAGAGAAGTTGTTTCATGTTAGTACTTTTGTTCAGGATCATTATCACTGTGTTTTACCATCCACTACTGACAATGTATGTTGAGAATAGGATGACCTTCTGCTAATGTTGGCCTTCTACTTGTTTCAATAGGCAGCCTGCATGACATTTGATGTTGACATCATCTGTGTAGCAGTGACTGAAAAACAGCCCTTCTTTTTCAAGAGATCTCCAGTAAATGGGGTACGTATCAATACCTCTCAGTATTTGAATTAACAACTTTGTAGTGATTTGGAGACTTGCCTACGACCTGTTTCTTTTGGTTGGACTGAATGCTTTTTATGTAGTAAAAGTGATATTACTTGTGCTTGTGTAAGGCAATTGAAAGAGGTGTGTTCTTTGAGATAAGCTACACACCTGCTATTCGAGACTCCACCATGAGAAGATACACCATCGCAAATGCCATCAGTCTCATGGAGACGTGCAAAGGGAAGGTATATCAACCCCTCATGGTTTATTTTTTACCTATTAATCCACCTACCATTTTCAAACCGTGCGTGTAACAGCAATGTTTCTTTTTTTCAAACAGAATGTAATTGTGACCAGTGGGGCAGAAAAGGTAAGGTAGAAATTAGATATTGTCTTACCCTCTTAGATACCAATCATGTTAATATCTTTCTGCAATGAACCTTGAACCTGTTTTTTCTCTCATTCAGCCCCTTGAGTTGAGAGGACCCTACGACATTGCCAACTTGTATCCTTTCATAAAACATTACCTACCTACTTGATGTAGACTGCTAGAATATGGTACATACTATACGTAGGTGTGATGAGGTTAACCTGTGTTACTGCTATTATCCTGAATGGTGTCCAGAGGCCTACTGTTTGGGCTGTCAGAAGGAGATGGCAAAGCTGCTATCTCAACCAACTGTCGAGCTGTCCACTTACATGGAGGTAAATAGGCCGCATTTTTTAACGCATTTGTCGATCAATTGAATACATTGTGTCATGCCACGTATCTTTTTTATTTAACTAGGCAAGTCAGTTAAGAACCAATTCTTATTTACAATGACTGCCTACCTGGGGAAAAGTGGGTTAACTGTCTTGTTCAGGGGCAGAACTACAGATTTTTACCTTGTCAGCTCGGGGAGTCGATCCAGCAACCTTTCGGTTACTGGCCCACCGCTCTAACCACTAGGCTACCTGCCGCCCTATCTTCACTTGGTTTAAAGGGCAAGTTAGTAGCCCATCCATGGAATCTGAATGTTGTGATTATAACACAATTGTAACACAATGTGTCATTTAACTACATTTATTACTTGGGTATCAGTCTCAAATCAATATTTGTGGGTGGCACAAGAGAACCAATTTATGTTCCATGTTGTCATTACAGAAACAAGAAAGACTGCCTTGGGTATCGTACACACTATGAAGAAAGACCAGCCGTTGACTGAGAGACAGGAGGAAGAGCATGTTCCACCGTCAAAGAGGGCTAAGATTGAGACTGTGTAAAGTGGTGGCTTGTTTTGATTTTGAAACTGTTTATTTATGGAAAGAGAATGTGTATGTAATTAGCCTTTTATGGATACATACTCCATATTTGTAGATTGTTTTGTGAAATATTATTTTATATTAAAGAGAATTTTGAAATGTATTGGATTCAAAGTCAATTTTTTCAAGTTCATTTAAACTATAATCTGATACACAACTGAACCAATCAGAGAGCTTGCCTTGTTGTATCCAACAACAAGATGCGAGAAAAAAACCTTTTTGTCCCATAAGGCATTTCGGGTCAACTCACGTGGAAGCATGGCTGTGTTCATGGACTTCAATATTAGCTACACAACCGACAAGAAGCGACTTCAGAGTGTTATTGAAACAGCAGCTCATCGTAACTATATTTTATCTTGTTACATTTGCAAAAATGTTTAGCTAGCACAAACTTCAAAGATATTTAAATCGTCTTTCGTTGCTACCTTCAAGGGCGGGTCAATGGAATTACTGACAACAGCTGTTGCGCGATGGACAGGAGTTAGCTGAACTATGTCTTGATTCATTTGTACTAATCCATTGCTATTTTCATGTCTCAGTTGGATACTCCACAGTTGCCATCAATTATGTGGTTGATTTGGAACAAAATAAGCAGGTAGGCTACTGATTGTACCCTGTTATGGCTCATCATGAAGTTGAGGGCTTTCCTTGTATATATCCCTTTGAGTGAAATTTCACCCTTTTTCTTTGCGTATGTTTACAGGAAATTGGCAAACCGAAGTGTGTCTCCGAGCTGTTTGATACATTTCCCATAGTGCAGGTAATGTGGTGTAGTAGTAATGTTGCTACATTATGTAATATTCTTGAAGCTAGCTATCCCATTTCTCCATGCCTTGGGATAATTACAGTGCTTTCAGAAAGTATTCACACCCTTTGACTTTTTACATATTTTGTTGTTTTGCTGCTTGAATTTAAAATGGGTTAAAAAGATGTCACTGGCCTACACACAGTACCTCATAATGTCAAAGTGAATTTGTTTTTCAAAATTTGTACAAAAAGAACATGAAAAGTGGAAATGTCTTGAGTATTCAACCCTTTTGTTATGGCAAGCCTAAATAAGTTCAGGAGTGAACATTTGCTTAACAATTCACAAGTTGCAATAATATTGTTTAACATGATTTTTGAATGACTACCTCATCTCTGTACCCCACACATTTATCTGTAAAGTTCCTCAGTCGAGCAGACAATTTCAAACAGATTCAACCACTAAGACCAGGGAGGCTTTTTTAATGCTTTGCAAAGAAGGGCACCTATTGGTAAATGGGTCTGACATTGAATATCCTGTTGAGCACGGTGAAGTTACTATTACATTTTGGTTGGTGTATCAATCACCCAGTCACKACAAGATACAGGCATCCTTCCTAACTCAGTTGCCGGAGAGGAAGCAACCTCTCAGAGATTTCACCATGAGGCCAACGGTGACTTTAACACCGTTTGAGTTTAATGGCTGTGATCGGAGAAAACTGAGGATGGATCAACATTGTAGTAACGCCACAATACTAACCTAAATGACAGAGTGAAAAGAAGGAACACAAATATTACAAAACATGCATCCTATTTGCAATAAGGCACTAAAGTAAAACTGCAAGAAATGTACTTTATGTCCTGAATATAACACGTTATGTTTGGTGCAAACAACACATCACTGAGTACCACTTCATATTTTCAAGCATGATGGTGGCTGCATCATGGTATGGGTATGCTTGTCATCGGCAAGGACTAGGGAGTGTTTCTCGATTAAAAATAAATGGAATATAGCGAAGCACATGCAAAATCTTAAAGGATAACCTAATTATCTGCTTTCCAACAGACTCTTGGGGACAAATTCACCTTTCAGCAGGACAATAACTGTAAACACAAGGCCAAATAGACACTGGAGTTTCTTATCAAGACGACTTTGAATGTTCCTGAGTGGCCTAGTTACAGTTTTGACTGAAATCGTCTTGAAAATCTATGGCAAGACTTGAAAATGGCTGTCTAGCAATGATCAACAACCAACTTGACAGAGCTTGAAGAATTTTTAAAAGAATAATGTGCAAATATTGTACAATCCAGGTGTGCAAAGCTCTTAGAGACTTACCCAGAAAGACTCACATCTGTAATCACTGCCAAAGGTGATTCTAACATGTATTGACTCAGGGGATTGAATACATGAATACTGTAATCAAGATATATTCTGGATATATTCTGAATACTTGAATACTGTAATCAAGATATATTCTGGGTTTTTTCTTCCACTTTAACATTAGAGTATTTCGTGTAGATCGTTGACAAAAAAATGACAATTAAATCAATTNATACTTTTGTAAGTGAGATATTTCATTTTCAATACGTTTGCAAAAATTTCTATAAACATGTTTTCACCTTGTTATTATGGGCTGCTATTGTGTGTAGATGGATGAGAGAGAGAAAAAAAATATTGAAACAATTTTGATTTCAGACTATAATACACTGGAATAAGTCAAGGGGTATGAATACTTTTCTGAAGGCACTGTGTCCCCCTGATTTTGTACAGGGTAAATCCAGACCAATCAAGGTGTTGAACCGACTGACAGTTGTGGCCTCAAGGGCAGCACACTTTGTAAGTCCAATATACAGTAGAAGTTTGAACATTTGCTGACAGTATTCATACTGCATAATTTGTCAAATGGCACTAATGTAGTTTATCCTTTCCCAGAAACCATTAAGAGAGTACAAAGCCTATGACTTAGTGGCTGCCTATCCTAAAACGGAGAAGTTGTTTCATGTAAGTACTTTTGTTCACCAACCTCAACAATATGTACTGTATTATTGTTGACTACACTGGCAATGTATGGACGACATTCTGCTGGTGTCGGTCTTCTCTTTGTTTCAATAGGCAGCCTGCATGGAATTTACTATTGACATCATCTGTGTAGCAGCGACAGAAAAACAGCCCTTTTTTTTCAAAAGATCTTCAGTCAATGGGGTGAGACCATTGCTCTCTGTGTATTTGAATGAAGCAATTGCTTGGTCATTTCCAAGTAATATACAGATGGTAATGCAAGTTGTGCTTGTTTCAGGCAATTGAAAGGGGTGTGTTTTTTGAGGTAAGTTACACACCTGCAATCCGAGACTCCACCATGAGAAGACACACCATCGCAAATGCTCTAAATCTCATGGAGGCGTGCAAAGGCAAGGTAAATAGACCCAACGTGGTTCAACTTCACTTCACCTGTCAATCAACCTGCCATTTTCACACAGTCTGTGTAACAGCAATGTTTTTTTTTTTTAACAGAACGTAATTGTGACCAGTGGGGCAGAAAAGGTATATTACCCACTTAGATACCATTCATACCATGAGCATTGAACATACTGATATTAACATTTTACTGAAATTAACCATACCACTGTAAATGTGTGTTTTGTTCAATCAGCCCCTTGAGTTGAGAGGACCCTATGACATTGCCAATTTGTATCCTTTCTTAAAACATTACCTACCCAGTACAGTACTTGATGTATGTAACTAAATACGGTACAGTATTACAGACAGACTATATGCAGGTGTGATGAGGCCAACCTGTGTCACTGCTATTATCCTGAATGGTGTCCAGGGGTCTACTGTTTGGCCTGTCAGAAGAAGATAGCAAAGCTGCGATCTCAACCAACTGTCGAGCTGTCCACTTACATGGAGGTGAATAGGCTGCTGTTTACACATTGCTCGAGCAGTTGAACACATTGTGTAAAATGTTATATTCCAGGCAGGTGTGTACACTTGGTTAAAAGGCCAGGTGAGAGTAGCCCATCCGTGGAATGTGAGTGTTATTATCATGTAACACGGTGTCATTGAACTACACGTATTACTTGTCTATCATTCTCAAAGCTGTGTTTGTGGCACAAGAAAATCAATTCATATACAGTGTTGTCATTACAGAAATGAGAAAGACTGCCTTGGGGATAGTACACTCTATGAAGAATGAGCAGCCTTTGACTGAGAGATGGGAGAAAGAGGATGTTCCCGCATCAAAGAGGGCTAAGATTGAGATGGCGCAGTAGAAAGTAATCACTTGTTTGAATTGTGATACGTTTTCTTTCTGGATAGAGAATGTGTTTATGTAAATGTACTTTTATGAATATCCTTATTTGTGGAAATGTGACTGTTTTCTAGTAACTGCTCAGTGGTTGTATAGTCATGTATTAGCAACAATGATGACGCTTGTTCCTTTTAGACAAAGCAAACAAATTCGGATGACAACGGCAATTCTGTTTATTTCATAACGTAATGTGAAATAACAAGCAAAATGCTAAAGGTAAACATGTAGTAGAACAATTAAAATTACTTCAGGAAGTGCATAAGAATGACACAAGCATTTTAAAATCCTGTGTTCTCACTGACTAGCACAAAATCAGTTTGAAGCCATCAACTCACTCTCATTTTATATTAAAGAGAAATGAAGAATGTATTGATTCAAAATATTTTTTCCAACAATTAAACTACAATTTAGTACGTAACTGAATGCATATTATAGTCATGCTGATGTCATAAGTCAAGTCACAACTACAATTTCCAAACTTTCTCTTTTCCCATATAGTTATTTGTCAACCTTTTCAACCTTCTTGAGCATCTCAGACCTCTAATAAGCTGCCTATAAAGAAACAAACATCCTTAGAAGCAAATGCTAAGTTACTTCAATTTTTCAGCCCAAACTTCTGCTAGTTCGCAAGAAATGACTTTCGGTCTTGAAGTCAGCCTCCGGTTAATGAAACCTTGGAAGCTGTATCGCCATAATCAACAGAGTGGTTGTCAAAGTTAGTCTCTCCACAAAGGAACTGGGTTAGCATTTGCTTTTATCTACTTATTCTGAGTTTGAGACCTGTGTAAAATGCAATTGAATTGAACTGGACTTTACTTGACTGGAGTTTTTGCATCATCCTTGAAGTTGCTGAGAATGGATTTAGCCCCACTCTGCCACTCCAGTGTGCTATCCAATGGTGACTTTCCCTCCTGTGTTGAAGAAAAGCAAAGATATATTAAATATTTCAATAGTATGTTTTCCTAAGTCACTCTGGATAAGAGCTTCTGCTAGATGACTAAAATGTGAAGGGCCTTATTTATTCTGCTCTTGAGTGGCGCAGCGGTCTAAGGCACTGCATCTCAGTGCGAGAGGCGTCACTGCAGTCCCTGGTTTGAATCCAGGCTGCATCACATCCGGCCGTGATTTGGAGTCCTGTAGGGCGGCGCACAATTGGCCCAGCGTTGGCTGGGATAGGCCGTCATTGTAAATAAGAATTTGTTCTTAACTGACTTGCCTAGTTAAATAAAAAAAATCTGTACTCGGATGCAATCTTATGTATCACCACAAGATGGCACTGTGGTTATGTATCAATCCTGTCACCTTTGCTATCACTAGTTTGATTCTCTGAATACATGATACATGTAAGCCTTACGAGCAAATAAGTCATTTTTAAATCATTGTGTTATTCAAACAAAATACCACATTCTATACTATGATAGATTGAGGTAACAAGTTTGCTGGCCATGTTAGTCAAGAACTTACGCAATTCTTGAGTTTTGGATTGGCTCCATGAAGCAGAAGTAGTTGGATGATTTTGAATCTGTTCAGTCTTACTGCATCGTGCATGGGGGTATCTCCTTCCTGTGTGAAAATAAAACCTCTCCTACTTAAAGAACCATTGGTGTTTCATATTTCTGATGAGATCTTAAGGTGTTTATACTGTATATCAGAGCAAAGGTTGAAATAAAAATGTGTTCTTAACTGAATTGCCTAGTTAAATAAAGGTAAAATAAAAATGAATTCCTATACTGAATGAGAATAGCTCACTCTGTCTTTGGCATTGATGTCCGCTCCACAGTGGACGAGATGTTCAGCGCATTCATAGTGTCCGGTTCTCACTGCAACGTGAAGGGGAGTGCTGCGTAGCTTAGGGACACAGAAACATTTAAGGATAAATCACATTGAACATATTCTCAGATCCGTGTCCAGATTGCTAGCTGAGTGTTCTGTAGGCTTACCTTATCCCTGGCAGAGAAGCTGCCATCGTGGTTGAGCAGCACTTCTAACACAAGCATGCTTCCTCCCCGGCAGGCACAATGGACAGCAGTGGTATCCAGCTAAAGATAGACAAGCAATCCCTTGTTTTTATCTGCTCCTTTCTCATCAACACTCCAAATGATTTTACAGTATAGGATCAAAGACTGTGCAATATATTGCCAAGAGCTTGGCTCCCGTGGACCTGCAGTTATTTGGAGTTCTTCTATTTAAAGTACCTTGTCTTTGTTCTCAATTAAAGCTCCAGCCTCCAGTAGCCTCTTCACAACATCCACATGTCCCTGTGTGCAAGCTCTGTGCAGGCCTGTACGTCTGAACTGTAAAGGCATAGGAAGCAGGACACATTGCATTACAACACACACTACACGTGATGACACAGCTGAGGTGCGTTGGCAAACTTCTGGTTGGTTCGTATTATCTAAACACTCACATTGTCACAAGCATTGACGTCTCCTGATTTTTCCAGATACCTCTCGATCAATGGCAGTTTGTTCTCTTCGCAGGCCTTGAAAAAGTCCACCTCATCCACATAGTAAGGCTGGAAAGAGAGACGGTGATTTAGCTGAACATAGCAGTTACTTAGTAATTATTTGTCTTATGAAGGGTCAAATCTTGAAGTAAATTGCCTCTATTCCTATGTCTCAATTTAGATACCTTATCACCCTACTCAGCTAGTAGGCCTGTCTTACCACAGTCTCGGGTGCGGGTGGTGGCTTGCAAACTTGTACTCTTCTTGCTCTCTTTCTCGACTTCCTCAGTTGCAGCATAATCTGGAGGTCATCAATTGTCTCTAACCACAGATGGTCAAATTTGTCTACCTGCCAACCAAACATTTCAAATAAAGAGATATTATACATCTTGCACTTCTACAAAGCGGCTTCCCAGTTGAGGATTTAACACTTGGTGCCATGATCTCTATGATTACACTTTTTGATTTCCGATTTATTTGAAGTTAGAGTCATAGCTACTACAGCAAATTCAGACAGTTGCCCAACCAAGATTCAAACTGCAAAACCTTATGTCTGTCTATTCAACACATAATCATTAGGTCTGAACCACTTAACAGGTTTGGTGGCATTGTACTAAGGAGGCTAAGAGAGTATTTGACTTACATTTAAATTCACGGGGGCATCGGTGTCAGCCAGGCTGTCCTTGTGAGATCTCAGGTCCTCTTGTTTCTCCTGGTTGATGGATGTCTCGTATTCTCCCTCTGAATACTGCACATCTCCGGATTCTTTGCCAGAAACCTTGAATAAGAAAAACAAGACTATTAGGAATATGTGAGCAACTGAGACAATTCTGTTTGACCTGTGCCCCCATGCCCATTGGCGTCTGTGATAGAAGGGCAGCAGGTAGCCTAGTGGTTAGAGCGTTGGACCAGTAACCGAAAAGTTGCTAGATCGAATCCCCGAGCTGACAAGGAAAAAATCTGTCATTCTGAACAAGGCAGTTAACCCACTGTTCCTAGGCCGTCATTGTAAATAAGAATTTGTTCTTAACTGACTTGCCTAGTTAAATATTTTAAATTAAAAAAGGAGTAAGTGCAAGACAAGCAGCAGTGGGTGTAAGGAGAATTTCAGTCTTAGTGTGATAATTATTCTCAAACTGTTGCTGTAGAAATTCATATTCATCTCAAAGGTTTGTTGAGGTTGCAGCTAAGCATCATGAAAGCCGTGAACATAGTCCAACACCTGAAATCCTCATTTCAACCCTATATTCTTTGCAACTGTGGTTATTCTCTGGAATCCACTATGAAAGCCTCTAGATTTTGATAAAGAGATAAAGATAAAGACCTACCAGCTCTTGTACTCGTAGAATACCCATCATAATTTGTCAAGTATATGTGGCAGCTCAAATCTCCAGTCAATGACCAGTGTCAACTGTCTGTGCTCTACGGTTGCAGGCCTCAGTTCAACATTTTATATGTGTTTGGAGCCGGCAAGGAATGAGATCATGTTCTAGCCTGGGTGACTCGCCTGCCCCCGCCACAGGGCAAGGTTTCCTGTCACGGCCCGGCTGGCAAGATTGGGAGAAGGAAGGGGTGAGCTGAGAAATCCATGGGAGTGAGATGCATTTGGCTGCCATCGCCTCCAGTCAGTCAGTAGGTGAAATCTGAGTGGCACTAACTCTATGACTCCATGCCGCCATGCACGATGACCAAAGGCTCCAGCCATGTAATGGCCCTCCACTCCCCTCTCCTACACTTCTCACCAACAGCTGGCCCCGGGCCCTGTAGCCTCTGCCACATAGAACATAACTACATTCCTCAACTGCGACACAGACGGGACAGGACAGGAAGAGATGACTTAGTAGTCTTACAGCATCCAAATGTCTATCTATACAAAACATTGACTTGTGTTCTGTATTCTACTACCCGGGACAAATGATGTACCGTCTGATATAAGTGGTTGTTCGTGCCTCAGTGGGGGTACTGACTGATTGCATTTTATGTCTTGTTTTCATCTTCTTCGGTTTCTGTCTCTGCATTGCTGACATTGGGCAATAAAACCATTACTACCTGACACCATTTTTAATGGAGCCGGTGATAAATAATCTTTCTAACGATTCACATGTTTGACAGCTGTTGTTTTTTAAAGAGTACACACTAAGCTATAGAGCTCAAAATGAACAAATGAAACAGCAATTTTTTTTATAGTTACAAAGGACAAATCACCATATTTCCATGTCCAATTGGTAAATRACACCCTAAATGCTATCTTTAGCAATGTGAGTGGCGCAGTATTCGGGCATGTCTTGACTATATAAGTAATATTTCAATGACACAGGACATTAAGATGTAACCATTACACCTATATTGATATGTTGTCTCTCGCCCTGACATCGAAGAGCTTACTTTATTAGGACCTTGACGATGTCTGGAAAGGCCATACCATTCCACTTACGTATCACATTCATTTAGAAGGACGGACCAGATCTTTATCACTTTTTTATTTTTATTTGCCAGCTCCCAAAAATACACTACATTTTATTTCCTTAAACTTGGTGCAGTAGGCGTATAATTATTTCACTTTTCACAGAAGTGAGATTCTATAATTGGGAACATTTTTATGATAAAAATCATAGTGAATCATAATTATTGTGAAAATGATGAGAGAAAAAAAGTGTCTGTTGATTCACATTGGTTGGAAATTGAGTAGTCTATCCTGTTGATATAATAGCATTATTTAACTGCACGTGTTTACACAGCATCCATGGTTGCACCTCAATTGCTCTCTGATCATTAAACTTACCATACTTCACAATGCAAAAATGTAATATACTGTAGAAGATGAACCAATTGGATTACTATTATAATAATCATGATAATGGTTTCAATTAATAAATAAAACATCCATTCCATAAATGTTCAGAGAGTGGAAATATATATTTTTTCAAACTCCTGCTTGTTTCACAAAGCACATTATTTCAAAACAAATGGAACTTAAGAAATATCTGCACTATTTTGTAGTTTAATTGCACACGTGATGATGAAAAAAACTAGCCTGGTGGAACCAGCCTGATTGCTGCTTTTACCATAATATTTCACCAAGCTAGAAAAAAACAAAGACCAACAAACACTAAAAAGCAAATATTAAAACATCCAAAAGGTTAAAGTTCAACATGCTTTCAATGAGTACCATGGATATTATCAGTATCAATCTTTGATTAAAGTTGGAATACAGTAGATAGTCTTAGGTGGCCAAATACATGTGTATACCAAACCCTGCATAGCTACTGTTGAGCACCTTTACATCATTTATCATTGTATCATCACCAACATTGCACATCATTGTTGTCAAAGTTGTTTGATTATTCAACAGCATATATGAGGATATATGAATACAGTATATTTACATTGTCTGCAGTGGCAGGATCCATGGCCTCTAGTCGTCCCTACCAGGGTCTCTACCTGATTGTAGTTTCTCAGTTCCTCCCAATATTTACAGGTGAGGGGGGTATGATCTCTTGTGCTCAGGTCAATATCTTACTCCTGCAGGGAGGTTGGCCCTCTTTAAAACACTGCTTTACAACTTGTCTGCTACCTCCACCCAATCACATCCCACCCTCATCACTGTATCTCTAACGCTAGAACAACCGTGATATACGTCACTCCTGTTTACCTCCATCCTCAGCTTAGTTCATACCGGGGTCCATCAAAGGATAACATTTTATGAGGCATGTTGTTCTATTTTTAGCATTTCTCACACTACCTTCAATCATTTTTATTTTTGAATATTTTATTCACTTTTTAAATACAGTGACATAGTGTTTTTGTTACAGCAAAAATGGACTTGAAGAAACGTATCTTTGAGGAATTGAATCTGAAGGGAGCTGAAGAAATTAACAGTGTGAGCTATCAACATAAAAGGACGACAGGACATCTATGTACACAAGGACTGAGATACAGTTTCAGAACAACATACAAGTGAATAACATATTTTCATGTTGTCAAGTTGTAAAATTCATGAGCCACAGCATGAATAGAATACGAGCAAGCAGTCGAACAGAAACGAAAACCCCGATCCAGCCTCTCATGATGACATAAAGGTAAGAAAGCTGTAAAAAAGCAAATTTTCTTTCTTCAACCTTTATTTATCCAGGTTAGTTAGGTCTCTTGCTCTGAGACTGCAGCAAAAATAATTTATAGTAAAAAAATTGTGCAGCTGTAAAATCTTCCCCTCTTTAGGGAATTTAATCATTCTAAAAGTTTCGTTGTTTTTAAATAAAAGATAACAGTGCTCTGTCTTCCAGCTTAAACAGGTACATCATAGTGATAATGGGATTTAGAATGTACAGGCCTTGTTTCCTAGACCTAGATGAAGCCTACTCGACGTGGACTAACAAGCACTTCAAATAGAGAATCTCCATTGAAAAAGGTTTTCATCTGGGTTTTCAGAAATGAAAAGTCCCACATTGTCCAGACATTTATCATGAGGTAATGTTCTTTCAAATCTAGGTGAAGTGGCAATCCTATCTCTGGCATGGTTGGCATACTTTTGGATCAGGAGTGTTGTATAGTACAATAGAACCATAAATRAAACAGTGGACATAAAAAGTCAAAGGTCAGAGACCAGTGCTACTGAATGATGTGCTGGTCAGGGGTCAAGTTCTACCTCCTTGCACATCTTTCCTCCTCTCAGACTATCACGAGGACTCATGAAAAAAAATATTTTTAAAACAAAATCTGTAGGTGGTAGGCCTGATCACCGACAAGGATGAGACAGCCAATAGGGAGGAGGTCAGAGACCTGACCGTGTGGTGCAAGGATAACAACCTCTCCCTCAACATAATCAAGACAAAGGAGATGATTGTGGACTACAGGAAAAGGAGGACCGAGCACGTCCCCATTCTCATCGATGGGGCTGTAGTGGAGCAGGTTGAGAGCTTCAAGTTCCTTGGGGTGCACATCACCAACAAACTAACATGGTTCAAGCACACCAAGACAGTTGTGAAGAGGGCACGACAAAACCTATTCCTCCTCAGGAGACTGAAAAGATTTGGCATGGGTGGGTCCTCAGATCCTCAAAAGGTTCTACAGCTGCACCATCAAGAGCATCCTGACGGGTTGCATCACTGCCCGGTATGGCAACTGCTCAGCCTCCGACCGCAAGGCACTAGAGGGTAGTGGCGCCAAGCTTCCTGCCATCCGCCAAGCTTCCTGCCTTCCTTCACTGGTGCCAAGCTTCCTGCCATCCAGGACCAGCTTCTACCCCCAAGCCATAAGACTCCTGAACAGCTAATCAAATGGCTACCTAGACTACTTGCATTGCCCCCCCACCCCCCCACCCCCAACGCTGCTGCTACTCTCTGTTATAATCTATGCATAGTCACTTTAATAACTCTACCTACAGTTGAAGTCGGAAGTTTACATACAGTTGAAGTCAGAAGTTTACATACACCTTAGCCAAATACATTTAAACTCAGTTTTCCACAATTCCTGACATTTAATCCAAGTAAAGATTCCCTATCTGTAGTATCACCACTTTATTTTAAGAATGTGAAATGTCAGAATAATAGTAGAGAGAATGATATATTTCAGCTTGTATTTCTTTCATCACATTCCCAGTGGGTCAGAAGTTTACATACACTCAATTAGTATTTGGTAGCATTGCCTTTAAATTGTTTAACTTAGGTCAAACGTTTCGGGTAGCCTTCCACAAGCTTCCCACAATAAGTTGGGTGAATTTTGGCCCATTCCTCCTGACAGAGCTGGTGGAACTGAGTCAGGTTTGTAGGTCTCCTTGCTCACACACGCTTTTTCAGTTCTGCCCACATATTTTCTATAGGATTGAGGTCAGGGCTTTGTGATGGCCACTCCAATACCTTGACTTTGTTGTCCTTAAGCCATTTTGCCACAACTTTGGAAGTATGCTTGGGGTCATTGTCTATTTGGAAGACCCATTTGCGACCAAGCTTTAACTTCCTGACTGATGTCTTGAGATGTTGCTTCAATATATCCACATAATTTTCCTGCCTCGTGATGCCATCTATTTTGTGAAGTGCACCAGTCCCTCCTGCAGCAAAGCACCCCCACAACATGATGCTGCCACCCCCATTCTTCACGGTTGGGATGGTGTTCTTTGCCTTGCAAGCATCCCCAATTTTCCTCCAAACATAACGATGCCATTATGGCTGAACAGTTCTATTTTTGTTTCATCAGACCAGAGGACATTTCTCCAAAAAGTACAATCTTTGTCCCCATGTGCTGTTGCAAACCGTAGTCTGGCTTTTTTTATGGCGGTTTTGGAGCAGTGGCTTCTTCCTTGCTGAGCGGCCTTTCAGGTTATGTCGATATAGGACTCGTTTTTACTGTAGATATAGATACTTTTGTACCTGTTTCCTCCAGCATCTTCACAAGGTCCTTTGCTGTTGTTCTGGGATTGATTTGCACTTTTCTCTCCAAAGTATGTTCATCTCTGAGACAGAACGCGTCTCCTACCTGAGCGGTATGACGGCTGCATGTTCTCATGGTGTTTATACTTGCGTATTATTGTTTGTACAGATGAACGTGGTACCTTCAGGCGTTTGGAAATTGCTCCCAAGGATGAACCAGACTTGTGGAGGTCTACAATGTTTTTTCTGAGATCTTGGCTGATAACTTTTGATTTTCCCATGATCTCAAGCAAAGAGGCACTGAGTTTGAAGGTAGGCCTTGAAATACATCCACAGGTACACCTCCAATTGACTCAAATGATGCCAATTAGCCAGGAGGAATGGTCCAAAATTCTCCCAACTTATTGTGGGAAGCTTGTGGAAGGCTACCCGAAACGTTTGACCCAAGTTAAACAATTTAAAGGCAATGCTACCAAATTCTAATTGAGGGTATGTAAACTTCTGACCCACTGGGAATGTGATGAAAGAAATACAAGCTGAAATAAATCATTCTCTCTACCATTATTTTGTCATTTCACATTCTTAAAATAAAGTGGTGATCCTAACTGACATAAGACAGGGAATTTTTACTAGGATTAAATGTCAGGAATTGTGGTAAACTGAGTTTAAATGTATTTGGCTAAGGTGTACGTAAACTTCCGACTACAACTGTACGTGTACATAATTAGCTCAATTACCTCGACACCGGTGCCCCCCACATTGACACATTGACTCTGTACCGGTACCCCCTGTATATAACCCTGCTACTGTTATTTAATGCTGCTCTTTAATTATTTGTTATTCTTATCTCTTACTTTTTGGCGGATTTTCTTAAAACTGCATTGTTGGTTAAGGGCTTGTAAGTAAGCATTTCACTGTAAGGTCTCCACCTGTTGTATTTGGCGCATGTGACAAATAACATTAGATTTGATTGTATTTGATTTGACAGTGCCCTTCACACTAAAGCAAGATTTTGATAAAACTCAACCAGCTAGATTGTTTCTTACCTTTGTCAGAAGAGGCACGTTTAGCCGTGTCCTTAAAAACAGCCTATAACTAATTACAAAAACACTATTCCTTGTGTTTTGATCTGTAGCGTATGCACAACTTCATAGCCTATGGTTTTATTGGTTTTTACTTTCCTAAAACAATAATTGTCCACCTCACGGTTCAGCTGTCAGAGATTCGAGCACTAAATGCATTTCATGCTTAGACTGGCTTAAGCGTCTACTGTATTAATATATTGTTTTATAAAATAAAGGAAGAGAAGTTAAGGCCTTGCCCCAGAGAGAGAGAGATAGAGATATGCCGGCGGCATGCTACGACACCAACATTCATTTATTTATCCTGGTCAGATAGGCTACTGCGTCTGCTATACAGATATAGGCGGACAGAAGGAGGCTACTTCGTAAATTTTCTATTAGAATATTTTTTACAAAGATAAGCATTATATTGTTAGATTATAGGAGTAACTCTGGTAGCCCTAAAACATTCTTCCACACCACAAGTTCAACTGTCAGAGTCATTTGGAGGGTGCACTGCCTTCATACCATAGGCCTGAAGTAGAATAGGCTAATAACCACACCACACCAAACCTTCACAAAAGTTTCTAAACTTTATTAAGGAAAATACGGGTAGAATATTGCAGCAAACACAACATTACAGTTGGAACTTAATTTGGCCAACGAAAATGTCTCAACAGAATGAAACAAGGTATACCTACAGAAAGCTACTTATAACCTATCTTAAATTAAATACGGAGCACACAATTGAAAAGACAGATCAAACATAATTTAGTCAATGAAAATGTCTCAACAGAATGAAACAAGGTATACCTACAGAAAGCTGAGAACATCTTCTCTCCATTTGTGACAACAGGATAGCTGTGTTTTCCCAGCAATTGGATAAAAAAAAATTATACAATCAGAACACTTTTATTTCTCCCCCCCGGGGAAAGGAGAGAGAGAGTGGCTCGCTGGACACAGCAGCAGGCCCCAGCGAAACCACCCAATGAAAGGATCTGTATTGAAATCATAAGCTATAGCTAGCTAGCACTGCAGTGTATAACATGTGGTGAGTAATTGACTCAAAGAGAGAGAGAGACAATAGTTGAACAGTTTTGAGCAAATTAATTTCTTCCAAAATGAAAGAGAAGCAAGAGAGCGACAGCGAGAGAGATTTCATAATTTTTTTCACTTTCAATTTCACTTACTTAGCTAGCAAATGCAGCTAGCTAGTTTAGCCTACTCAACCACCCTGCTCAAACAGAGGGATGATTTGTTAGCTAGCTGGCAATGACTATCCAACACAACACTGGAACTCTTCCGAGTCAAGGTAAGCTTTTGGTTTTACAAATGTATTGCCACTTGGGCTCGCCGTTGTAAGTGCTAAACTGCTTATTGAATGTACACTGTAACGTTACTGCATGATTGTAGCGGTTTTACTAAGAAGTTAGTTATATTAGCTATGTTGCCTATGATGTTACTTTAGGTAATATGGTGACAACGATGTAGGCTGTGTGTAGCGGTTATGATATGGTTTGGCTTGTAAAGGTTGTTCCGACCTGGTCATATACAGCTGATGTGTTGTGCATTGAAGTCCACAAGCGAAGGGAAAAGGTGAGAGGAGGAGAGCGCATAAATGCGAGAAGGAATACAATGTGGCTGCTATGAAAGTGAACTGTGTTTACGTGTGATCAGGGCTGTATTTATTTTGCCGATTTTGTTGAAAAACGGAAGCAAATTGAATGAACCGGGACAAACATGTCTGAATTTGTCCAATAGAAACTCTTGTTTGCAACTGTTGGACTAAAGATTACACTCTGGATCAGCTAGATGAATGCAAGAGTGTGCAAGGCGATATGGAAAGTGTCGCTGTCTGTCACCTCAAATGTTTCTCTTCGACCTGTGTTGTAAACCTCCGATCATAGGCTAGGTTGTAGCAACCTCATGATGGGTATAGGGAATATTTGAGTATCATGTAGTAGCCTAAACCTATCTCTGTTACATTGAACTGAGTGAATATGAATGCCAGTCATCCAATATGCTGTAATAGAAATAAGGCCATGCTCATGAAAAAAAATTATCATCCTCCCTATTAAACGGCACCGACCGCCACTGCCTTACACACCCGCAGCGCACCAGTGGCTTTCCATAGACACCCTACACATTAAAATGTTAGTCATTTAGCAGACACTCTTATCTAGAGTGACTTACAGGAGAAAATAAGGTTAAGTGCTCAAGGGCACATCGACAGATTTTTCGCCTAGTCGGCTCGGGGATTCGAACCAGAAACTTTTCCGATAACAAGTTTTTAAATTGCGTGGCTGGGCAGTGGATCTGTGAAAGTAGTAGCCTAGTAGTAGTAGGGCGTTGCAAGTTAACGATGTAAACAATGGCACTTTCTATTAATGTACTGGCCATATGTAGGCCTAGGTTGTCTAGTATAATATTGGTAGGATARGCTATAACAATGGGAATTCCAAACCACCTGTTGTATAATTTACAGCATTTCACTTATCTCAACAATATTAGGAAAATTACTTTAGGTCTGCTTCAATGGCTTTTACAGGTTAGCATTGTTAAATGGGGACTAATGTCAAACGTTAACAAATGAATGGTAATATTAAATTAAATTGAAATTAATGCATTTTCAGGTGGTGTAGAGTGCAATGTACCTCAAAATGGTTTTCTTACATTTCAAATGATCCAGGTTCTTCCACCATTTGTCCTACTACATGTTCAGACTACATTCTGAGATAATATATGACAGTGCAGTTTTTCTTACTATTATAGGCAACCTTAAGTCTGAATATTGATTAATTGAGCCTATGGTTCATGAAATGTGGTTTAACCAATGTATGTTGCCTAATAAAGTGGGTTGTCAACAATTCAATCAAAATAACTATTTTTAATAAAAAAACTAATTTACCCTATTCTTAGTCCACCATACTTTTTGCTGACATATCAACCGCCTGATGGAGCACATCTTTCCAAAATTCTTGCTTTTTCATCTGTTTACATTTTAGCTATTTATTTGCATATTCCTACTATTCAAGGTCTCTACTAACAGGAATGGTGTCATGTTAATACCTCACCAACTGCATTCCTGCCTTTTATCCCATATCTTTGGTGACTGATTTTGAGTTTTCTTACAGCCCTCTGAGTGGGCAAAGTTAGAGTGCCACAACACTGAACTGCAGCAACCCAAAAGGATACAAATAATGTTAATTGATGCAGGAAGGCTGGGGGAGTTGACCAAGTTCAAATGAAGATTTTTTTTCATATCCACTTCTAAGTCCATTGTCAAAACACGCACTATCAGCCGGTTGAGAATAGGGTTAAAGGGATAAAGAAATGTGAGTTCTAGTATATCAAATGTGCCCTTAGCACAGCTGCTAGAGAGTAATTATATCTGTTTCCAACCTCAGCAGTTGTTTTGGGTTCCTTATGAAGGCATGATCCGCCCACATGTAGCCTAACACACCCCTAGACAGAATGGTGGGCATGTCTTTTCAATTAAGACATTTTTTTATTTGACCTTTATTTAACTAGACAAGTTAGTTAAGAACAAATTCTTATTTTCATAAAGGGCTGAAAGGTGGCTGACACATATCAACCTATTTATTGATACCTACAAAAATGAATTCACTAGGAATAAGAGTTACTCCTGAAATATAGCAAACTCTATGTTATTTTTACATATGTTGAATAACTGGATATTGGCCAGTCCTATTTTATATCTAGTGGACTAAAACGATGTAATAACATGGTGATATCAGGATACTTATCACACTAACACTATATGAAGATATGAAGACAAGTGGATATGTAGGCTAAATCTGTTTTATATGTTGGTGAATACTGTTTTAATGCTTATAGGCTAGGTAGCCCAGGCTACTTCAGATCTATAGGTCCACGGGTCCATCAATCAATACCATGCCTCTGCTCAGTTGATGAACAGGTTTCAGGAGCCTTGTGTTTATCATATTATATAGACTACCCGTTACTGGACTAGAGTAGTTGGTAATTGAAGGCTGCGCCCTAGTTTGTGTCCAATCAGAGTGTATCTGCCGTGGAATGAATAAAGCAGCAATGCGTAAACAAGCGCTGGATCCTCCTCCGCTCCTTTCCTATCATCTATTCTGAAACCAGTTCCGTATTCAGTGCTAGCCTACATTAATGTAACATCGGCGCCCACATCATACAGCGTATATAGATAGAATTGTCGGATAAGATCACACCATCTCGACCATGGAGCCTTGAACTGGAATGTAAGAGATGCGTTTACTACTCGCTACTCAGAAGCCGAGAAAACGATGCTTGTGCGTATCTTTTTTCCGTAGGTGCTGTGATAGTAAAGTTTGGGGTGGGTTGGGAATGCGATCATGTGTCATACGGGCTATCAAGTTCTAGACATGTGCTTTTTGGTCATAGTCAAATGTGTGCCGTGGCGCTAGTTTATTTATTATCTTAGTGATTGAATTATCTTTGTACTGTCCCCACAGGCTGGATCTTAAGTCAGTTTTTCAGGGTATGATAAACTCACCATAATGTAATTCGCGCAATACCGTGGTTGACAGAATGACGCGTATGGTTTCCTGGTGATGATGAGGGACATAAGCCCCAATTTTGTCACTGTAAAGGGGACCGTCCTCGATGTATTTCCTTACTGCCAATTGAGGATTTTTCAGCAATCAAATTTGTGACAAATATATCATATGGCATTTCTTCTCAGAATATACTAGTCATAGGTTTACTTATGCTAGTCAGTGTCAAGGCTGGTATTGAACTCTGGGATCATGCCACTGCATAATGACCATAGCTAGCTAATAGCGAAAGCATAGGTCTCGATTTTCTATGTCGTTCCGTTTGAGTGGGCTAACCAAAGTAGCCTTTTTCCAAACTTTGGATTTGAAAATACTATTTCAATTATATTACTGTGACAATGAAGGGGTTATACACTTATGTCATAACAATCTTTGGAAGGAACTAAAGTTGCTTTCGGTTTTAAAAAAGCATAAAGGGGGCGGGGCATAAAGGTGAAACGTTACATGCACCTGTAGCCAGTGCTTGACTTGTAATGAAATAGGTGTCGGTACTCGTTTTGGGTGCCGGCACTGTTCATATTTAGGTGCAGGAGCTCCACAATACTTTTGAGATAATATTCTATAAGAGGAACATGAGCTCAAGCAGTAGAACATTTGAGGTGCAGGTACTTAGCTCCGGTTAGCTCCTGTCCAAGTCAAGCACTGCCTGTAGCTTATCCATATTTGTTTTGGTCAAATGTATTCTATTTCATGAAATAATACAACTTTGCAATTTGCATTTGTGGTAACACATTTTCAAATATCAAGCATGTAACCTGGGAAATACCCAAATGACGCTGTTTTCTACTTTCATTCACAGACACCCACARCACCAGAGATGAAAATGCAGCACATTTGATATTTCCCTGGAGGGGAAGCCTGAATTAAGATGAAGCGACTGAAGGGGAAAACCCAGAAGTGTGGAGCATTTCAGAAAGTCCTGTGAACTCTGACCTCCAGCCCCCATCTGCCATCATTCCTTTCCCCCAAATACACAACACTCCCATCCATCAACACTCCTGCTCTGGTCCAAGATGACCTCGCCGAGAAAGCACCTGGTCAAGGATTTCAACCACTTTATCACATGCTACGTGTGTAAAGGATACCTGATCAAGCCCACCACAGTGACAGAGTGCCTGCACACCTGTAAGACCACCCCCCTTCTCTCTTTCTCTCTCTCTCAGGTGCCACGTTCATCATGACATCATGTAATGTAGTCTGTACCAGAAAAACACAATTTCACTATTGCATAGGTTATAGTATATCCAGGCATATTTGTGTATTCTATTAGATATACATTACACCTAACATCCCCTACTAGAAATTCTTGTTTATTTTGGTGTAGTACGTACATTGAATAAAATGTCAAATGGCATCTATGGCACCACTAAAAGGTGGCTGGGATTTAGAGCTCACAGAATCAGTTGGTTGTGTTATTTGTTGTTTTACACAATGGCCTTGCACAGTCACAGTGCTATGAATGTCAAGAGCGCGCTCTGTCCATCTCCTCTGTGTCATCCTGCATGATTTACATATCATATTACATGGTCTCCTTCTCCATTTCTGCCCTCTCCATCTGAACTGAATGTTTTATTGGAAGAGAACGGCAGATGCAAAAGCTCACTTCCAGGAATGACACATCTCAAGTGATCAGTGGGTTCAGTCACCATGACAACAAATATCCTCCACACAGGATGAGCAGTTTGGGTCCAGTTTGTTTGAAGCCAAAGTCACTTCTTTACTGTCATAGAAGTCAGATTGAACCTTAGCCCTAATGAAAAATATCAGCAGCTGCTTAGCACAGTATGGTTTGGCTGTTTAATGATTGCTTTCCCTGTGTATTTCAGTATATTTCAGAGATCCCCAGCAAAACATGTCTTTGATATTAGTCTACACTATTTCATTTTAACCTCCAGAGTGGCGCAGCGGTCTAAGGCACTGTATCTCAGTGCTAGAGGCTTCACTACATACCCAGAATCGATTCCAGGCTGTATCACAACCGGACGTGATTGGGAGTCCCATAGGGCGGCACACAATTGGCCCAGTGTCATCCGGGTTAGGGTTTGGCCGGTGCAGGCTGTCATTGTAAATAAGAATTTGTTCTTAACTGACTTGCCTAGTTAAATTTAAAAAATACAGTAGTCAGAATGCAATTAAACAGCTATACATTAGTTTACTTTATATGGGACAAGTATAACCACTTTGACACATTTAACAAACAATCGTCCAATGCATTCCACTATATGTTTCTAGCTCACATTTTCAACACTCGTCCCTAAATGGACTTTAATGGAAACAAAAGTGTATGTGGCGGTGTGCTGGCTATTGAAAGAACATGTGACATGTTGTTCTGACATACTATTGGTTGATTAAGACAGCAGATGTATGTATGTGAGGATTGTTTATTTGTTGTTGTTGACTTTATTAGGATGCCCATTAGCTGACGCCAATGGCAACAGCTAGTCTTACTGGGCTCCGTCACATAACGAAAAATACATTACAGATAAAATACTTTTTTTCAAGACGGTGCATTCGGAAAGTATTCAGACCCCTTGATTTTTTTCCCCAAAATTTTGTTATGTTACAACTTTATTCTAAAATGGATTCAATAGTTTTTTTTAACAGCCCTCTGAGTGGGCAAAGTTAGAGTGCCACAACACTGAACTGCAGCAACCCAAAAGGATACAAATAATGTTTAATGATGCAGAAGGCTGGGGAGTTGACCAAGTTCAAATGAAGATTTTTTTTCATATCCACTTCTAAGTCCATTGTCAAAACACGCACTATCAGCCGGTTGAGAATAGGTTAAAGATAAAGAAAGTGAGTTCTAGTATATCAAATGTGCCCTTAGCCACAGCTGCTAGAGAGTTAATTATATCTGTTTCCAACCTCAGCAGTTGTTTTGGGTTCCTTATGAAGGCATGATCCGCCCACATGTAGCCTAACACACCCCAGACAGAATGGTGGGCATGTCTTTTCAATTAAAGACATTTTTTTATTTGACCTTTATTTAACTAGACAAGTTAGTTAAGAACAAATTCTTATTTTCATAAAGGGCTGAAAGGTGGCTGACACATATCAACCTATTTATTGATACCTACAAAAATGAATTCACTAGGAATAAGAGTTACTCCTGAAAATATAGCAAACTCTATGTTATTTTTACATTATGTTGAATAACTGGATATTGGCCAGTCCTATTTTTATATCTAGTGGACTGAAAACGATGTAATAACATGGTGATATCAGGATACTTATCACACTAACACTATATGAAGATATGAAGACAAGTGGATATGTAGGCAATATCTTTTATATGTCTTGGTGAATACTGTTTTAATGCTTATAGGCTAGGTAGCCCAGGCTACTTCAGATCTATAGGTCCACGGGTCCATCAATCAATACCATGCCCTGCCTCAAGTTGATGAACAGGTTCAGGAGCCTTGTGTTTATCATATTATATTAGACTACCCGTTACTGGACTAGAGTAGTTGGTAATTGAAGGCTGCGCCCTAGTTTGTGTCCAATCAGAGTGTATCTGCCCGTGAATGAATTAAAGCGAGCAATGCGTAAACAAGCGCTGGATCCTCCTCCGCTCCTTTCCTATCATCTATTCTGAAACCAGTTCCGTATTCAGTGCTAGCCTTACATTAATGTAACATCGGCGCCCACATCATACAGCGTATATAGATAGAATTGTCGCGATAAGATCACACCATCTCGACCATGGAGCCTTGAACTGGAATGTAAGAGATGCGTTTACTACTCGCGACTCAGAAGCCGAGAAAACGATGCTTGTGCGTATCTTTTTTCCGTAGGTCTGTGATTAGCTAAGTTTGGGGTGGGTTGGAATGCCGATCATGTGTCATACGGGCTATCAAGTTCTAGACATGTGCTTTTTGGTCATAGTCAATGTGTGCCCGCTGGCGCTAGTTTATTTTTATTCTTAGTGATTGAATTATCTTTGTACTGTCCCACAGGCTGGATCTTAAGTCAGTTTTTCAGGGTATTGATAAACTCACCATAATGTAATTCGCCGCAATACCGTGGTTGACAGAATGACGCGTATGGTTTCCTTGGTGATGATGAGGGACATAAGCCCCAATTTTGTCACTGTAAAGGGAACCGTCCTCGATGTTATTTCCTTACTGCCAATTGAGGATTTTTCAGCAATCAAATTGTGACAAAATATCATATGCATTTCTTCTCAGGAACTATACTAGTCATAGGGTTACTTATGCTAGTCATGTTCAAGGCTGGTATATGAACTCTGGGATCATGCCCACTGCCATAATGACCATAGCTAGCTAATAGCGAAAGCATAGGTCTCATTTTCTATGTCGTTCCGTTTGAGTGGGCTAACCAAAGTAGCCTTTTTTCCAAATTTGGATTAAAATACTATTTCAATTTATTACTGTGACAATGAAGGGTTATACACTTATGTCATAACAATCTTTGGAAGGAACTAAAGTTGCTTTTCGGTTTTAAAAAAGCATAAAGGGGGCGGGGCATAAAGGTGAAACGTTACATGCACCTGTAGCCAGTGCTTGACTTGTAATGAAATAGGTTCGGTAACTCGTTTGGTGCCGGCACTGCTCATATTTAGGTGCAGGAGCTCCACAATACTTTTGAGATATAAAATTCTATAAGAGGAACATGAGCTCAAGCAGTAGAACATTTGAGGTGCAGTACTTAGCTCCGGTTAGCTCCTGTCCAAGTCAAGCACTGCCTGTAGCTTATCCATTATTTGTTTTGCGTCAAATGTATTCTATTTCATGAATATAATACAACTTCTGCAATTTGCATTTGCTGTGGTAACACAGTTTCAAATATCCAAGCATAGTAACCTGGAAATACCCAAATGACGCTGTTTTCTACTTTCATTTCACAGGACACCCACAGCACCAGAGATGAAAATGCAGCACATTTGATATTTCCCTGGAGGGAAGCCTGAATTAAGATGAAGCGACTGAAGGGGAAAACCCAGAAGTGTGGAGCATTTCAGAAAGTCCTGTTGAACTCTGACCTCCAGCCCCCATCTGCCATCATTCCTTTCCCCCAAATACACAACACTTCCCACCATCAACACTCCTGCTCTGCGTCCAAGATGACCTCGCCGAGAAAGCACCTGGTCAAGGATTTCAACCACTTTATCACATGCTACGCTGTGTAAAGGATACCTGATCAAGCCCACCACGGTGACAGAGTGCCTGCCCACACCTGTAACCCCCCCCCCCCCTCTCTCTCTCTCTCTCTCTCTCTCCTCTCTCTCTCTCTCTCTCTCTCTCTCTCTCTCTCTCTTTCTCTCTCTCTCTTCTCTCTTTCTCTTCTCTCTTCTCTTCTCTCTCTTCTCTCTTCTCTCTTCTCTCTTCTCTTCT